>NW_017728886.1:131284213-131303592 GCF_001723895.1 Crocodylus porosus
CCCCTGTTTGGCGGGCCCTTTTAAACTACGCGCATGCGCAGTGGGCCTGCCGTCGGGGAACGCTGGCTTCTCAGGCCAGGGGGGCCCTGCCCGGGATTTGGGGGGCCCTGCCCTACTGGAGGGGGACTGGTGAGTACCCCCTCCTTCACTTCTCTCTCCCTGGGGGCTGGGCCAAGTAGGGGCCTGGGCGGGGGCTTCATTGTTTGTTTATAATTTGGGGAAAATAAGCAGAAGAATTAGCATAAGTAATATCTTTGCATTTGGGGATTTTTTTTTTTTTACCTTTCTTTTGCAGGTTAACTTATTTCTGAAGAGTATTGTTAGCTTTATATCCAGCTAACAACAGAACCACACAATCTCTGCAATCACTGCAGCTACTTCCAGGAGTGGCTGTTGCCACTTCTGGGAGCAACTGCAGCAATCAGTCAGCGCTTGCTCCCAGAAACGGCTGCAGCCACTCCTGGAAATGGCTACAGTGGCTGGCCACAGCAGTCACAGGATCACCTGGGCGGGGGACCCCCACTCCCTGGGCAGCAGGACTGGTTGCAGAGGGACCATGTGCCCCCCAACTAAGGTGGCACCAGTTGCCCATGTACTTCCCTGTTTCCCATTTCTTTTCTCTCTTCTCTCCCCCACCCCTACACTGCCACCCCATTGCAATCTTTTGTTGAGATTTGTATTGCTATCATACAATTTGTGTGGAATATACCTGGAGCTTTTGAAACTTAATAGGAAGGTGTATTTTCCACAGATATGTTCCATGATTTGTGCTAACCATCAAATTATTACTGGGGGAATTTGTGTTAATTGTATTAAAACAACAACACTGAGCACTGGAGTGCTTCTACTGGTTTCACTGTGAGCAGAGTTAGTCTAATAATGCATTTATATTAAAATTCTCCTGGGTCCTTGTCTGAGAGAGTGATTCTGTTTCCATAGGCCATTCCATTGTAGCTGAGATTAAGTATGGATTTCCCTGAATCTGTGACAAGGCAACTCCTGATGTAATGGCGTTATTTTTTTTAGTTAAGTAAAACTGGAAGTAGTTTTTCCCCCTTATTTGACATTCAGAACTCATTGCTTGTTTGTTTTGTCAGGGATTTCAAGAAAGGAGTGGGTTACTAAAGGTGTACATGCACAAAAGAAAAGCTTAAAGGAATCCTGACAGAAACAAGGAAAAATGGGAATTCACAGGATACCAAAGATTTAACTTGTATGATTTTTGCTTATAAATGTATATATAATTAAGGCACAAAGATGGAGGAGCCTTTTAAAATCCAAAGAATAAATTTAAATAGCGTTCCAGAATTTGTCGCTCTGCACTGATGAACTGTATTACTACTTATATGGTCTGCAATTTTTCTTACCACTTTTCACTAGGAACTGTGTGGTGGAGCACCTTTGGGGAGCACACCTTGTGGCAGGGGCTGCAGTAGGCTGGGCCAAAGCCAGAAGAGCAGGCAGCCAAGCAACCCCGCCCCCCGAATGTCATTCTAAGGTGGGAGGTGTGTGTCAGAGCACCTTTTGGGGGTGCTTACCACTTGAAGGCTCTCGCAGGCTCTGGGGGGAGCCTGCTTTGGAGGAGCAGCAGGGGAAACCTCCCTCAGGAACTATTTTAAGGCACTATTGGTGCCTGCTACTTTAAGGACTGGAACAAAGCTGCCAGGAGGTGCTTGATTGTGACAGCCATTTTAGATCTTTGGCCGCCCATATAATCAGGGCAATTCCCTGCTGGCAGGGCAGGCAGTAACATCACCTGGCTGTAAGGCTGCATGTAACATCCAGGAGGTAAGGGCAGGAGCAGTAGGGGATGGATAGGAGGCTTCTGGTCCTGGGCCTGATGTAAAACTGCACCCTGCTGGGAGTGGGTGGCCTGGTCGGGCTCTCAGTGGGGTAGGAGTCCCCAGGAAGCTCCAGGCCAGTTAGCACCCTGGTGAAAGTTGGGTAGGGGCACCTTTACTCTAGCCCTCACCTTCAGGTGGGTTTACATAACATCAGAGGTAGCTGGAGGCCAGGCATGGCTGTAGCCACCTGAGCCCTGTGGGGTTTAAGACCCTGAGGAGGAAGAATGGGGGCCAGGCATGGTTGCATCCACCTGAGCCCTGTGGGGTGCAAGACCCTGAGGAGGAAGAGTGGGGGCCAGGCATGGCTGCAGACAGCTGAGCCCTGTGGGGTGGAGGACCCTGAGGAAAGGTAGTTGGGGCAAGGCATGGCTATAGCCACCTGAGCCCACTGGGGTGGGAAGCCCCATGGCCCCAGTGAGCAGGGTGGTGTAGAGCCCCAATGAGAGGGCAGAGATGAAGAGCCCCAGTGACGGGTAGGAAACCAGAGGGCTGAGAGCCCAATAAGCTTATATGTATAGAGTTGCCCCTGGAAGTGGCCAGGGCAAGCTTAGACCTGGTTGAGTAATTTGCAGGACACTACCCCAGTAAGGGTCGTGGGAGAAGCCCAAAAGATATGTCTGCCACCCAAGATGCAAACTAAGTAAAGTGTATAGTTTAAGGGGCCTGCTCCAAGCGGGAGCAAGGCAGTCTGAGTTGTGTGAAAAAGATGCTGTGAGAGGGGGGTGGAGTGTGTGAGGCCCTAGTGAGAGGAGGGCAGTATGAATGTGTGTGTGACTGAGGCCTGCCAGTGAGCCTTAAGCTTGGCTGCAGGCTGGGAGCACTTTGTCATCTTGATGGCATATGCGGGGCTTGGGCTGTGGTGTAGGGGAGGAACAGAGCCGCAGATAGCGCCCCTTGGGATTGGGGCAAGAGTGTGCAGCCTCCCACTGTAATATCGCAATTAATTAACAACAGGGTGTGGCAGGAGAAACAGGTGTGTGGTGTGCCCAAAGACAAGTGGGGAAGCTAGCACTGTGGCTAGTTGGGGAGCCCCAATTTGCCACAAACTGAAAAAGGAACTTAGGAAGAAAAAAGAAGGAATATAATATTTTTAAAAATGGATCACAAGAGCAGAAAGAGACTTTTGGTATACAAGGCTGATCTCCATACAAGGAAATACTCTAGATTTTTTTGATCGGGCCAAAATAAAGACAACTACTTTAAGAGGCACACGTTAGTCAAAAACAGCCATAGAGATTAAGAAGTAGAGGTTATGCTTAACAAAATTGATTAGCTTTTTTGAGAAAATGGCAATGTAACCTGGCAAGAGCGTAATGGGATACAAGCTCTTCTGAAAGCCTTCTGGAAGTCAATATACAGTTGTACAGAAACTAAGAATTAATGTGGAAATTTAGTAACTTAAAGATCATAGTGGTAAATAAATACAGTTTTAGTCATCAAGGAAATGATAAATGCAACCTAAAATGACCCAGTTTTGCTCACAATGTGCATGGATGTTCTAAAGAAAGGATTCAGTAGGGGAGCATCTTAGGGCTGTGTGAAATGGCAGCATTCTGTGTTTCGATGGAACAGCATTTTTTTTTTTCCAGATTTTTGTTTTGTTTCGAAACAGCTGTTCCATTTTGATCTGTTGAAACGGTGAAACTATTTTGACATTTTGCCCATAGGATATAATGGGGAAGGACAAAACAGCCTATATGTTTGTCATTTCTGGCTTGATTTGGATGAAGCATGTAGGAATGGTAGCCCCTTCTGAAAGCATGAAGTCTGCCAAGTTTCAAGCATCTCTCTATCCTGTAAACCCATAAGAGAAGTCCCGCACAACATATTGGTTCAAATCAGTACACTGGTGGGGTGAGGTTGAGCCCTGTTTGTTTTTACAATGATCAAGATTTTTATTCCTTTTTAATATGTTTATTAAAACTCCTTACTATGCATATAACAATGCTGAGCTTTAAGAAGTACCATAAACATTAAAAACACAGTAACTACATATATTAGAAACAATGCTCCAAACGCACTTCCTTCCCAAGCAATGCTATAAGAATTAGTATTACAAAAACAGTTACTATTACAACTAAAGGTTAAATTGGAAACACTACTATTGTTTCTTATGGTATACTTACAGTCCTAGAATTCCAAAAAAACAAATTCCCAAGGATACCTTCAATTTTTAGTTATGGTTTTAGGGATGGTCTTAGCAGTGATGGGAATAAGTCCCCTTCCTTCAGTCCCACTTGGGCACTCCTCAGCTTCAGCATGAATGGGAGTTCTTGTTCACGGAGAGGGTGATTCATGTGATCAGTCTGATCTGGCCTACACTTGCGATTCTTCCTTCGGTGTTCTGTGTCATGGTGCGGGGATCTAGGATCAGCCGTGATCTCCCTAACGCCCCCTATCATGCCAAGTAGGCGATTCAGCACCCTCTTTCTCACCCGCCATGTCTCCGTTGTCTAAATTTTATAAAAGAGGCTGCCCTTTGTCCCCCTGGACATGGTGCTATGGTAATCCTGTCCCCTGTTCTATATGGAGTGACAGGTGCACCCCAGCCTTATGGGCTATGCGTGCCTCCAACCTCCCCTGTAGCACACCCCAAGCCTCGCCGGTGTCTGGTCAGTTTCCTTCCTGTGCCCTAACTGGCGCTCCTGGGCTTGTCACGCAGCCGGCGCCCTGACTGGCGCCCCCGGGCTTGTCACGCAGCCGGCGCCCCTCTGCTTTCTACGCCCTGACGGGTGCCCCTAGGCTTGTCATGCAACCGGCGCCCCTCTGCTTCCTGCGCCCTGAATGGTGCCCTGGGCTTGTTAGCCCTCTCGGGCCTGCTCAATACGTCTGCCCCTCTTAGGCCCGCTCAATATGCTCGCCCCTTCCTGGGGATCCTTCACATACAGACGGTGCCCCCCTGGGTCCTGTCTCTCCACGCACTCACCCTCCCCGGGCTTTCTGACCGCGGACTCACCCTCACTGGGCTTATCTTTATAACAGCACCTCACCCTGGGTTTTGCTTCACGTATGCCCCCTGGGTCTTAACATGAACCCCCTCCGGGCATCTGGCTGGTGCCCACACTAGTCCTCTTAGCAATTGGGGCTCAGGTGGCCTTAGCCATGCCTGGCCCCTCCACAATTGTCTGTTCCCCTTCTCAGGGTTGGGGCAGTGCACCCCTAAACTACGGTGCCCTGCTGGCACCAGGGCCTCCACCCCTGTGGAGCCCTACTGAGCTTTCCTGATACTATCTCTCTGGGTTGGGGTTGGGACACCCCCAAAGTGCAGCGCTCTCTCCAGCGCTGGGAGCACCCCAGTTTACTGGGGAGCTCCTAATGAGGCCTCCTCCACCCTACAGCCTCACCCAGTCCTCCGGTATAACCATAACTAAACAGAACCATAAGCCAATTGGCTGTAACACAACAGTAAGTCTCCTGGCTATAACATACAATCTAGGCCCACCCGGCTTTTCCTGCAAAATCTCCCCGGTAGGGTTCTCTCCCCTCGTACCATGGTGCAGCTGCTTAGTAGCCCGAGCACCTATGCTCGACTCAGCTGCAGGGCTCTGGCTCCTGTTCTCTCATCATAGTCACAGGGCACCGGAGTGCCCCTGTGACATTCTGCAAGTGAGGTTACCTCCAAATTGGGACTATAGGTTACAGGTTATATACTGGGTGAGTTGCCGTCTTGGGCCCCTCCTACCCAAATGTGTCACTACTCCCAAATTGGGCTCGGATCTTACTCAACAGATTTTTGTTGGGTAGGCAGTTTGTCTTCTGCAACGGAATTTTTTGGCTGACTATTCAGTTTATTTTAAATTCTTGAGACTTTCCACACCATGTGATGACTTATCTTTCCCAACCCCCTTTCAAAAGCTTCCAGGGTTTGGTCTCTCGGACTGTTTCCTTAAGTGTCGTTTTTCTTGTTCTTAGGTTAACTTGTCAAAGGCCTCTAAAGATAAGATTGAGAACCTAAGACTTTTAAACAAACTTGTTGCAGGGCCAGGCAAAGCAAGCAATGGCCTAGATAAGATGATAAACCTTGCCTTTTGTCTAAACTGGCTAATGGGCAGTTAACACAAGAATTCAAACTATTACATTCAATATGACAGCAAGGAGATAGGTGCAGGGAGTTCAGGGAAACTTCACCCCAAAGTTTTGAAAGCAAAACTTGTCACATATATGTGCCAAGCCACAGTGGGGTCAAAACTGCAGTCATGTTATCCCCAGCTCAAAACAAGACATTATCTCAGGGATACAAACATTGTGGTGCTAGACATGTTCTATTTGTATTTATTAGAAGATAAATTATTGGGGGTACTAGCGAGCAGAATAGACATTGGGAAAGCAGCTGAGATCTTCATATAGCTTACGCTTTCCTCCCTTTGGTAGCTGTTCTAGCTCTCATAAGCACTTGTCAGACTAGGTTATGTCTCAAGTGTCTTTCAGGCTAAATGACAGAGAAACTTAAAATCCACTTGTGGTGTAGAAAAGAGAAATCCATCTTTGAGCACAGAAGACCTTGTAATAGAAATATTCTTTTTATTACTTTGCAGTTTTCTCATGATAAATAACTTCTGAAGTGGAACAGACCTCTCATTGCTTTTATTTTCTTTACAATTTAATGAATTACTGAGTGGAACGAACAGAAGAAGAGTTGTTCAAGGGGTAGTTAAAAAAAGGATAATAGTCTGAAGTTTAAAGATTGAGAAGGTAATTATGCATTAATGGTAAGGTGAACTGAACTGTGGAATAACTTGCTTTATGGGAAGCTGTTGAGGCACCATTTTAAAGATGCTGTAAAGCAGGCATGAAGAGGAAAGGCAAGCTGCTATGCTGAACAGATGCCTGGTGCCAGAACTCCACTGTAGGTATCCACTGTAATGGGACTCCATGCAGGCTTAAGAATCCAACAAAGTAGAATTTATTGCAGGATCGAGGCCTCTAGGGTGGACGTTTCTTGGAAGAGATTGAACTGGCCCACTGTACCCCATGATGTAGAAAAACTACAGAGCTAGGGAGGAAAATTAATTTATTAAACACTTCATTCCTCTCCTTTATACCACAGGGAATTCTGAGGAACTGATAATACAGGAACTGGCTGAAACTGAGGCTAAAACATCTGGTTAAAGCAATCTTAAAACTCCTTGACTGAAAAATTCTCTAATTTGAGATAACCAAATATAATAATGAACTTGAAACTACAGTTGAGACAAATGAGTAGAAAATACTTCCAACAAAATTTCAGAGTATATTGTTTCTGTTTAAACAGGAAAAAGACCCATGCAGAAAAGATCTAGATAGGCTTTAGAAATGAATGGTCAGAAAATGAGACCAAAACATGTGATGGATAAAAACAGAAGTGTGTGTGGGGGGGGGCAGGGTACGGCAAAGACTCTCATGATCTGGGATGAGAGAGAGGAAAATTGAAGTTTGCTGTTATGTTATATTTTCCAAAAGGAGGAGATAACAATTCACAATGGTCAACACTGCATTTAGCCATGGTGTCACTTTGGAGAGATAAGAAACACTTTTATGTACACTCAGTTTTGGCTCCAGAGCTTAAGCTGAAAAGTAATTAGCTTGTGCAATCAAGTCACAGAAACCCTTCAGAAGATATTAGTACCAACCTGTCAAACAACAATGAAGCACTAGATTTGGAGTCTTTAGAAGCAAAGCAGAGCAGGATCTCTGGGTAGCATGTAGTTCACTGCTTACTGGTTTAGTGATTGACAGATTATATAAACTGAAAGCCTGACTACGTGTGTCAAAAATAAAGATTAGCTTACTATCAGAATGATTCATTTATATCCAGGATCTTTTTCCGAGTCTAGACCATCTGAGTCTGTGCCATAAATAATGAATGGAATTCCACAGCCATACTGGTATAAATTATAAAGAATACCAAAGTGTACTGTGTTTCCCATTATTGTTAGTAAAATATTTTCCCCACAATTATAACAATAAATAAAAGGATTTACTGTTTCCTGTAAAGGCCTGAAACTCATGAAGTTGGAGGCTGATTTAGCTGAACCCACTGCTCTCAATTTTCACTATTTTTGTTAGTCATACAGTTTGATGTATTTTTTTTTAAAGTCCAGGTACTTGGAGTATGGTGTGTAACAAATGGGGGGGGGGGATGTCTTGCATGATTTCTTGAGTCTATTTTATTGATGTGGCTCTTGTAATCTGCAGGTAAAGGTAATGCCAAGTTGCTTTTTTTTTTTTTTTTTTTTAGCTTTATCATCTTTATGTTTATATGCATTGTGATATTTGATACTAAATATATTTCTTATATGTCAAAGCAGGACCAGGACTGCACAACATAGAATCATAGAAAGTACAATTGGAAGGGATCTCAGGAGGTCATCTAGTCCAACCCCTTGCTCAAGGCAGGACTATCTCCAACTAGATCATCCCAGCCCAAGCTTTGTCTAGCTGGGTTTTCAAAACCTCCAAGGATGGAGCTACCTCTCCCTGGGTAACCTGTTTCAGTGTTTTAATACCTTCCTAATGAGAAAAGTCTTCCTAATATCTAACGTAAACGTTCCTTGCTGCAACTTGAGACCATTGCTCCTTGTTCTGTCACCAATGAGAACAGTCTCACTCCATCCTTTTTCAAACCCCACTTCAGGTAGTTGAAGGCTGCTGTTAAGTCCCCTCTGTCTCCTTTTCTCTAGACTAAGTAAGCCCAGTTCCCTTGGTCTTTCCTCAGAAGTCACATGTCCTAGCCCCCTCATCATTTTGTCACCCTCTCTTGGATTCTTTCCAATTTATCCACATCCTTTCTGTAGTGGGGGACCCAAAACTGAACACAGTACTCCAGATATGGCCTTACCCATGATGAATAAAGGGGAATAATCACTTCTTGTTACCTGTTGGCAATGGAACTACCTACCAATGTAGCCCAGTATGCCATAAGCCTTCTTGGCAGCAAGGGGCCACTTGTGGCTCTCATTCAGCTTATTGTCTGCTGTAACCACCAGGTCCTTTTCTGCAGAGCTACTACTTAGCCAGTCAGTCCCCAGCCTGTAGTGGTGCATGGCATTGTTCCGTCCTAAGTGCAGAACTTTGCACTTGCCCATGAAGTTCAACAAGGACGCATCCACACATGCAGGTATGTGTGCTTGCAGCATCTCAAATAGGAGTGGCACAAATTTGAGCCACGGATATTTGCCTCGGCACACATGTCTGGACATGTACTTTGATGTGGGGCAAGTTGTGCCACTTGGGGAAAAATAACCTTGCCCACCTCCTTCAGGATCTGCAGCAAGGGGGAGCTTGGGGCCAGCACCTGTGCTGGCCCCAGCAGTATAAAAACCTGTCCTGACAAATAGCTAAAAGCTACTTGCTCTCTGGAGCATCTGGGGAGGAGCCTTTTGGAGGAAGTTGGCCATGCCCCATCCTGTCCCAGGCTGCTGCTGCAAGATTGGTCTCAAGAGCTTCTGGGGAGTAGATCGCCAGGACCTTTCCTGCCTCTGGCTGGTCCTAAACCTTGTGAATGTGTACACCTCTGAAAAGGACCCAGAGTTGATGGACTTCTTCCACCTAACATCCACTTACATCATAACCCTCAGTCCTCATGAGTCCTGGTCCTTAGTGGAGACTTTAATGTCAACCTGGACCTGTGGGACCAGTCAGGCGGGGAATGGAACCAGGCCACCATATGCATCCATGGGGAGATCCTGATGGACTACTAAGTACTCCCTGATGCATGTCTGCTTTGTCTGTCACTCTGACAGCCCTCTTCCCTTCATTATGTGAGGGTGGGGGAGAATCAGGCATGCCGCTCCTGGTTGGTCTGAATTTATATCTCATTGTCACATTTTGCCCAGGCCTGCTCCTCCAGTGTCCAGCCCACCCCCTTCACTGATCACCACCTTATCTAGGCCCAGGTCACACTAGGGCCTGGGCATTTGGTGTTGGCCCACTGGCATTTTAATGCCAGTCTGCTGAAGGACATGGGCTTCAGGGAAGCATTCCAGGAGTTCTGGATGGCCTGGTAGGAGCAACGGGCAGGTTTCCCCTCAGCTCAGAGATGGTGGGATGTGGGGAAGGTGCTCATCTGACTCTTTTGCCACTACTACACTTGGGAGCACACCTGGCAGAGGGAGGTGGTCCAGGAGCAGCTCAAGTGGGAAGTGCTGGAGCTGGAGAGTCACCTGGATGCTGACCCAACCCACCCATCCCTCTGTGGAGAGTGTCAGAAGAGGTGGGTAGAGCTTCACACTCTGGGCAACCACAATGCCTGCAGTGCATTTGTCTGTTCAAGTGTCCAGCTCCTTTGGGAGATGGAACACAGCTCACACTACTTCTACATCCTGAAGAAAAGGTGGGGGGGGGCCAAGAAATACATTGCCTGCCTCCTGGCAGGAAACAACATCCACCTCACAGATCCAGGTGAGATGTAGAAGGCTTGTGTGTGCTGGTACAAAGAGCTCTTCTCCCTGGATCTGACTGACACTGAAGCCTGTTGGACCTTGTGGGAGAGACTCCCACAGATCAGAAAAGGCAACTGAGACCAGCTGGAGACTCTTCTCACCTTGGCTGAATTTTCAAACAATTAGAACTACTAGAGCTCCCCCTGACCTTTTCACTAACTAGAATGTGGGGGCACCTGCCCCTGCAGCCATAGCTCCCAGCAGCAGGTTTCATCCTGTCTGGCAGCTAGGCACAATGGGTATGTGATGGGGGAGGTGAGTATTGCAGGAGGGGGCTAGAAAGCTGTGTGGGGCAATATGTGTAGGTGGTAGGGACATGGGGTGTATGGGTAGGTGGGGGATTGTGGGGGAACTGGGTTTGGGGGGGCTGTATTTGGGGCTGCTCAGGAGGGGTGGGTCCTCTGCCTCCCCTCAGGGTGCAACCCCCACACAGCACATGGGCCCCATGGCCCACATCCCTCCCCCCGCATGGCCCCAGCCCACCCCCCGCAGGGCCCACAGCTCACCAGCAGCAGCAGCAACTATCAGAGTGCTTAGGGCCTCCTGGCACAGTCCCCTCGTGTGGAACAGGGCAATGAGGGGCAGTGTGCCTTATCCCCAACTGCCTGGCACAAAGCGCTGCCTGTGCCACATTGTGCGGGCCCAGCCTGGCCTGACACCGTGCTCTTTTGGACAGCTCCAGGCCACTTGGGCTGTCACCTGGGGCCCTGTGTGTGACCACCTGTCACACCAGGCCAGGTCCTGCCTCCATGGAACCAGACCTGCCCAATGGTATGTGGGGCCTGTGCACATATGACCCAGTCCAGTGTGACAGGCAGTCCCCATGAGTGGCATGGGGCCCCAGGTGGTGACACGGAGCTGCCCAAAAGCGCACGGTGCCACACCGGGCTGAGCCCATATGATGTGGTGTAAGCAGTGCCATATGCCAGGGGGCCAGGGATGAGCCATGTTGCCACCCGCTGCCCTGTGCCACGCAGGGGTACTGTGCCAGGAGGCCCTAAGTGCCCCAATGGTCACTGCTGCTCCTGGTGAGCTGTGGGCCCTGTGGATGGGGCATATTGGCCCTGCAAGGGGGCAGGTAGCAGACCACCCCTACCAATTTGTCCCCCACATCCTCCAGCCCTACGTCCACCCCCAACTTACCTGAAAGGAACCTGGGTCAAAGTATCTGTAGCCTGCATCACTGTTTGCCCTGCACAGTCAGGCAGCATGCTGCAGCATCAGAGCAAGGGGCAGGCATAGAGACACACTGGTCGGCTACCAAAGCATTTCTGTGGAGGACCAGAGCCTCCACTTGCCTCCAGGAAATGTCCTGGACCATATCCCTCCCCCCGCACGCCCCCTGCCCTGCTTTTTTCTTTTTTTTTTTTTTTTTTTCCTGGGTGTGGCTATCCCGGTATCAAATTTTGAGCCTGCGCTGCAAATATTCAGTGCAGGGAACTATTTTTTGTTTACGGTGTGCCTCTTGCCACATCTGAAACTGCTTTGAGATCTGATCAGAGGCATGTGCGGGCTCCTCTGGATGTGCCCCATGTGATTCCTTTTGGATTTTATATTTGTGTTTTTGATTGTTCCTCCCAAGGTGCTGACCCTTGCATTTGTCTGCATTGAACTTCAGCTCTAGGCCAACTTTCCAATCTGAGATTCTTCTGAATTGTGCTTGCAATCCTTCCAAGTTTTGTATTGTCCACAAACTTCCTCAAGAAGGTTTTTATGCCAGCATCCAAAGCATGAATAAATGCATTGAACAGCAGTAGGTCTATGGCAACCCGCTGTGGCACTCCATTCAAAACCTCCTGCCATTCTGACATGGACATGTTAATAATTACCCTTTGCTTGCTGCTATTGAGCCAGTTATCTATACATTTTATAGTAATTCTATCTAGCACACATTTCTCCAGTTTCTTTATGGAAAGGTCATGTAGGACTTTGTGAAAAGCTTTGCTGAACTCCAGATGCACTATATTCCCCTCATCCACCCAAGTAGTTGCTTTGTCAAGAAAGGGATCAAGTTTGTTTAATATGATTTATTTTTCGTAAGTTTATGCTGGCCACTGGTGAGCAGCCTTTCTACATCCACATGCTTGCAAATGAATCTATAATAAATCTTTTCTGTTCTCTTTTTAACCATTTAACTGCCAGTACTAATTGTGATTTCAGAGCATTTAACTAGACGGGTTTGCCCATTCTCAAAGGGCGATCCATCTTTTTGTAAGTGCATGACTGGACAAGGGTGTGATTCTTATAGCTGGAAAAACTCATTCTACTAAGAAGTGAAAATACCTGGATGAGACTGGTGAAGATGAGGCACTGCAGGTCAAGAATTTGGCTCTTAGCATATCTCGGTGCATTCTTAGTGTTCCAGAAGCAGGCATCAGGGAAGTGTTTGGGGCAGAACATCATCTAAAAGGTGTAGTAGCATCCCAGGAGTGTGTCTCAAAGATACACAGACTGTATCTGGGGCTGCAGCATGTCATAAGTGAGTATATGTTGTTCTCAGATTTTCTTTTGCTTGTTTTGTTAAAGTTTTCAGAGTTACAGAGAGAAGCTGATAAAGACAAAACCTAAAGAACAACAACCAAAAATCTCAAAAGTACTACTTTTTAAAATCTCATTATTGGGGAAATTACTGAGAACTACCATGAAGAGCTGTAATGTAATGTTTCCAAAGTCATCTTGCTGTTTCACGTTTATTTAATGAGATATACCTCAAAGTCTTTAATATATAGCATGAGATATACCTCAAAGTCTTTAATATATAAAGTCTACCATTGACTCCAGTGTCTAAGGCTCTTGATTGAACAGTAGCTACTAGATAATTTGTGTTTACATTTATACAAGGAAGCATTTGGAGACCTTGCATAACACACTATAATACTTAGGCATCAAGGACCAACACCATTTACAGAAGAACTTGGGTTTTTAAAAATATAATAATAATACTAAATATACTATATTATTGATTATTTATATTCTGGTGATGGCTATATGTGCTAGACACTGTGCAAAGATAAATGAACATGCCTGGCATGTTTCAGTCTAATGAATTTGTTTTAAAATATATAAAAAATCCAGCCTACTTTGCTATTTTTTATTCTATACCTAGAGCTAAAGATGTAAGTGTTTATGGAGGAGTTTTACTTCATAAGTTACATACACCAGGGAATGGAAGAATAGTTGATGGAGTGCTGGATGGTAAAACAGATCTTTATGGGAGTGGGGTTCTGGTAACACAGAGTCAGTATTAAATCCATTAAAATCTATCTAGTTTCACCAGCGTATGCAAGATCAAAGTCAGGCACAGGAAAATAACCTTTAAAATGCTTTTCAAAGCAACAAATAGAAAAATCAGTAGTACAGCTATTTTCTAGGCAAAGTAGTAGCTACCATTCTCTTCATAATTATTCACTTATATCCTCCTTTTATTTCTCCTGGTGAGGTTATTACATTGAAAATTATTATTAGTCTTTATCAGAACATCTAAAAATTCTGCTGTATCAGACAGACTGGAAGAAATACCCCTTACCAGAGCATTGTTTCCAAATACTTTGTTAATTACCTGCTTGCCACCCCACTCTGCTCACATGTAGAATCATCAACAGACAGTAAGGACTTTGAATAAAAATGTTCAGAGGGGTGACATTTTAAAAAAAAAAAAGATCCAGCTGCAAAACTGTTTAATTTGATCCAGATTTTGTGAATAACTGCCCTCATGGGAATAGTCCCACTGAGCACAATCATATTATTCATGTGAATAATGCTATTCATATGCATAAGTGTTTTCATAATCAAGGTTTAATTCTGACTTCAGCTAATGGAGTTTCTCCAAATCTGCACCAAGTATCTTCATAGATCAAAACCTGCCATAGTGGGTACAGCTACATGAGATGTATATTGTGGAGTTGCCTAATTAGCTTCACAGTAGAATTTCAGCATTTACATGTGTAGTACTATTAGGATGGAATAAACTAATTAATTGTGCTGTAGGACAGTACTGCCACACAAAAGTACTATCCTACAGTGAAGTTGCAGACTAGGGGTGTGCGAAGCTCCAGTTGCCAATTTGATTCAGAGAAGATTTGGTCTGATTCTGCGGCTGAAATATCAAATCTGAATCCAATCACAAGAACCATTATAAGCTCTGAATAGATTTGAAGCATCCAAATTGATTTGAAAGATTCAGTGATTCAGAGATTCAGAAGGCAGTCTTGTAGGGAAACAGAAACTGAGGAGAGGGAAGGAAGCGGGGGGAAGACTGCTCTGATATTGACATCTGTAGCTCTACAGTGACTGTGATCTTGCCCTGAGCTGCCTTCCAATTACAGTGGGGGAGGGACATAGAAACAGCTCATAAGGCTCTGTGTGAAGCCTCTCTCTGCCTTTTCTGTCTGTTGGGAAGCACTGGTGTGATCAGTGAGGGCATCAGTGGGCTCTCCTTCAAGTGAAGGTGATGGATGAGTTCCACATGGCAAGGAAAATCATTGTGGCCATGAACATCATGGTGCAGGGGTGGCTTGTTGAGCAGAGCAAGCTCATCCGTGGCTTCATGGTAACCAACAGTAGGGCTAATATGGTCAAGGCAGTGGCTACCTTTCACAGAGGCCTCAGTGGCTACCTATCTTGTTGAGGGCGTGGAGCCAGTGATATGTCGCCCCTTGGCCTATTGGGCAACACACAACCAGACGTGGCAGGATCTGGCCACAGTTGCCCAGGAACATCTGTCCTGTCCACCAACCAGTATTCCAAGTGAGAGGGTGTTCAGCATTGCTGGGGATGTTGTGACACCCCACTGCACCTCCTCAAATCCTTGTTTGGTGGAGAAGCTGGTGTTTCTGAAGGTGACCCTCTTGCTGTTGGGGTTCTGCAAGCTCCACATGTGGACAGAGTGAGTGCCACCCTTCTCATTCTGCACCTATTTCCTTTATTTAGTTGCTTTCACAAGCATTTAATGCCTTGCTCTCAGAGCCGGAGGTAGCAGTTTAGTGTTCCACCAACCAGCAAGAGAAGAACATCTCCCTGCTGAATTCCCATGCCAGGACAAACTTGGAGGTGTGGGCTGGGGCTGTGGGTAAGGAGGAGACCCCAGGTCCTAGGTATGACCTAAAACTGCACCCTGCCAGGGTAGGGAGGCCTGGTGGGATTGCCACTGGTGCGGCAACCCCAGGAAATGCCAGGACTGTGAACCTCCCTGGTGAAAGGTGGTTAGGGGGCACCTGATAACCTCCAGCCACCATATGCATGCAGAGTCCTGACTGGGGAAAGCCATCTGCAAGGCATGATGAGCTGCAGTGTAGGGAAGGTATGGCGCTGTGGAACGGATGCCACCGGAGGGGCCTAAATGGGCAGACTTCCACTTGGGTAACATCTGAATTAGTTTTCCATCAAGAGCAGGAGGCTCACAATTCTGACTGGCCTGAAGGTGGGGCCAGGACCTAAAGGGGAGCCAAAGTCCCAGAGAGGGGACCACAGCTAGAGTGGTATATAATCTGCGAGGCATGGGCCACAGTGTAGGGAAGAGATAGAGCTGCAGATTGGATGTCACCCCTAGACATCAGGGACAGACTAAATGGGCAGCCTCCCACCTGGGTAACATCTGAGTCAGTTTTCCATCAAGATGTGGCAGGAGAAAGAGGGGTGGGCAGTTGGCCTAGAAACAGGTGGGCAGGATGAGATCTAACAAGTACTGGGAAGGCCCCATTACAGGCTACCATCCCTGCTGCATTCATCCCACTCTGCCTTAATGCACACAAGATGGACAAGGTTCTTTAGGTCAATCTGGTATCTTTTAGTAGACCAACTGAATAGCTGGAGAAATATATCTTAGCAAGCTTTCAGTTTTAAAAACCCTACATCAGGCTGAGGAAGCATCTGCATTTTATGTGTGTGCTCTTCCTTGATTAAATGAATAGTAAAAAAGCCAGAGACTGGGCTGATATGCAAAAAAGCCAGTCAATGAAAATATAAATTATGTCAATTTGTGTCACGGGGTGAGAGACAGGTTGGGAGTGGTTGGGGGAGGAGGTACCAGTTAAAAGTGGAGAGGTACCTGAGGAGTCAGATGTCCAGCAGGTTGCAGTATGTCAGAATTCCAATGTCTATATTGAGTCCAATAGTTTCTGTATCCACTGGTTGATGAAGTGAAGTTCATAGTCTTGTCTGTGAAAAGAGTTTTGTAAATACCCTTTCAGGATCAGGACTGAGAGTTTGGAGAAAGAGTGGTTTTCTTGTGAGAAATGTGCCCTCAGTGGTAATTGGGTGTTCTTTTCTTTAATAGATGTTCAGTGTGCATTCATTCTGGTGTGCCGTTGTTGTTTGGTTTCTCCAACCTATTTTCCATCAGGGCATTTAGTGCTCTGGATGAGATGTATAATTTTCTGGAGGTGCAGCTCTAAGATACAGGAATAGCAATGTGTCTGTTGTGTGGCATAGTAATTGTGGGTATACTGGAGATATGTTGGCAGGTTTTGCATTTCTTGCCATGGCATGGTCTGGATCCATTTAGTGTGTTTTGGGCTGTAGGAATATTGCTTCTGGTGATAAGGTTAGCAAGGTTTGGTGCTTGTTTGAATTTACAAAACACTTTTCACAAGCGAGCCTATGAACTTCACTTCATCAACCTCCTAGATACAAAAACTCATGGACTCAATATAGACATTGGATTTGTGACACACTATAACCTGCTTGACATCTGACTCCCCAGGTACCTCTACATTTCTACCTACTACATCCTCCTCCCTCCACCCCTCCCAGCCTGTCTCACACCCCGTGACACCTAAATTTACATTTTCACTGACTGGCTTTCTTGCCTGCATACCAGCCTCTGACTTCTTTACTATTAAATCATGGAAGAGCATGCACACCAACTGTAGATGCTTCATCAGCCTCAGTCTGATGAAGGATTTTTAAATGTGAAAGCTTTTCAAGCTATACTTTTCAACTATTCAGATAAATAAAAGTTCTAATAAAATATATCATATCTACTCAAATAATCTTGCCGTCCTGTTCCTTAGATCTATAACCAGAAACCCAGTTAACACACACAAGTGACACAAGGTTTGCTTTCAAAAGTTTGAGGTGCACTTTCACAGAAGCCCCTGCACTTATTTCCTTGAAACCTGGAAGGCTTCATGCCCTCAGAAAGGGCTACCACCCCTGATGCTTTCATCCAATTCTTAAAAAAAAAAAGACAAAAGTTGTAAGTATTATAGTGATTCCCCATTATAGTCTATGGTCAAATCACTGAATCGTACCAAATTAGCGCCGAATCTTTTGAATCCAATTCAGCCGAATACATTTGGGACAGTGATCTGAATCACCAAATTGAATCAGTGTCCCCTGAATCAGCCGAATCTGAATCAAATATTGGCCACTATGCACTGGCCTATTATATAATGCTAGCTAGCCCTACAGGGCTAGTGCCCCAGGTAGCCATTCTGCGGCACTTTGACTCAGGTTGGAGCAGCCCCAGGCTGGCAGGATGACCCATGGGGCCCCCTGCCAGCCGGGGCTTCTCCACCCTTGCTCAACATGCTGTGGTCCCAGGTGCACATGCAAACGGCATGCCCAGGAGCAATAAACCCCATCATGAACTGTACTGGAGTTTAGTCAGGTGTGCTAATTACACGTGCAGACATGCACAATGTGTATTTAGACCAGGGGCAGGCAAAGTCCAACATGTGGGTTGGATTTGGCCCACAGTGGACTCAGTTTCCCAGCAGCCCTTGCAGTCTGTTCCTGTAGTCTGTTTTCACGGAGACCCCGGGAGTGGTAGGGTCAGGACAGCGTGGGGGCAGGATTTCCGTAGAGACTGTCGCAAACAGTGCTGGCAGAGTGCTCAGCTTGGCAGGGACCTGCTCTGGGGCTAGGGCTGGGGTTGGGGTTGGGGTTGGGGTTGGGGCTGGGGCTGTTGCAGTAGCCCAAGCTAGGTTTAGGGTTAAGGTACAGTTAAAGTTGGAGGATCATAAAGGGTTGGAGCTTTCCAGCTGGGGGTGATGGGACTCCTGGGGCTATGTTTAGGACACAGGTGGGTAAGGCAGTCTATGCTGATATTAAATAGAACAAACCCTGAGCTCCCCCATCTAGGGTTGGGGGTGGGGAGACTCCCAGTGATGAAGTCTATAAATGTCATACCTAAAATTTAGTTTTTAGATGCTTTGTTATAAAAAAAAAAAATGAACACGGTGATGAATAAATTTTATAAAGCCCTGATGTGTCAACATTCTATGCTGCATACTTAACTTTAATCCTTTTTGCAATCCAAATTAAGCACCTACTTAAATGTTTTGCTGGATTGCAACCTTGCTCATTTTTTGTTTCAAACCTTTACCACCTCTCCTTTTTTATTGTAGTCGATAGCAAAATTAGCAGGACTAATTTGAACTCTCATATAGCACTAGATGTGTGAAAATATGTAAATAAGCATGTTTGCTGGTGGTATATAAAGAAAGTGAATATACAGAATAATCAGTTTCAGTATCTTTAGACCACAACAGACATTCTGAATTTATTTTGTCAGAGAAAGGAGTTGCATGTTGAAGAAATAGGATACATTTTTTCCTTAATTGTGGAAGTTCTTTGTTTCTCCTGCTTTCTGTAATGGCCTTAATGTTCTTTTCAGGCAACATCTTGCTTTTTTAAAGTTGTACCTTACCTCAGGCTTTGTCTTACACCCTTACCTCTCCAGCTGTCACGTTATTTACTTAGTATCATTTTGGGTACTATCCATGTTGATGCCTACAGTAGCTCCAATTTTGGGTGTACCATGCCTGGTAACTGCAAAATTCTCATTCAGAAAACAGGTCTAGGTGCCCAGGCTCTTAATACATGGCACCTCTGAATAGTGATAAGAAACTATGTTCTCATTTCTACTCCCTGAATCACTTGTATTTTTCATTAGGCAATCTGCCGCCCGTCGGCCTGGGAAGTCTGCTGCTTCCCAGGGGCCCAGGGGTAAGAAGCAGAAATAGTCCTGGGACCAGAATCCAGATCTCCCTGTTTGCTGCTAAACTCCCTGACCACGAAGGCTAGGGACAGACTTTACATATAAACCGGTTTAATAGATTTCATAGACATTAGGGCTGGAAGGGACCTCGGAAGATCATCGAGTCCAGCCCCC
>NW_017728886.1:131303692-131311730 GCF_001723895.1 Crocodylus porosus
GGCCAGGGCTGGGACCAGGGCCAGGGCTTTGGGATGATGACAGTGTGGGCCAGAGCTGGGGCACAGCTCTTCCCTGGCTCCAAACCATTCTCTCACTGCAGGAAAATTCTGCCCCTGGAGCAGCTCCCTGCCTAGCTACATATCCTGCTAGTGCTGCTTCAGCTGGTCTCTATGGAAATCCTGGCCCTGTGCTGTCACAGCCCCACTGCTCCTGGGGTCTCCATGGAAACTGGTTGCAGTTATACAGGTAGGGGCTGTTGGGAAATGGAGTCCAGCCACTGGCCAGATCTGCCATTTTGCCCACCCCCGATTTAGAATGTATAGAACTTGATATACCAATTTTACACTGGTACTTCCTCCAGTTTCTTCCTTATATCTTTATGTTTTATAATGGAGAAAAATCAGATTTGAGTTCAAATGAAGCCATCTTCAGACAAAGATGCTACCCTCTCATATAAACATGTCTCTCCACAGTCCCACTAGTACTTCTTCAATTTTTACATATCATGAAAAAGGCTTACATATGGAAATACAGCTGTTTCATATAGAATGCAAAATAGTGGGATATGAATATGTTTCATAAATGCTTTATTTTGAACTAAAATATGTGCTGAGCAATTTTTTTCTGGGCTGGACCCAAACTGTAACTGGAGCTGGTCAGGAATTTTTCAGTAAAAGTTTTAACATTTTCAGATGAAAAATTATATCTACAAATAATGAAACTTTTCCTCAGAATGTTTTTGCTTCAATAAAGTTTTGTTTTAGAAAAGCTAGAGCATTAAGCTGGGTTTGGGGGGGAAAAGTTCCTATGAATCACCAGAATCTGTTGGTGAATCTGGAAGAAGATGTCTCTTCCTCTCATATGTAAAAAACCTTTGTAGGTTCTCAAGCTTATCCATCCTGATGCAGACTGGAAAACATTTTTGAAATTTTAAATATATCTGTCAGATGGGAATGCCAGTTCCCATGTACCCATATACTCTTGTACCCATAGAAGAATACAAGGTTTCAGCTGTTTTCTGTCACCATTCCTGTACCTGGAACTTACTGTATTTATTCAAATCCAAGACAAGGTTTTTTCCCCTCCATTTAACATAGCCAGAGCTGCCAGATTGGATAAGTGGTGGTGGAAGGAAGTGGGCAGGAGGATGAGGGGAGTAACTAGCATAAGGGGCAGGAAAATGTTATAATAGAAATTAAAATGTATAATTGTTGATGTATAAGATCTAATAATTGAGGGTGTCATCTTAAAACAAAGTCGTCTTAGATTCAAGTAAATATAGTAATAATGAGCAAATAAATAAAACATTTTCATTTGTACTCTAGCATACAAAGTTTATAAAGCAGTTGCTGTTTTAAAACATTAGCCTGAATGCAGTATTCAAGCAACAATCTGTCTTTAAAAACATGAGGATAAAGCATTGGTTAGTTGATAATACTGCTTCACTCAATGCTGAAGAACTATTGGGCATGCTTGTTTAAAGTGGTATATTTGATGATAGCAAAGGAAAAAGATGGGTCAAAGCTATGATAAAAACAGTGAAAAATAATTGAAGTTTCAACTATGTTCATTCAGATTAATAATCCTTTTTGCACTGCTCAACACTTGTCCCCCATCATAACCACATCACACACATTAGGCACCTCAGGGTGCTGGTACTCCTTGTAGAATGGAAACTGTTATACACTCTCAGTAGTGACTTACATTGTTAGAAAACCCCTTCAGTGCCTGATCTACTAAGGACATCGAGTTGTTGAAGCATTTTCTAGATGTTGGCTTTTTATAGTTAGATAAAATTCTCCTAGCTTTGGAGGCCCATCAGCCAAGATGGTGAAAATTGCACACATTTCTTTATGTGAACAATTACTGTCTGATGCAGACTGGAAAACACTTTTGAAATCTCAAATATATTTTTGGATGGGAATGCTAATTGCCATGTACTCAAATATTCTTCCCATAGACTCCGATAGAGAAGTTCAAGTATAAAACTGTTTGTAGTCACCATTCCTGTACCTGGAAAGTGCCATATTTATTCAAATCCAAGAGGAAGACTTTTCCCTCCCCCCATTTAACATGCGGTTGTAAACTACAGTAGGGTTATTGAAGAAAATATACAACATTGGGGGTTTAAAAAATGGCTTATTTTAATAATCCTCTATTATAGGACACATTGGAAACTGAATAATATGAAATATCTATCCTTAGTACATATTTTATTACTCAGCATTAGCTATTTAATTATATTTCATTTTCATGGGCATCAGATTTGTTAGCCTGTAAGCTTCTATTTTGTTAAATGCAAATATGTTGCATTCATTATGCACTGTACTGGTAGCACCCATGAAGCCTCTGAGAGAGTGCGCAAGCACAGGCTACAGTTGGAAAATCAAGGCCTAATGGCCTATACTTATAGATGTTAAGTGCATGAGTAATTGTATTGACACAAATACATTGCAACTGCTTTATTTGCATTTACTGTCTACACGGTCCCACTTTCCTATGATCCTGAGTGGTCCCATCAAAGTTAAATTTACTTACATGGGATAAATGAGAAATAAAAGGACAAAGAAGTGCTTGGAATGCAAAAAAAACTAAACGGTGTATACAAAGTACACAAAACAAGACAGGAAGGGGAAAATAATTAAGATATTTTCAAAATCTGCCTGCTAGGCTGCATGAGGACACCATTTTGTAAGACACAGTGTAACAGGTTAAACCAATCATGGTTAACAAGGGCATATTCTAGCATGAGTTTATCCATGACCACAAATCTCCTGGTAATCATGTTAGTATATGTGTTGGTTTCCATTTTCATTGAATCTTATGCAAGTTAAGATTACTATATAAGTATTTTAAAATTAGTTTCATAGAGATACAGTCATAATTTGATGATTAAATGGTTGACTAGCTAGTTCCGCCATTCATCATGTATTACACCTATGTTGAATCAGAATAGAGGCCAAAGTACATAATTAGCAAACACAATAATTGTTAGAGGATAGGTGCACAATTCAGAAGGATCTTGATGGACTGGAAAGCTGGGCTGAAGCTAACAGGATGAAATTCAATGCTGAAATATGCTAGGTGTTACATCTTTAGAAGAATAATCAAAAACACGAATACCAAATGGATAATGCCTGACTAGATGGCAGTACTATGGAGAAGGATCTGGGAGCCCTGGTAGATCACAGACTTGATATGAGCTTGCTGTGTTGCAGTTGCACAAAAGCCAAACGCAGTTTTGGGATGCATCAATAAAAGCATTAAATGAGAGACGTGGGAGGAGACAGTGCCTTTCTAGTTGGCACTGGTTAGGCCTCATGTAGTGTATCATGTGTAGTTTTCATCTCCACATTTTAAAAAGGTGTGGAGAACCTCAAGAGGCTCCCAACTTGCCTAAAAAGCACATGAGTGGAAATGACAGCAGTCTTCAAATACTTGAAGAGCTGCCATAAGGAGGGAGGATGGGAGGATGATGCAGACCAATGGTTTAAAGTTGCAGAAAAGTAGGTTTAGACTGGATATGAGGAAAAGCTTCTCAGACACAGACACAGCTGCAGCATCACATGCTACATGTTCTGTTCTTCTCTGCACTGCAAGGAGCATTGCGAACGGGGGTCATCATGTGGTGACAGCATGCACCAACCAAAGCTGAAGCCTGGCCGGCTGGACAGGCTTCGCACAGAATGATTGCCACTGCTTCAGTCCCAGGAGGTGCCCAGGACCCAGTGTTGGCCCCAGCCTCCCCTACCTTATCTGGGGGAATTTGCCACATGACATGGGCATTCCCCAGGGACAATTCGCAATGGCACAAGGTGCACCACCGCTAGTTGTCCCCAGGGAACCAAATGTCCACAGATGTCTGGATGTGGCCTATGAGTATTTCCCATGCTTCTGGGTCTTACTGATTTCCCCACACCCCTACCACTCCCCACACACACTTTCTGCTACTGGTATCATGGTGTTGTTAAGCTTTCCTTAGAGGCATTGGGTGTTGGCTGCAGCTGAGGGTGGTGATTTTGACTGAGGTGTGCCAATGCTCATGCTGAGACTTAGAGCCAGCACTTCCTGGCTAAAGTGTCTTCACCCTTTGTTCAGGGTCAGACAAACTGCCATATTTGGCATCAGGAAGGAATTTTATGGATTGTGGCAGTTTTTGCCTTCTTCTGTAGCATAGGCTGTGGCCATTTACATGGGATCTCTTGAGTGTATATTAACAATCTTATACAGAAGCAAGATGTTGGGCTGCCATGGTCCCCCTGCTTAACCTGTGTCAGATTGGGGTGTCATGTCTTTTCTTGTGTCAGGGTTAATAATTTTATTAAGAGGTTAAATTATAGATTTATATAAGATAGTTTGGATAGGAACAATCTTGCCTCAGGCAGGGGGTTGAACTAAATGACCTCTGGAGGTCCTTTCTACACTTACTTCTCTATGATTATCTTTCAAAATCCATAACGACAAAGTGATATTGTAGTTTCTCTCATAGGCATATGACTCTTTGTCTGCCTGTTCTCTTGTAGAACTTCTCTGCCCTTCATAAGTTGAGAAAACTCTCAAGAACTCTACCAGTAAGAAACTTCAGCAGTTAGTCCATGATTATTAGAGCCCTGCCTGCTTGTGTTGCACATGACATTCCAGTGGATTGATACAGGTGTGTTCAGTATGCACCAAAGTCATTTTATAACTGGAGAAGTGTTCAGTCACAACAAAAACAATCCATCAATCAGCTGTATGTACAAAGGCTTTAAGTGTTTGTTCAATATTATAGACAATAAGGTAATTAAAATACTACCAATGATTGACGCTGTCATTTCAATTAACTTAATTTAGGATTTATTCTTGGGAATGAGTTTGGATATTTGCAGTAATACTCTGTTTTACATTAAATGCTTTGTAAGAATTGAACATTTTTAGTAGCTTCTAATTTTTTATTTCTGAGGTATGGGCATAAAATACAGGAAGTAGCCACAAGGTGTAGTAGCAAGGGATATTTCCATTAGCAAATTGGGCATAACAGCTTTTAGTCATGACATGATCAGCGTGTTAAAGACCTGCACCATAGCTGATTGTAAGCTTTTCCTCAAGATCCAAATCCCATATGTCAAACAGAATTTACAACCTTATGTGTAACAACACCATCTGGGTACTCCCAATATTACAGATGGGATGCTTAAATGAGTGTGATTGATTTCACAACACATCATTCAAATAAGACATTCATTAAATCACACTTCATGCCCCGGCATGATCTGAAATGAAAAATGCAACATGTTATATAATATGTTCTAAGGATAATCTACTAAAATAGTGCACAGTTGGCTTTTTCCAACTACCCTTACTTTAGGGAGTAGCAATATGAACCTTGGGATGATGCCATGGTAGTTTCCTCTGGAACTGGGATGGGCTGCAATGTTTGAATGTAGCCACAGGCCTTCACTTTGTTTAGGTGAAGGGTGTGGGTTTTGAGCTCTGATTATAACTTTACAGAGCAATGTCTGGTGTTAAAAAGTTTGCCATCTAGGTTTTAACTGAGGATTTAAAATAATGTCTGCTTTAGTCTGTACAAATTGTACAGTGTTTACATGCCCAGTTGGTGGTGATGCCTTACTACATCCTGCACAGGAGTAGAAAAATGGAAAACTCTTCTAGCATGAGAAAAGCAACAATGACCAAAACACAACAAAACAAAAAACAAACACTCCCCAGATCACTGTGTATCTGTATGGAGGACTAGAGGATGGGAAAGAATGGCTAAGAAATGGTTAGAGCCCAGAAACTATACAGCTAAGATCTAGCCATGTAGATTCTCCATAGAAGAAATTCATTCCAATCTAGTGGGTGCATATACACATGCTTATTAGTACAGAGCAATCAACTCTGGTGCATATCGTACCACAGTTTTTTACTCCTGGACATGCTGTTGAGCTGAGTCAGAGCAGCCTTGTTTGGTAGGAGGCCTGGGGTGTCAGCCTGCCAGTCTGAGGCTGCTCCGACCTGAGATCTTGCCTAAGCATCTTACAATGTTACTTTTAATATATTATTCTGCGTGGTTAGCAGGTTTTATGGGCCACATGATGATATAGCCTTGTATTCAGCTGCAAATTCAGTGTTCCCCAAGATCCAAATACTGTCACTTTAACAGAATTAGTCTATTGTGCATTAGCAACACCTAAAATGTGTGTGCCAGCAGTACTGAGTGGTAATGCCAGTTACTGCACATTTAGTCAGTATTTGTTATTACAAGTACAGCAAAAACTCTGTTATCCAGCACCCATGGGAAGTGGGGTGTGCCAGATAACCAAATATGCTGGTTACAGAGAGGCGTAAACAGGCGTCTTTGCCTGTTTGGGCCACCACCCACTCCTGCCCCTCCCTGGCATCAGTGTGCCGGGGGAAAGAGAGGGGGGCCCTCCACAGGCTGCTTTGCCCTGGGCCATGGTCCATCGTTGGCCAAAGGGGGACTTGGTGAAACCGGAAGTGGAACTTCCGGTTTCGTTTTTGCTGCATCGATTGGCATGCTGATTAATGGAGCATGCCAATTAGTAAAGTGCTGGATAACAAGGCTTTTACTGTACTAAAATAGACACACAGTAACCGCTGTGTATTAATGCACATGTAGATGTGCCCTGCTTACCTTAAAAAATGTAACTCACTAACTTATTCAGGAAACCCTGTTTCAAATAAAGACAGTGCATAACAACCAGCAAACTGGTACATAGAAAAGAAAAGAAAATCACATCAATCCCTAAATCATTATGTGTCTCTGTGAAGGGCTAGAACGGCTAAGAAACATTTAGAGTGGAGCCTAGGAACTATACAACAAACACCATTTGTTTACACCTTAAACCAGAACTGATTTTCTTCCTCTTTCTTTCATCTGAAGTATAATTTCATAATTATGGGAATTTAGTAAATAAAGGTCATTCACTAGTTTATTTTGTATCTGGATTTAAAACCAAACACTCATTCATGTTCTTTTATAACCCAATGGTATGTACTCATGGTGTACCTGAAGCACTGCATTTCAGTGTTGTTAGTTGGAAAGGTGTCATATAATTGTACTTTAATGAGTCAGGGCAAGCTTTTAATGGTTGTTCCATTTTGTCTCCTTAAATGTTTTTCCATTCAAGAATGATAAACCCTCACCCTATGCAGCAGCACCACTGCAGTTTAGAACTTTTACTGTAGCTTGCCTACTGCTTTCATCTGTCAGTGGAGTGAATTAATCTACCTGCAGGGAAATCTAAATCTTTATTTCAGCCCTAGTTACTAGCTTCACATACATATTAGAGGCTACATATCAGGATGCAAATGTTGCCCTTATTCATAATGCATTAAATCCAGAAATACTCCAATAAATTATTTTCAGGCTTCTACCAGGAAAAGTGAACAGGATTTGTGCATTGCCCTTAGAGCAGAATATTGATCCACCTGAAATGTTTACATCAGTCATAATTCATAAAAGTCTTGCTTCATGAAAGTCCTACAGTGGCCTGAGTTGTATCATTTGCACAGAGCCCTGCATGCAAGGCATGGCAAAACCAGTGTCCCAGTTGAGGCTGTGCCTCAGAAAAGAGTCTCAGGATGGGCAGTGTATATTTGAATCTCTCCTTATGGATGCACTGATTGCTACCTGCAGTGCAGTAATTCCTTCTGTTTTAGGGCTGCTTGTGCAGATTCAGCATTCCTACAGTGTAGAGACTATACATGTATGATATAACTGGATCCAAGCATGACTTAACGCAATTAACATCTGTTTTCTAATCCATAACTTATCTGGATGCAACTGTCAAGCCAAATGAGGCTCTCCAAATTGTGTGCAGTAATCTGTTTTCTGTTTTTGTTTTTTAAGCATAATGGTGCAGCCTCTGGACACTACAAGTCCCAGCATGCTCTGACTTAGTTTCATCCCAGTGGTATTAGTTAGGACCTCTATATCTGTGCTTCCATACTCAAGAGTGACTGCAATAGAGTCTTATGCAAATTAGATGAAGTATTCAAGCTCTTAACAAGTTGATTTTGTTTTGTTATTTA
>NW_017728886.1:131311830-131336379 GCF_001723895.1 Crocodylus porosus
TGAGTGGTAATGCCAGTTACTGCACATTTAGTCAGTATTTGTTATTACAAGTACAGCAAAAACTCTGTTATCCAGCACCCATGGGAAGTGGGGTGTGCCAGATAACCAAATATGCTGGTTACAGAGAGGCGTAAACAGGCGTCTTTGCCTGTTTGGGCCACCACCCACTCCTGCCCCTCCCTGGCATCAGTGTGCCGGGGGAAAGAGAGGGGGGCCCTCCACAGGCTGCTTTGCCCTGGGCCATGGTCCATCGTTGGCCAAAGGGGGACTTGGTGAAACCGGAAGTGGAACTTCCGGTTTCGTTTTTGCTGCATCGATTGGCATGCTGATTAATGGAGCATGCCAATTAGTAAAGTGCTGGATAACAAGGCTTTTACTGTACTAAAATAGACACACAGTAACCGCTGTGTATTAATGCACATGTAGATGTGCCCTGCTTACCTTAAAAAATGTAACTCACTAACTTATTCAGGAAACCCTGTTTCAAATAAAGACAGTGCATAACAACCAGCAAACTGGTACATAGAAAAGAAAAGAAAATCACATCAATCCCTAAATCATTATGTGTCTCTGTGAAGGGCTAGAACGGCTAAGAAACATTTAGAGTGGAGCCTAGGAACTATACAACAAACACCATTTGTTTACACCTTAAACCAGAACTGATTTTCTTCCTCTTTCTTTCATCTGAAGTATAATTTCATAATTATGGGAATTTAGTAAATAAAGGTCATTCACTAGTTTATTTTGTATCTGGATTTAAAACCAAACACTCATTCATGTTCTTTTATAACCCAATGGTATGTACTCATGGTGTACCTGAAGCACTGCATTTCAGTGTTGTTAGTTGGAAAGGTGTCATATAATTGTACTTTAATGAGTCAGGGCAAGCTTTTAATGGTTGTTCCATTTTGTCTCCTTAAATGTTTTTCCATTCAAGAATGATAAACCCTCACCCTATGCAGCAGCACCACTGCAGTTTAGAACTTTTACTGTAGCTTGCCTACTGCTTTCATCTGTCAGTGGAGTGAATTAATCTACCTGCAGGGAAATCTAAATCTTTATTTCAGCCCTAGTTACTAGCTTCACATACATATTAGAGGCTACATATCAGGATGCAAATGTTGCCCTTATTCATAATGCATTAAATCCAGAAATACTCCAATAAATTATTTTCAGGCTTCTACCAGGAAAAGTGAACAGGATTTGTGCATTGCCCTTAGAGCAGAATATTGATCCACCTGAAATGTTTACATCAGTCATAATTCATAAAAGTCTTGCTTCATGAAAGTCCTACAGTGGCCTGAGTTGTATCATTTGCACAGAGCCCTGCATGCAAGGCATGGCAAAACCAGTGTCCCAGTTGAGGCTGTGCCTCAGAAAAGAGTCTCAGGATGGGCAGTGTATATTTGAATCTCTCCTTATGGATGCACTGATTGCTACCTGCAGTGCAGTAATTCCTTCTGTTTTAGGGCTGCTTGTGCAGATTCAGCATTCCTACAGTGTAGAGACTATACATGTATGATATAACTGGATCCAAGCATGACTTAACGCAATTAACATCTGTTTTCTAATCCATAACTTATCTGGATGCAACTGTCAAGCCAAATGAGGCTCTCCAAATTGTGTGCAGTAATCTGTTTTCTGTTTTTGTTTTTTAAGCATAATGGTGCAGCCTCTGGACACTACAAGTCCCAGCATGCTCTGACTTAGTTTCATCCCAGTGGTATTAGTTAGGACCTCTATATCTGTGCTTCCATACTCAAGAGTGACTGCAATAGAGTCTTATGCAAATTAGATGAAGTATTCAAGCTCTTAACAAGTTGATTTTGTTTTGTTATTTATGGTAATCTGGTGTGTCTTCTAGGGAGACCTCCATCCAGCCTTGTCCCACCTACAGCATTCTGGCATGTTGTGTTGTGGAGCTGTATTAGTCCCTGTGGCATCATGAATTTCCGTGCACCTACTATCTTTTTTGTGCTTTAGTGTTCATTTGACCCTTCTTCAAGATTGCCTTCTAGTTTGAGTGAAAATGATATCTTTATTGTCAGCCATACTCTGGGGCAAGAACACATGCATCTTCTCTGAGCTTGTCTGCACTTAAAGGAGGTTGTCAGTATCTGTATATATGTACCTATATTGGTAAACACTCCTACCAGAGACAGAGAGAACAATATTTGGCCATTATATCTGCAGTTACACTAGGGACTTTTCAAGCAAAACTGTTTTAATGAGAAGAGAAATTTTCCCTCTCTCATTTCTACCTGATATAGGCAAAGCACGTAATATTTCTAGTGTAGAGCATATGTCTGTAATGTATTCAAATTCTGAGTATTCTAGTAAGAGGGCAGAGAAACTCCTACAAGAAGGGAATAATTCTGTATAATGCCATCAAGGATTTCTCAAGACTTATATCTTTGATCTATAGTTAAGTGTAACCCCTAGGTCCCTTTCTACAAAGCTGATGCGTAGCCAGTCAGCCGCCAGCCTGTATCAGAGCATAGGATGGTTCCATCCTAATTGCAGGACTTTGCGTTTGTCTTTCATTGTTTACTACCCTCTGAGCCCTATGATCCAGCCAGTTTTCTATCCACCTTAAAGTCCATTCCTAAGCCTTCCTAAAGTCAGGCCTTCCTAAAGTCAAGGTATATCACATCCACTGCTCTTCCCACATCCACAGAGCCAGTCATCTCATCATAGAAGGCAATCAGGTTGTTCAGGCATGGCTTGCCCCTTGGTGAATCCATGCTGGCTGTTCCTAGTCACCTTCTTCTCCTCCAGGTGCTTAGAAATAGATTCCTTGAGGATCTGCTGCATGATTTTTCCAGGGATTAAGGTGAGGTTGCCCGGTCTGTATTTCTTTGGATCCTCCTTTTTCCCTTTCTTAAATATGGACACTATGTCAGCCTTTTCTGCATCCTCTATCACTAGGTTGCCTCCACCATTCAGTAAGGAACTGCACTTTCCCTGATCCTTCTCTTGTTACTGATTTATTTGTTGAAACTCTTCTTGGTACTCTTGATGTCCCTTGCTAGATGCAAATCCAATTGTGCTTTGGTTTTCCTGACTTCATCCATGCATGCCCGAGCAATACTCCTGTGCTCCTCCCTAGGAGGAGTAACAAGTAATACATAATTTATTCACATAAATAAATCCAAATTTTATGGAGTTGTATTTAGTTATCAGAAAACAAGTACAAACACTAATACAATGTAGAACAACTACAGATTAGTAATTTCTGTAAAATGTAACCAACATTGTTTACAATGGTCCTGAAAACTGAGCCTATTAAAATACATGTGTGGAGTTCTATATGTATTATTTGTCAAAGACTTCCAGGTCAAATCAATTTTTAAAAATTCTATTCACAGCTTTGACATTCACAATATTCATGGTGTGATGAATATTCCCTACGCACCGCATATATTCACCTTGTTACAGCGCAAATGCTGAACTCGCATCTTAAATACCCTTACAGGAAACCCTTGGGAGCTCCTCGCTTGGCGCCACCAGGCTCCCACCACCACCGCCACACGGCCGCCATCACCAATGCAGCCATGCCCTCCTCTGCCATTGGGACTTGTGCTTTTTGTGAATGCAGATGGTATTCATGAATGCAGTGCTGTATTCGTGGGTTTCGCCATTTGCGGTGATCTCCAAAACATATCACCTGTAAATGACAAGGGTCTCCTGTATCTCTGTGTGTTTAAAAAAAAGTTCCAGCCCTGCAAACTAATCATAAAATTCTAAATAGAAACTGAATTGTCTTTGGTTCACACTTCACCACCAGTATAAAATTCAACATTTGAAACTGAGCTCATAGTTCTGATGATGATGCATTAGCTGTGATAGAATCTGACTCAAACCACAAGGAGAAAATTGCTAACATAAAACAAACAAATAAATAAATAAACACCTTAAGGTCATCAGATAAGATTTGTAAACTACACAGGAAGCAGTCCTGTGGATTAAAATAATGTCCGGTGTACACATCTAATTGTACTTCTCTTTGTTACCTGTTCATTACTTACCCAACTTTTCCCTTTGGGAACAAAAAGTATCAAGTAATATAGTGTCTGTAAAAATTTCCAAGATTGATCTTGAATGTCAACACTGCAGCATTACAGATACTGAAAACAACATTTTAGCACATCATTAGTCCTCTTCACAGAAGATTGTAGTCTTGCTACAGGCAAGGGAAGACAGTTTAGCTGACACCTTCAGCCATAAATGGGCCCTTTTCAGTCACAATAGTTCTACTCTGAGTGCTTATACTCTTACAGATATTCTGCACATTTTTTGATTCATACTTCTAAGTGCACTTCTATAACCTCAGTGCTGTATTGCCCAGCTATCACTTTATGCTTTAGCAGTTATTTAGAAGTTATTCCCTTTCTCATTAATTTTGTCACAATTAACTAAGGCATAAAGCATGATCAAAACTTTAGAGATTTTTACATAAAGACACCCTAGACTTCTGTATATATTTGATGCCATTGTTAAAAGTTTTTTAATTAGTTCCTGGGTTTTGTTTTTCCAACTATTTTTAACATTTTGGGTAATAATATGAATAAGTGTAGTTTGTCATATTGCGCCGCATCACGTTCTGTGTGACTGTTGGAGCACCTAAGATGTTATAACAACCCTCTCTCACTCTGTACTGTGTTTAGCTAGTTTTGTGCACTCTGCCACTTGAAGCCTTGTCCAGTCTTTAATACTGGTTCCCCAGCTTTTCTTGGGTGTACCTCTTTTTCTCTTTTCCTTGATTGTGCCCTGCATTATGGTGTTGGCAAGGGTATCCGGCACAGGCGAGGCGTAGGGAGGGTATGGGGGCATGTGCCCCCCCCCCAAGATTGGCTGCTGCTGACACTGCTGCTGGTGTCTGCAAGTGGTCACCCTTTACTACCCCACCCCCTTGCCACTGACACCACCACAGCCACCTGTGGGTGGTCACTGTGCCTCCCCAGCCTCAGGAGGCATGAGTCATTCATGGTGTCCAGCCTTCTCATGATGTGTCCAAGCCATTGCAGCTTCCTTCATTGCACAATGTCCAAAACTGGTTCGTACGTTCCAATTTCTTTACTGATTTTCTGCTTGACAGACTCGTTGGTCCAGTACTCAGAGTACTAGACATGAATCAGTCTCCTAAAGCAGCATATTTCAAACACCTCAATTCTGCTCTCTAACTTCTTATGAAGCATCCATGCCTCACAGCCATAAAGCATCATTGAGATGCAGTTCTTTTAAACTGTATAAAAAAGTTGAATTGACATAAAAGAAATTCTGTCCTGGTGGTCACTGTTGGAGACAGCTACAAGGATGCTTCCTGAAGACCTCTTTGCAAACTCTAAGCTACAATGTGTTCTGGGAGTGAGAAAATTGTCAGGGATTGGACTGTAATGCCCTGATAATTTAGTCAGGACTGCAGGCTAGAAGGAAATCCAAGGTGCCTTCTGTAACCTCACAAGCTAGACAACCCTGCAGGGTCAAAGTTACTTCAAAGCCCCCTGCAGAAATTAAAGGTATCATCTTTGCAATTCCTGGGGTTGTGAGTTCTGTGCTAGGTGCCTCTATCTTTTAGATTTGTCTGTCCACATTCAGATGTGTAATAATGTTATCATTATCTTTTGTGTTATGGCCCTGATCCTACTATAATTGAATTAAATAGAATTCTTTTTCCATTGTCAAAGGGAGTAAAGTCAAGACACACATTTAGCACGGAGGCAGGAGTCAGTGCCAAACTTTATTGAGCAGCCAGTGCCCCCACAGCTACGTGGGTATAGGCCTTCCACATGCTGAGGAACATGTCAGTGTTGGCAGCTATGGCCTCCTCAGCAGCAGGGGGCAGAGACATGCAGCCCAGCCACAAGTATCCCTCAAGGCAATGGCAGAGGTTGTGGGGCAGCCTGGGCCTGTCCCCCACACTGTCATAGCTCAGGGTCCCATACCAGCTTTGCAGGAGTGCCCAGGGCACCATGGCAGTTAGCAGTGGGAGGGTGGAGTGGGTCAGGCACCACTTGAAATGTGCAAATTCCTCCTTGTGCACCACCCATGATAAACACAGCAGAGGCATACTTGAGGTGCAGCACCAATGTGCTGGGGCATTGGCCCCAGGCCACCTTCCTGAAGAGGCCCCCTGCAGAGGGGGTAGGGGTGTGGGCATATCTTTGTTGAAGGCATCCCGGATCCCTACACACCCCGAGCCTGAGTATCAGGGGCTGGGCAGCAGCGCAGGAGAGCAGCTGGACTGCAGGAGGGGTCGTGGGGGTGTGGCATCTACAGCTTCAGCAGCAGGTACTGCCAGGAGTCTGGCCTGTTCTGCCCTGAGAACTGGCCAGGGGAGGCAGGCTGCCTGCAGCCAACACCCAGCAACCCGCTGACCCTGGGGAGTGACTAGGAATGTAGGGGCTTGGCCAACAGTCTCCTGGGCCTGGGTCTGCCCACCCAACTTACTAGAGTCTCTAGGCACCTGTGCACGTCTGACCCCCATTTGAGATAAATGTTACCAACTCTCACAAACAGTTTGTCTTATGGCTCTACAGGGCCCGCAGCAGCAAGATAGGGAGATGCCACCCCTGGCAGCCAAGATACAGCCTCAGGATTACTGCTGCCCACAGCTGGGGCCCTGAAGATGCTCCAGCTCCACCAAAGGAGGACTGAGGACAGGATTCTCCTGTTGGAGCAGCTGGTGACAACATTGTGGGACTGACTGGAGAACTCATGGGCCAGTGGGTGGAAGACGTGGCCAGGGAGGGCAAACAGGACCAGTGAAAGGAGCTGTAGGTCTGGCAATTCTGGGCTGAGCTCCTGGTCCTGGAGCACAAGTGACTCCAAATGCTGCAGAAGCATAATGCCATCCTGGGCTGGGCAGTGCTGGCCATGGACAATGACCGTTGAGTGCTGGACACTGTTCTGCCCCTGGCAGTCATGTTCGTGCTGCCCTCTGCCTGGCCCCTGACCTTAGCCCTGCATTCCCCCTGGCAGCTGCCTGACACCCCACAGCAGGCCCCTTTCTGGGTCTGGGAGGATGTCCTCTAGCACCTTCAGCCACCAGGAGCCCCTGGCCTAGCCCCAGCCCTGGATACCCTACCACCCAGCCCCACTGCTTTGGCTCAGCCCTGCTACTCATGCAGGTGTGAAGCTAAAGCTGCCTGCAGTTATGCCAGGACAGCATGCTGGCACTCCACCTGCCAGAGGGAGAGCTGCCCATGCCAGGGAGTGCCGGCCTCTGTCACCCCTGGGTGAGCCCCGCACCCACTATACTCACCATGGCATCTGGACCCACAGGGGAACAGCTGAAGGCCAGGGAGCTGGTCACCTGCCCCCAGGCTCTGGCCCCTAAGCACCTCCACCCCATGGCCTCCCACCCCAGGACAGCCCACACAGGACATTATCATTAAAAAGTTTTCATGGGGAAGAAAATTGTTTTATTTTTGGTGGTAGGTTGGGTGATGGAAGGCTTTGCATGGGGGGCAGGTCTGTGTGCTGAGGAGGGAAGTAGCTCTGTTTGTTGGGGAGGGAGGGGAACTTTGGTTGATGTGGGAAAAATAAAAATTGTACTTTTGACACGTCTACAGTGAGCATGGTATAGGAGGTGGGCAGATAGGGCTTGGGGTCCATGGGTAGCAGTGCAGGCAAGCTAGAGTGAGGAGTGCTGGAGGAGGTGGTTGGCCAGGGTCTCCAACACCTGGTACCCTGGCCCCCACTGGCAAGTGTGCAACTCTTCTGGGGCCAGAGTTGGGGAGGACTGCTGGGGCCAGCAGGGCCAGTACCATGGTTAGCAGGAGCACAGGGTGCTGATTGTCACTGCCAGGGACAGGAGCAGCCATGGTGCAGGGAAGCAGAGTGGGCAAGGAGAGAGCTGCCATGTACTGTTCCTGTGGTGGGCATGCTGCTTTTGGGCAGGGAAGGGTCTGGCCAGAAAGCAGGGTTGGCTTTCAGAGATGTCTGCCAGGTGCTTGCAGTTGCAGCTGAAGCCTGGAGCTCCCTCTGGTGGTAGTTGGGGCCCATTGCAGGGCTGCAGGAAACTGCAAAGAGCAGCAAATCTGCTCCCTAATCTCTGCATGTATAGGTGCTTGCCTGAAAGCACTTACACCAGGGTAAACTCAGGCAAGAACAAAAGCATGTGACTTTTATGTAAAGTCACCCAAAATGAATGTGATCTCGTGTGGACATATAGCAATTGGTACAATGGGGTGAAGCTGTTTCATAGCTATGGAATCAAGAACAATTTTATCATAGAGTAAGTGATCCCGAAAGTATTCATTATAGAAGACCTTCCCTAAAACAAGATGATGCTCCCCTGATTTGTTGCTAAGAGACAGATAAAGATGCACAAGTGTGAATTGAAGAACATTCTGCCTCCCAAAATTCATACAGTATGGAAATCATAGAATCATAGAACCATAGCAAAACAGGGTTGGAAGGAACCTCCAACCCCCTGCTCAAAGCATAACCATCCCCAACTAGATCATGCCAGCCAAGGTTTTGTCTAGTCAGGTCTTTAAAAACCTCCTAGGATGGAGATTCCACAACCACAATGGGAAAACTGTTTCAGTGTTTTACTTCCTCCCTAGTGAGAGTTTTTCCTAATATCTAACCTAAATTTCCCTTGCTGCAACCAGAAGTTATTGCTCCTTGTTTTGTCATCTGCCATCACTGAGGGCAGTCTAGCTCCATCCTCTTTGGAACTACCCTTCAAGTAGCTATTAAATCCCCCCTCCATCTTCTTTTCCCTGAACTAAATAAGCCCAGTTCCCTCACCTTCTCCTTATGAGTCATGTGCTCCATCCCCCTAACCATTTTTGTTGCCCTCTTCTGGACTCTCTCCAACTTGTCCACTTTTCTGTAGTGCGGGGTGGGGCGCGGGGGAGGGGCTGGACAAAACTGGACACAGAACTCCAGATGTGGCCTCACCAGTGCTGAATAGAAGGAAACAATTGTGTCCCTTGATCTTTTGGCAACAGTTCTATGAATGCAGCCCAGTATGCCATTAGGCTTTATTGCAACAAAGGCACACTGTTGGCTCATACTCAGTTTACTGTCCACTGTAACCTCCAGGTCCTTTTCTGCAGAGCTGTACCTTATCCAGTCAGTCCCCAGCCTGCAGCAGTGCCTGGGATTGTTCCATGCTAAGTGCAGGATTTTGCACTTGTCCTTGTTGAACTTCATGAGATTTTTTTAGTACAATCTTCCAATTTGTCTAGGTCACTAAATCATAGACCTAACCTGCAGCACATCAGCTACTCCTCCCAGCTTGCTGTCATCTACAAACTTGCTGAGTGTGCACTCTATGCCATCTTCCAGGTCATTGAAACCAGCCCCAGGACTGACCCCTGGAGCACTCCACTTGGTACTGGCTGCCAACTAGACATTGAGCTATTGATTACCATCTTCTGAGCCCTGTGATCCAACCAGTTTTCTATCCACCTTACAGTCTGCTCATTCAACCCATATTTCCTTAGCTTGCTTGTAAGAACTTTGTGGGAAACTGTATCAAAAGCTTTGCTAAATTCAAGGTATATCTATCCACTGTTCTCCCCACATTGGAAGGCAATCAGATTGGTTAGGCATGATTTGCCCTTGGCGAATCCATGCTGTTTATTTCTAATCACCTGCTTCTCTTCCAAGTGCCTAGAAATGGATTCTGTGATGACCTGCTCCATAAGTTTTCCAGAAACTGAGGTGAGGCTGACTGGTCTGCAGTTCTCTGGATCCTCCTTCATCCCTTTTTTGAATATGATCATTACATTCACCCTTTTCCAATCATGCAGGACCTCTCCTAATCACCATGCATTTTCCAAGATGACAGTCAGGGACTCTGCAGTCACATTGCTTAACTCCCTCTTCTCCCTTTGGTGCATCCCGTCTGGCCCCACGAACTTGTACACATCCAGCTTTTCTAAATAATTCCTAACCTGGTTCTTGTGCCACACTTGACTGCTCACCTTGTCTCCAAAGTGTGCTGCCAGGTGCAGTAGTCTGGGAGTTGAACTTGCCTATGAAGACTGAGGTGACAAAGGAATGGATACATTACTGTTTTCTGCATCCCCTGTCAGTAGGTTGCTTCCCCCATTAAGTCAGGAACCCACACTTTCCCTGATCCTCCTCTTATTACTGCCATACTTACAGAAACCCTTCTTAATACCCTTGATGTCCCTTGCTAGCTGCAACTCCTATTGTGTTTGGCTTTCCTGACTTCATCCCTGCAGGTCCGAGCAATACTTTTATACTCCTGATCTGGAGAAGGCATAAGGGGCATTACCCTACTGTTCCTGCCCCTCCCATTGACTGAAAGGGGAGAGGGAGGGGAGAAACAGCTGCCTGCTGTTGTCAATCCACTCCTGAGACTGAACTTCTGTGTCTGTGGTGTGGTTGGTGATAGGGAGAGTGGGGTGGATTGCCATGTTGCTCCCTCCACTCAGGAGCTGAACAGCTGCTTGCTGCTCCTTGCCCGCTTACCGAACGATGGGTCCCTAGTATGAGGAATTGAAGGCAGGGCAAAGGTTGACCTGCTGCTTCCCTCCCATCCTGGATTGGTCCAGAGGGGAAGGCAACAGCCATCACTGCTCCCTGCCTCTTCCCAAAACCAGGCGTTGCCCAATTTATGGGCTGGGATCTTTTCTTCACTGCTCCCTCTACTTTCTGCCTGGAGACTGGGAGTGGGTTGAAGGTGTCTGCTTCCTGCTGGTTCTCTAATCCCAGTCTGGGGAAGACACAGGGAGTCTTTCCTTGCTGATCCATTTTCCCCATGCCTTCTGCAGACAGTGATTAGCCTGGTCTGGTGATAGGGTGCAGAGTAGGGGAGAGAGGGCAGCTGCAAGCTGAACACCTGTACATTCCCTCTTCCTGAATGATTTCTGCGGATAACATTTTCTCAGAATTTTCTAGCACTAGAAATGAATGCCTGTTCATGGCATAGGACTCTCTCTTGTGTGTGCTCTGAGTAGAACCCTTGCTGATAGTCTAGCAATTAAAATGTTTGCATTAGAGTGGTGAGGAGTAGTGGAAGGCTGGGCTATGCAGAGGGTAAGAGCTTATTATTGCTTTTCATTATTCCAACAGCTCAGCTGATAGTGATGAACTTTGTGAAACTTAGGACATGGATAAATAGTTTCATTCTTGACCCTTTATATGCTGCTGATGAAATAAGTCCTGCCTATTCCTTGTTTCAGGGTCACACCAGAGACTGCAATTATGCAAAGTAGACCGCTTAGGAGGTAGTCTTAAATGGTTCAGTCACTAATTGTATCTTTCTTATTTTGTGGGTGTCAAGTGTGAAATGTTGGGGCTAGATCTGCAGAAATAAGTATTGACTCCTTACACTTGTTCCAGAAAGGAATAAGCATATAAAATAAGTGATTTTTAATACTAAGCAATCTTAAAATTAGATTTTAATTTGGACAGAGTTTGGTTCTAACATCTGTGCTTCAGTTCCTTACCTGTTAAATCCCTCAACCACAAGGTTGTTGCAAAGATCAGTTAATTTAAATCTGTGAAACATTCAAACATTGGGATGTCATTGTAGAGTTTCTTCCTAAGTATTTACTGCATTTTGTAGTAGTACAAGGTTTGCACAATGTATAGTAAATATATCTTGTCCCTTATCTTCAATGAGTAAAGAGAAATATTGACTAAATTATTCTTTTCCTGTAAGACAGGAGTCCTGCAAGGCAGTAGTAGGGGATGCGAGGGAACAGTATGAGACCATGTAATTAATATATCTGGGAGGCTAAATTAAAATGGCCTGACCAGCCTTACCTCTGACATTTCCTAACTTTGGAGAAGTTGCTTTTTATAAACTTTATAGTCATTTTACATGGCAGTATTTTAATGTAATGTGTATTTAAATCAGTAAAGTTACAAATGTAGTTCAGTCACTGGTAAACAGCTTTAACAGAGATCATTAAACAGAAGATGCTCTTCAACAAAATTAAAATGATTGCTATTATTTTTTATCATTTCACTGACATTTGTCATTTGTTTCATTTGTATTTTCCATAGGCAAGCACAAATACTTTTTTAATGTCAAGTTCCTTCTATCCAAATTATGTAATTGCAACAAATGGTATCTCCTCTGTTTTAGCTGAACAAGCAGCTTGCTGTGTCTCCCTATAACTCTTCATATGTCCTGCGGTTAAGTGTTGTACAAAAATTGTATTTTGATGTTTTTGATGCCCCTGGAGTTCTGCTTGATAAGGTATTTTAGTACTTGATTTCTGGCATTCAGCCTACAGCCCAAATATTATTTGCATAGCATTCATCAAATCTTTTACTTGCTTACATATTTTCTAAAACAAAAACAAAAACAAAACCAACAACAGGGAACCTTCAATTCTATATTTTTAAATGAATTTCCAGCTCATAAATATTATTAAGAGGGGAATGGTATTTTGAGATCAGTTGTTTGAAACATAAAGACAAAATCAAAATTACCTTTATGATTTGGGGAATATGCAAACTAACATATAAAAATAAGTTCAAGGTGGCAATCTGGCTTTCATGTAAACTCTTAAACTCCTTCAGTAGGGAATTGACATTTAAAAAAATAAATTTCTAGTGAGCATAAAGCTGGTACAATTCAATGTAAAGAAAGATGCCTACAAGAAGGCCATTTGGTCCCCACAGCACTCTGAATATTGTTTCTGTGTACCGGATATGGTCTCTTCCTGTTTCTTAGAGGAGATCCTACTTCTTCCGTGTCACACAGGAGCAGAGTCATGCCCTGAACATGTTTCCTGGAGTGCACCATGTCTGTCTCAGCTTCACCTCAAGCTAGCATCTTTTATTTACCTTATTTTCACTTGAGGTAAATTCCTTGAGACTGAGCATACACTGAACCAAGGATGAAATATATATTGTTTTTCTTCAAAGAAAGTGTCCCGTGTACAGATTCTAAATCTGAATGATGAAAGGCTGAAGTTTTCTACTGCTTCTGCTAAATAGAGATCAAAATGGTGAGACTTCCAAGACTCAAGGGACTGTAACTAAATGAGCACAGCTCTTCGTCCTTCACATCCTAAGAAAACTAGAACTGATACAGAGTCCAGTAGCCCACCTTCCAGCTGTTTACCGTGACAATATCAAACCCATTCTCTGCATGCCATTCTAGCTTTCCATAGATTATATAAGTTTTTGCAATCTAGGCTCAGGGTATTCAGGATCATTTCAAGCTATGAATGACCATAATTGTCAACTCTGCATCTCTGGAAAACTGGACAAACCTGAGGAAGTCATAGCATTGCTAAGAACTAGTCCAAAACTTCAAAAAGAACTAATTTCTTCAACCCTCACCATTTTTTTTGTCCTAAAAGTAAAGTACATTTTTCTTAAGTAATCATCACTAGCACAATACTTTTAACCTCTTCTCTCCAGTTTTCCTCCCATTAGGTTAAGATGGGGAGAGAGCCAAAAAAATAGGCTTAATACAGCCTCCAACATGGGTTCCAATGCTACAGTAATAACTACAGTTTAAAAAAATGAATAAAAATATTCCAGCGAAAAACGAAATAGCTCCAAAGACACCGATGTGGCCTAGCGTAAGTAAGTGTTGAGTCCTCAAGAGGGATCAGAACCTAGCGGCAGGTGCTCAGCAGCTAGTAGTCTACTTGGCTGGGAGACTAGGAGTCAGCTGGAACTGATACCAGCTAGTGAGGGAGAAACTAGGAAGAGGGTTTAAGAAGTCCAGAGGAGAGTGCAGAGAGGAGGCTGTGGTGCTGAAGGAGGAACACAGAGTTTGGGTTCCCTCTCAAGAGTTGAAGGAAGATACCTGTTTTTGTTTGTTTGTTTATCTCTTTGTTCATTTATTGTTTGTCAGCTGGCTTGTTACCTTGTTTCTTCTGTTTACTGTGGAGACAAGGTTACAACCATGTAAAATAGACTGGCTGGAAACCCTGAATATACAACTGACTGGCCTAGATAAGTCCTCTGATCTCAGCGAAAAGCTTCCAGTATCTTGATGCTGACCTGCCATGATTTAGATAGTACTACATTCTCTACTGGACAGCTTCTCATCCACACATGAAGGGAAGTGCAACAATACCATCCTACTTGGTCCTTCCAAAATATTTGTTACTACTGGCCATCATACACTTTTGTCTCTTCTCCCAAAGGTTATGAGGGTCATGATTCATTCTTTCCTTCTCAGATCAGAGCCAGAGGTTCATTATGGACAAAGGTATGCCCATCTGAAGAAATACCTACATAGTACAATATAATCTTCTCCAGCATGTGTTGGAGGGCTAGGATAAGATGAAACATGAGGTGGATTCTCATAATAATTCACTCTACATCTCTTATACATCAACTAAAAACAGCATTATCTTAGTCCTGTCTTGGTGGACATGTCTACACAAGATGCTTTGAGTGCAGTAGATTAATTCTACTGTGCATTAGCATGGTGGCAAAACCCATGCTAATACACAGTAGAATTAGTCTACTGTGCAGTAGCATCACCTAAAATGTGTGCTGCACTAGTGCTACTGTTCAGTAGCATTGGTTACTGCACTTTTAGTTTAGTACCTGTTATTACTAAACAGGTACTAAATTATTAATACTATTACAGTTACTAAAGTAAACATACAGTAACCACTGTGCATTAATGCATGTGTAGATGTCCCCAGTGTGTAGCAAAATCACCACCAAGAAGACAAACAGAAGTCTAACATTGAATTCAGGCCTTGTTAGGGTATGCTAATGGGAAGACACAAATGCTTGCAAGAATATGCTATGTTTGTGGCATTACCTCCTATAGAAGACAGCCTCTTAACAGAATAAACACATGTCTACATTATGGTTCTTTCTAGAATCCTTCCTGCCTGGTTTCCAGGTGATCACAGCAGCAAAAAAGTAAGCAAAAGTGTCCAGTTTCATTGCACCCAGCTAGAAGATTATACTCTATCATAGGGCTTCCAAGTGATGGTGCACAGGTCACATGCAGCCTGTGAAAGCTTAATTTTCTCCCCCTGGGATCCTGCCTGGCTGTTGCTGTCCGCATCACTCTGGGCTATTCATCCATCCTCCAGCCTTTGCTGCCTACCCCCACCTCAGAGGCAGGGGGTGTGGGCAGTGCAGTGCAGCATGGCTAGGGGAGCCTGAGGCTATGCAGGTAAATTGGGGAGAGTTGGGAGCACACAATGCACAGTACAGTAGATATTCCTGCATGGTGTACTTGGTGACTGCATGGCACAGCAGCTATTTTAAACACTCTAATAAACAAGAACTCTTCAGCATACTTGAATAACTATATCCTGGCATGAATAAATGATCAAACTTTGGATCTTGCTACTAAGGCTGTGCAAGATTTTAACGTTGTGTTTTGTTTCAAAGCTGTTTTGATGCATTTTGAGTTCAAAACAGCAAAATTTAAACAAAATGAAAAGCTTTGAAACAGATTTGTAATGAAACAAGGGCAATCAAGATGTTTCAAAAGTTTCAAAATGTTTCAATTTTGGAAGCTGGGCTTGCTTGCAGCTAAACAGAAACTAAGGAGAGGGATGGGGGAGGACTGCTCTGATATTGACATCTAGCTCTCAGTTAAATTCCCCAGCTCTCTGATCACTTCCCCCACCTGTCTGATCATTTCGGCAGCTCTTCCCATGGGACACAGGCCCCCAAACTGCATGTAGGGTTTCATTAGGCTACGGCTGCAGGCTGGGGCCAGCAGCAGCCACTTGGTGCAGCCCTCGCCGAGCGCTGAGAAGACTGCGGTGCTGCCACTAGCCCCGGCCTGCAGCGGTAGCTTACTGAAACCCAGCATGCAGACTGGGGGCCTGCACCCCTGCCAGGAAGAGCTGGAGGAATTGAAGAGGGAGCTAGAGGAATTGAACAGGGAGCTGGGCAATTGATCCAGAGCCTGGGGAATTGAGCCGGGGCCTGGGAGAATGTTAAGATCCCTGGCCATTCCCCCAGTTCATGGTTCAATTCCCTAGCTCCCTGATCTTCCCCCAGCTCTCTGATCACTTCCCCCAGTCCTTCCTAGGTGGTGTGGGCCCGCAGATGATGTGGAATGACAGCAGGCTGCCGCTGCCAAATGGGGATGGTAGCAGCTTGGACTATTTCCCCAACTGGCAACAGCAGTCTGCTGAAACCCTGTGTGCAGATCCAGGGGCTGCACTCCCCAGGGAGAGCTGGGGGACTGATCAGAAAGAAGGAAAATCAAACTGGGAGCTCTGGCTGACAGGTGGATCTTCCCCAGCTCCAGGACAGTGTGTGGTACCCTGCTGAGCCACACTGCACATGCGTGATGGTGCAGCTGCCATGCAGGTGCCAGGCTAGGGGGTGATCTCCTCTGCTCCATGCTGCATGGTGGGGAGGGAGGCTCTGCCATGAGCACCCAGAGGTCCCAATCACCACTGCCAGAACTGGTGAGTGAGAGGCTTTTTTTTCTTTTTAAAGTTCTGCACTCACCGGCTGCATGGCATGCAGATGATAGCATATTGCTGCTGTTGACTGGGGCCAGTGCAGGCATCCAAGACTGGGAAGAACCCAGTGCTGGTGCTGGCCCCAGCAAGCAGCAGCAGCCTGCTGTCATCCTGCATGCAGATCTGGGGGCCCGCACCTCCCAGGAAGGCTGCAGGGTTGTGCTAGACTCCTTCCAGGGGGCACGGGCCCTTGAATCCATGTGCAGGATAACAGCATGCTGCCACTGCCGGCAAATGATACGAGTTTTGCTTTGAACGGTTTGAGGTGCTGTTTCACAAACCCACCTGAGCCTATCTCCTTGAACCTTGGCAAGCATCATGCCCTCAGAAGAGGCTAGCATACCTGCAATTTTCATCTGAATCAGGCAAGAAATGACAAAGTTATAGGCATTTTTATGATTCCCCATTAAAACCTATGGGCGAAACATCCCAATCTGTTGAACCAGAGAAACAGTTTTGATGAAACAAAATGGAACAGTGCTTTGAAACAGTGAAATGAAATGCTATCCCTTTGAAATGGTGAAATGGAAGTCAAAATGAAATGGTGCTGTTTCTCACAGCCCTACTTGCTACTTCATTCTCAGTCACATCTGCTTCAATGACACATATGGAGCAGTTTTCAAAGTTGTTCATGCTATTTTTGTCAATGGAACATGTCATCATATTTTGAAGGAATTCCCCTGAATTACAGAGATTCAAATGAGATAAAATTTTGGTAATAGATTTGTACATGCAGTTTAATTTCTGACTGAGCCATATTTAAATACACAGTATCAATACAAACCTGGGACCTTTGTTCCTTATTTCAGAGATTTTTTTCCCCTTTTCTTTTAAGCCCATTCTGCACCTGGCTGTTGGGTGCATTCAGTAGAGCCTCTCTCCCAGCATTTGAAAACCTACTTTATACCTTTTAAAAAGGTAAACAGAGCTAAAAATGAAAAAGAAGATGTTTCTTGTTTAATAGAGCTCAGATTTTCAGAGGCCCATCTAGATTAAGCATTTATTTGTGTATATTGAAATCAGTCTCACTGCCAGAACTTTCATTAAAACGGCAGAGAACAAGTCAAAGATAATTTGATTCCCTTTAGACAAGTTCATGCAAAAGAACTTAATAAGTAACATTTTTACTGATTATAACCCACATTACTTTGTGCCATTTTCAACCTTACTGAACAGCATCCAGCATCATTATATACACACAGTAAAGTGGGCATTTCCTTTGCTACTCTGGAGATTTCTTTACTCCTCTGTATTAATTGTGGTCTGCATGCACTTGTACAACAGTCTCTTCCTCCTCTTTTAATGATGAGAATCCCAAGTGGGGGGGAGAAGTATTTGTTAACATTTTTTATTTGACAAGCACTGTGCATGTATAAATGCCAGCTGAGCCTTAAACTGATCTGTATATGAAGCATTGGCTCAAGGGAAGCAGTTTGATATTCATCTGATGGCTCAGAATTATAGGAAAAATGTGAAATACATGCACAGAATACATATATGTATGTGAGATTCGGTTATGGGTTTTAGTAAGAGTATGAAGTGGTCAGGTAACTCACTGTTCTTTACTATGGTGTAATACAGATCATTCCAAATGAATGACATTTAAAATCTTTATATTATGCCATATATCTTTGATGTCCTGTTCCTGAAAGATCTATGAGGAATGCTTTAGATTTTGAGGGTTTTTTAGGATTATTTCTTGAATCTTTCTAGCTCTAAAGCCAGATTCTACACTTACGGGGCTCTGCAGGGATCAGAGGAGCCATCAAAATCTTTATGAGCAACTAAATTTTTTTTTTCCGTACATACATTATTGTGTGATAGAAATCAGAGAACCAGTATGAGGACTTAAAGCAAATGTCATGCATCTTATTGAAAAACTGGGACTCTTCTTCTCCTGACATAAAACTGTAGTTTTTTTACAGCACACAAAGCAAAGAGATAACACACTGTACAGCATTGGTATGTTTCAGGAATAGAAAAAGCTGTTGTTGGCTCAGGGCTGAACCTTGCAAGTTCAAGGCCTGAGGTGGAGGTAGGATATTCTCCCCTGACACCTGCTTTCCAAAAAGATGATAACAGCATTTCCTAATAGGTTAATTTGTTTATTCTCCCCAGTCTGACTGTTTGAACCTGCACAGGATCATGAAATGTTACAAGAAGTGGCCAGGAGACAAACTTAGAGATTATTTGTAGAACTAGTTGCATCAAAAAATCAACACATATGCTTATCCTATGTCTCTTCCATGCCCTCACACAAATGTATCTGTATATATATAATTAACTTATCCAAACATGTTTAATGGGGTAATAATGGACAACTCTGCTTGGCATATTTGGCTTAATCTCTTTGGGCCACATTTTATTGCACTTAGGTGCAGAGGTGGATTTAGAATGTTAACTGCAATTCTCTTTCACTCTGAAAACAGCTAATGAAAACGGTGGGTTGCTGCTTCTTCTCCTCTTTCCCACTTTCTGTGATTCAGTGGCCGCATTTACAGGAGTGGTGGACTGCACATTTATTACTGTGCAGTCATGTAGTATGCAAGTATATTTAGTACACAAGTACTTGCATACTAAATGATTGTGCAGTAACAACTAAAGTAATGTCCCCGCCCAGTTTTCTTTCCGATGCTACTGCACAGTAGCTAATTGCTACAAGCTACTATGGAATATCTCGTTACTACTGTGGGCTATCATCACGGAATGGTTAGTGCCTGGCAATGTTACTGCAAGGTAGCAAGAAGCTACCATACAGTAACTCATATCTACTTCACGGTAGCGTCTTGTGTAGATACGCCCAGTCTTAAGGGTAAGATGACAGCCTATTACAAAAACAGATGTATTCGTGAATTTTCAGGACTTGAACAGGGTGGAATAGAATTGAACTTGGATGCCTAAATCCACTTGGATGCTAAAGAAGTGGAAAGGAATCTGTTCCTTTTTGTTGGCAATAACTTCAATCAGCTTATACAGAATGTAATGTAGGACAGAACTTAACATTACTGGGATATTGTGAACTATTTTATGAAGGAAGTTCACCTTTTTTGGATGAAAATCAGTGCTTTAACTGCAAAGTAAAGCATATGCTATTAGTCATGAACACTGTGTAAGTCTCTAGAAAGCCAGAATAGTGGTAAATTACAAGAGAATGTATCCAGTACTTTACTGTGATCAATAGGGCTGAGCATATTCATTTTATCTGTTCCCTCTTCATTACTCCATTGCTGAAATCTGTCCAGTCCCTCAAGATCATCTATAAGTGGGCCAACATATTATTACCACATAATTAATTTCCATGTAATGATCAAATAGAATAACAGAAATAGGAATCCTAAACTTTTGGGCTTGCCTGAGTCTCCCTCACCATTTTAATAATTGTGGTGTTTTTTGGTCAGGTTACTTGAAAACAAAACACAAAGACAAACAAACAGCAAGAAAAAGCTTGGTCTAGTATTGTTTATTCAAAATTTAATGAGAATGCTAATGTTGCAGGGAGTTCTAATTGTTTAGCTGGAAAGGGCAAACATGATTTACATTAATTTGAGCACCTTAATAACTAATTAAAAGCTCAGCCTTGAAGCTATGCTTTTAGACATCTTTGCACTTTAATGTGACAGCAAAATATTGTTAGTCACCCTCTTGTGTGAAATTTTCTTCTGATTTATTGACAGTATAAGGGCATTTTACAATCTAAAGCCTAATCAACCTTAACCACCCATTTTGTTCTCAGCATGGCTCAAAGCTTTTACTCAGTGGCTTGCTGGAAAATATTGTTTGTGAGAGAGGCCTTTTTCCTTTGTAGGTCACTATGATTTTGTATTAGGCCAATTTTTGCCAGTGCATTGGTCAAAGATTTTAAAGATTTCTCATCCATAAAGTTCAGAGAAAAATGTGTAAAGAAAGTAAATGAAAAAATCTATTGGTAGAAGAGGAATGATGACAGAAAAATTAACTGGGATTGGAGTTATCAGAAAGCTGTGATTGTAAAACTCAGTATATCATGTAGCTCATTTCCAGCTATGTATGAATATATAACGTATTAGAATGTGAAAAGTCATATACTGACACCTTCTTTACATCTTCTAGCTGTAAGCTTCTAAAGTCCTATATATTCTCACATTCACCTTGTTTATGGGAAGATTGAATGAAAGGAGGAAAAAGATTTTTCCAGAGTTATGGCCTTATTTAACAGGGACAGAACCTAATCTTCAGCTCACTCATCCTCTGTTTCCAATTCAAGTAGAACCTATAATTTTAACCCTTTCACAGCTGTAGTATCTTGGCTACTCAGCCAAAAGTTGAGACTGTGGCTGCTGCTGAAGACTGGAATCTGTGGGTAAGTCTAGGAATTTGAAAAGAGCTAAAAGCAGTCTGCAGGTTTGTGAAATAGTAGCAAAGACATCAGTAGTAGCTAACAGACAGCAAAATTGCTGAAGAAAGGGTGACTCAATTCATATAACTTCAAAACCATTAAAAAGGAGAGAGGGTCTTTGTAATAAGATTGATTACTATGAGCCAGGAAGTCACTTGACTCCCTCAGTGCTGTCTGAATACAAATGTCACCACTACTTTGGTTGCAGCAAGAATGAAGTAGGCTGTGACTCCATCACTGCAGCCCTCTCTCCTGTTGGACCCTGCCACTCCCTCCAGCAGCTGTTGAAGATATGAGAAAGTTCTATTTTGGGTAGAAAAATAAGTTCCCCTACTTAGGAAATACATCTCAATTTTGGGAGGCTGATTTTGGGGAAAGAGGTGTGTATGGTACTGGATTTATGATCAAAATACCTTGTTCTGGGCAAACCAAAACCCTCAGCCTGACCATGACCTCTCCATTCAATAATAAATTAATTTTACTGATACACACTGATAGCAAACAAGAATAATGGAAACAATTCTATAACTACCAGTCCTAGAGCTGTCATCAAAGGGAAGGTACATCTGGCTAGTTTGCAAGTTTTATCCCGACGTTCTTTCTTGAATGTGAGATGTCAGCAGCTTAGAGGTTGAAGGCTGAGGCCCACTCTTCCCCAGTAGGCTGGGTGAGACAAACTGCTGGTATATCTTCTGTCTATGGTGGCCCTGAGTTTGCCTCTTGGAGACCCTTTGCTACTCAGAAATCCCTCCTTTTGTATCCTTTTCCTTTTCTGATGAATCATCATTCCTGGGCATCATTGATTGGTTTCCCTGTGGTAGTCACATTGTCCACATTCTTTTCTGTCAGCATTTTCCTTTGTTCCAACAAACCCATCACATGCACACATCCTAATTTGGTTATTTACCAGTTTCTCCTAATTTGGTCCATCTACCAAAACCGGAAATCCCAAGAGTTCTGCAGTTTGGCACTGTGACCTGCAAAGTCCCTTATCTCTGTCTGGGTACACTGTTCATATTATGGAACACTGTGGTACAGGTCTTCAATTTCCCAGCCTATGTGTCTTCTTGCTGCTTGCCTGTGTCAGACATAGTGGACCTTGAAGGAAACTTTGTCACAAACAGGCTTTAGAAATTAATTAACCCTTGCCATTTCCCTGGACCATTGTTCCAATGCATATCTACTTTACCTACAAGCCATTTCCCAAAAGCAAACCTATCTCTAAATATCATTTTATAGCCATTAGTACAAGTACATAATAGTATTATAACAGTATGTCACTTCTGCCCTAGTTAAGTTAGATAACCTTTTTCTGGTTAAAGGTTGATCATCTAAGTGTTCAAAAATGCTTACTATAATTGCCTTGAAATTGGAAGTGTTACCCTAGATGGCAATGTCCTCAGCCTTGGTCGTGTTGCTTATGTTAAAATTAAAGTTGCACATGCTCTATAGTGTTCAAAACCAGTAGGTTTGAGACTGTCTGAACTTTTGGACAATGTCCCATTTAAGAGTTTTGAGCATGCTGTAGAGGAGCAGGTGGAATTAGAGGAAGAAATCCCCATTCCCTCCCTTCCCTTCAGCATCTGGAAGGCAAACTGCCTTACCAGTGAGGGGACAAGCCACAGGAGCAGCTGAAACAGGACAGCTGGAGAGCTTTCCCCAATGCAGCAACCCCAGGGAGCCCCAAGATAGGTCTGGGGACATGAGGGGAACAAAATCCTTATTTTCAGAGCTCTACCAGGCTGACGTGCAAGCCGTCCCAGAAAGGAAAGCCCAGGCTACAGGGACACTCTGGGAAGCATAACTGCCCCCCTGGGAAACAGAATCCCTGGGAGGGTAAAGCTTTATTTGGGAACACCAAAGCTGAGCTAGGTCATCCCAGGCAGTTCAGGGGAGGAATCACCTGATTCCAGTTCATCCTAAGTGCTTCACATTAATACAGGACAGACAAGCTGCAGCTGGAAACCATAAGCTGGTGCTGATAGGCTAGGAGTACACAATGGATAGTTCAAAAGGATGCAGGAAGTGGTGAGAGGGGAGACCTTACACTGTAGATCAACAGAGGCAAGAATGAAGGAAACTCCTGCCCATATTTCTTTATTTTTTGTTTCTAATGGATGGTAGAGACAAAGTTGACCAGAAGTTGACCAGGAAGATATTGAGAGCATCTCCAGTCTGTAATGCATTAACAGGAGGAGCACTTACTTATACTGGAGGACTGTGGTGGGGGTACTGGGGTTGCCTTCTTCTATGACCAGGTAACATATCACCTGGACAAAGGACAAGGGATTGATGTTGTATTGGAAAAATTGGCCAACTGCAGCCTTGGCCACATCACAGTCCAATGGCTGGGGAATTGGCTCCAAGATCAGACCCAGAGAGTGGTAAATGATGGAAGTAAATCATCATGGTGCTCCGTGACCAGTGGTGTTCCCCAAGGTTCCATCCTTGGAGCTATACTTTTTAACTTCTTTATTAATGATGTGGACATTGTTGTCAGAAAAGACTAGCCACGTTCGCTGATGACACCAAACCTTTGGGCAAAGTTTCCACGCCTGAGGATAGGCTGGTGATCCAGGCCAACCTTGATAGGCTCAGAAAATGGGAGGATAAAAACTTGGTGACATTCAATACTGGAAAATACAAGGTACTCCACCTCAGAGGTGGGGGGGGAGGGAACCCACATCACGCTTATAGGCTCGGCAGTGCTATTCTTCCTAGCACCATGGCAGAAAGGGACTTGGGGGTCATGATTGATCAGAAGATGATCATGAGTCACCAATACGATGTTGCAGCTGGTAAAATGAGCAAAAATCTGGCTTGCATTCATAGATGCTTCTCAAGCAGATCTCAGGATATCATCCTTCTGCTGTACTCATCCTTGGTGAGGCCACAGCTAGAGTACTGCATCCAATTCTGGGCTCCACAATTTAAAAAGGATGTGGAAAAGCTTGAGAGAGTCCAAGTGAGAGCTATGGCACATGATCAGCGTGCAGAAGAACATTGGAAAAATTTCATGATTTGGGCATAGACATAGCTTTACATGTTTTTTCTACATACCTCAAAGTACCAGGTGGCTTGTGAATGCTTAGATGTTGGGGTGGATGGAGCATCCCACAGGAGTACAAGCCCCCCCCCCCCGTGTGCTCGGCAGTGGATCCACAAGTGGACCAGAAGCACTTCTGGTCCACTTGTGGGTCCAGTGGGGATCACACAGGGGACCCCTCCTACCCACCAGCTCAGTGACTGGTGCCTCCTGGGTCTGGGGGGAACCTGGGGTCCCCCTGAAGCTGATTGCCAAGCCAGAGGGGCACAGAGAGGGTTCCCCAAATGCTCAGTGGTGGAGCTGGAAGTGGAGCAGAAGTACTTCTGGTCCACTTCCATATTTGCCACTGAATACTCAAGGGACCCTCCCGCACTCCTATGGAATGCTCCATCTGCCCCACCATTGCAGTGTTCATGAGTCATGCCTGATACCTGAAGGTATGTAGAAAAAAATATTTAAAGCTGTGTTTATGGCCAAATCGCTGATTCTCTGAATCAGCATCAAATCTTCAGATTCTCATTTGGTCAAATCAAATTGGGACAGTGATCTGAATCAACAAATCAAATCACTGTTCAATGAATAGAATCACAACCCCCGATTTTGGCCAAATCTGAATCCAAATTGAACAAAGCCTGTTTCTCACACCCCTATTAATTTTAGGCTCGGCATTGCTAAGTTGGATAGCACTACAGAAGAAAGAGACTTGGGGG
>NW_017728886.1:131336654-131344907 GCF_001723895.1 Crocodylus porosus
TCTGGAACAGTCTGCCATCGGAGGTGGTTCAAGCGCCTACATTGAACACCTTCAAGAGTAAATTGGATGCTTATCTTGCTGGGATCCTATAACCCAGATGACTTCCTGCCTTTTGGGCAGGGGGCTGGACTCGATGATCTCCCGAGGTCCCTTCCAGCCCTGATGTCTATGAAATCTATGAATTAATTAGCTAAGTTGCATATCCCCAGTCAGCAGAAGTGTTTGATACTGATGTAACAGGTCATGTCTCACTAGGAGGATCTGATCTCGTCCCACTACCACTGTATGGAAGCCAGGATTGATCAGGTCCTTTCAGGCCTTGCACTTTATGGGCCCCACAGAACTGGGTGGAGTGGCTGTGGCCCCTCCTACAGGGCTCACCTGGTGCTGTCAGCTCCACCCCATGCCACAGAAAAAGCAGAGATCCACTCCCTGGCATGGGGGAGACGCCCGCGCATGTCCTGCCTTTGCAAGAGTCCCACACGCCCCGCATTGTGTTAAGGAGGCCCTGCACAGGCTGTTTTTCCCTGGGCAGAGTGGCTGTGGCCATTCCCACAGGGCCCACCTGATGCTGGTGTCTTTGCCCTGCATCACGGAAGAAACACAAAGACAATTCCTTCTCTCTCCCCGCCTCCCCCTGGCATGGGGGGGGTGAACGCAGCCCATGCCCTTGCTTTGTGGGTGTCCCATGGGCCCTGTGCAGTGTTATGGGGATCCCACAGTCTGATTTGTGCCAGGCCCTGCACCCCCATTGGGTTGGCCTTGGAGCTTTGTGTTGCTGGTGGTCTGACTCTTCTTCTCTTCCCCAGTTTATGCACTTGGAGTGTTGCTGCCCCTAGTGTGATGTGAGGCCCTTTGTGTGCTTTCTATGTGATCCAAGAAGATCCTGAAGGTAACTCAGACTTAAAACTAAAGGCCAGGAAATACAACATTTTAGCGCACATAATCTCTATGTGTGTAAGGGTACTGGTCATGGGTAGGAGAGAGATCTGTGGCATAGAGGCAGGGCCAACTAATTGGGCTTGAGGCAAAGCTGGAGAGGCTTACCTAAATGTAGGAATATAGAATCTGCATGATGAGGTATAGCAGAGTGCAGAGTCTGAATCTTTGTATGGACCGGTAACATAACCCAGGATCTGTGTGACAGTCCAGCAAGTTCTGCAGAACTCATATATCTGGAAAGTAGGATTTACAATGCAGAATAGACCTTGTACAGAGAGACTCCAGTTTGTGGAAAGCAGCTCTAACTGAGACATTCAGGATGTGTCTCTTTCATTCTTTTAGTTTGGTTTGGTTTGGTATTTTTCCTCAAAAAGGTCTAGGCAGTCAGGGAAGGGAGAGGGCTTTTGCCTGTCTTAATCTAAAACCCATTGAAATCAGTGGATGTAAAGAATCCCATTGACTTCAACAGACTTTGAATCTGGTTTGGCATTTTTGTTTGAGATTAATAGGCCAAATCCTTGGTTTGGTATGTAGCCTATTTGATATTCTGTATGGGAAACCTGCCAGCCAGAGAAGCCTACCTCTGACCCCGGACTGTCAGAAGACATTGCCTCATTCCAGAATTCTTGCAGTGCTAAGGATCATCCCCTGCCCACTTAATTGCTGACAATAGCAACCACAACTATTTCAGTTTTGGTTACCTTTATTAGATTAAAAGATCTCCATGTGTTCTCCCTTGCTGTAAATCAAGCGTTGAAAAAGAAAACAAAATGTTTGACAGGGAAATTTTATAAATGCATGTCAAATAGTAAGAAGAAATATTGCCTTGAGTAAATCCTCAGAGCAACTGCATTCTGCAATGTGTAATGTGTGTATCAACATTTTGTGGAGAAGTGCAAAATATAAAATAAGATTATGAAATGGATATGAAGCATTGCTTTTTTATCTGCCCCTTTTTTGTTTGCAATACATTTTCTTTTTTTCAGATTTTTACTTATTAAGTCCTGTCTCCCTTTCCCCTCTATTTCTCACTTATATATCACCCCTATTTTATATCTTTATTTTCTTCTTAATATTTTTTGCCAAAATTCCTCCTTGAATCTATATTGTCTCTCCTCTTTGAATTCTCCCATCTGTGGCTTGTCTTAATAGTGCTCTCCTTTGTACATTTTAATCCAACACCATGTTCTTTCAGCCTCCTTTTGCTATTGTTGTTGCAAAACTTCCTATGCTATCTGATCTCTTTGTCCGTCATTTACAATTTGAGAAGATGTGTGTACTTGGCTTAAGTTACCTAACTGATTTAATGGAGGAATTAGACATGGTACATATTATGGACAACAGTTGCTCATTTGACACAGTGTGGTTTCTTTCTGATCTGTTGGCTGCCAAGTGCTGGGTTACTACATGGGGCCCCTACATACTGAAAATAGTTCTGTTTTTAGGGTATCTAGGCTACAGGGGGACATATCTACATGAATTGCTACATCACCACAGCAACAAGCTATGATGACATAGCATCAGCAGGCACTAACTATTATACGACCACTACTGCATAGTAGTAACAAGTCACTGTGCAGTAGCAATGAGCTACTGTGCAGTAGGGTTAGAAACAACCCATGTGCCACTGGAACTGCACAGTATCGACAGATACTGCACAGTCATTTAATACTTGCTTGCTAAATCCAATCCTGCAGTTCCAACTGAGCACTCTTCCAGGAGTTGAAGAAGGAAGTAAGACTTCCCTAAACTATAGTCTACATGTTATTCTTGTTGTAATGATACCTTTTGGCTTTAAAAACTAAGAAAACATCTGACTGAAATGACTTCACATCCAAGGCTCAAGTATCAAGTGGCCAAACCACAACAAATGTCTATGGGTTCTCTCTCTGGCTTTTGCATCAATTAGGAAAGGATTAATGAGTGAAAAAGGAAAGTATACATGCATGGGAAAGTTTGGAAAATGAATTAATGTACAAAGGACAGCACGTTAAAGAAGTCTCATTGTGAGGGCTCAATAGGATCCCACATTTGTAGATGAAGAGGGAGCTGAGCTACAGAGAAGAGCCTCTCAAATCTTTTTAGCACCATCACACCATTAAGAAATCTCATTCTAAATTATAGAAATATCTCATCCTGTTCTTCACCTACATAGACTCCCTTCCTTGCTGCAGTGTTCCAGAGCCAGTTGAACTTTAGAGAAATGCTTAGCAACACTACTCAGACAGAAAATCATATTATTTATAGGTCCTGGAAAGAACAGAAAGGCAAAAGAACAGGAAAAAAGGAATCTTCACATTGTACTTACATGGCAGAGTATAAAAATACAGATAGAAGAAAAATTCTTTTCAGGTGTAACAGATTGCATTCCAGGGTTTATGAATGGATTTGCTGGCTTTTCCCATGGTGGCTTGCTGTCATTCCAAGACTTTGCATCCATTTGTGTGGTAAGTAGCCTACTTTAAACTCTTAATATCTTGAGTATATGTTGACATCTATTTTCTCCTAGTAATCTGACTTCCATTCATAATACTTACATTGCGTGTGTTGACACGTTCATTGCTGCACTGTAGTTACCGCTAATTAAATTTAGTACTTGCACAACCACACAGTAAATCAATGTGCAGTAACTGACATGTGGGTTTTTACAGATGGTAACTGCACAGTAGCTTAATACTACTGCACAGTAACATATTAGCATGGGTTTTGTCCAGCATGCTACTGCACAGTGCTATTTGGCTACTGTGATGTTAGCGTCTCTTGTAGGTGCTCCCACTGTGTATTTTGGTAGGAATTGCTATAAATGATACCAACAAGCATGTCTTAAAATAAAGATGTTTGCTTTAGCATCTTTCAAATATTGTTTTTTTTTTACTTTGTAATGAGACATCTACATAGTAATAAATATCACTTAGTAAAAGGAAATAATCTATTACAGTTATTTCAGGCTGCTTTGATGAATTGCTGGTGTCTGGGTAACTTTTATCCACTCCTAAAGATGCTTCGTTCATTTATTGTTTTTTGAAGTGGTCCTATATATATATATAGTGGATAAATGTTATTTGTACTAGACAAGTGCATGCAGAACAAATTCAGGGATAAAAAACATCCATATTTTGATAGGTATCTCTATGCATTATTTATGATACAATATTTTAATTGTGCTTCAATACCTATTAAAATATTTTTTCTCAGTAGTTTCTGCAGTGATCAACATCTTACTCAAAAGTGTATGTAAAATGTGATGGGTCACTTCAGAGGGGTTCAAAACAACACAGTCTTAGAAAGAAATGTAGATCTGTAAATACAATATTTGAAGTGATAGTAGAATACACCGTATATTCATTTTACATTATTGAAGTCCATATGCCTTGTTGGTAAAAAAAACAAAACAAAACAAAACAAAAAACAAACATTTATGAGTAGGAATGAAAACACTGCAGTATTATGATTATGAATTTATGTGTGCAGCTATCAGTAAAGTGGTAAATTACCATAAATTACTATGGTTAATTAGGAAAAAAGAGTGTAAGAATCCTTTTTTCATTCTGCTCCCTCAACACTTTTGTGGGTTATGAGTTTGTGTGGTCTTTCCTAGGGTTTTGCAAACACAGATTGAATTTCAAACACACTGGGCACATCTACACAAGATACTAAATGCTCAGCAGACTGATTTTTTTGCGCCTTAGCACATCACATAAAAAGCTATGCTAGAGTGCTAATGCGCCATACAGTTAGTCTACTAATTGTGTGTAGTAGCACTATTTACTGTGTATTGCATTAGTACCTGCTATTAGAGGTACTAAACTGAATGCACAGTAACTATGGCACATTAATGCACCTGTAGATGCACCCACTGAATCTTAAATCAAAAGGGAGTATTGTAGTTTGAATATTTCACTAAAGTCTAGAAGAGCATATGCACCCTGAATTCAGGAGCAGAATCTTTACATGTCTTAAGTGTCACCAGATACTTCTTTCACTTAGTGGAACGGACACTAAGTTTAATTTATTTGCATAAAATTATAGAGTTGAACAAATGATTATTTTTTTAAAGCTGGATTAAGGAAGGTGTCTTTAACAAAAAAAGAACTTAATATAACGTAAGCACATAAATTCCACGGAATTTTGCTTATCACTTCAGAATTACTTCTATGGTTGAAAGCACATCTAGGACTTTTTGCATTAACTTTAAATACTTAAGGATAAACTAATTAAAAACTAACCTGCAGTGAGATGAATGAGAATGGAGAAAGTGAAGTATATACACATGACACATTTAAAATGCTCTTGTTCTAGACAATCTTAGTGGACAAAGCTTTTGCTAATCTGGATTTTTGTACTTCAGTATTTCTAATCATATTGTATGTGTAGTACTAGAATATCTTTGAGTTTTTATTTTGTCCTCAGGGATGTGCTTTTAACTAAAACATTACTGTGCTTTTAATTAAAAGATTAATGTCTGACATGCTTCATGAAAGCAAGCACCAATCATAATATTCAATGTCTGTAAGAGTTTACTGGATTTGGTGGACTGAAATAAAGTTTCTGCAATCAAAATCATAGTTTAGATCTTCCATCTAACACAGGTGAGAGAACCATTTATTTCAATGATAGTTTTTTCCCATGTAGACAATGACTGCAGAATCAGACTGCATACATTATTGCCTTTCATGTTTCAGGAATACCACTTTACACTTTGCAGTTAAGGAGGTCAGCAATAGCTCTTTCGTGACTGATTAGCTATTTTTATATGAACTGTATTAGGGCTGTGCAAAGCTTTGGTAGCCAATTCAATTCGGAGGTGATTCGGCTCAATTCAGTGGCCAAATCTCTTAATCCAAATCAAATTGGACCCATTAAAAGGCCCGAATCAAATCAGAAGCCTCAGAATACATGTGGAGAGATTCAGAGATCCAGAAGACTTGCAGCAAACAGAAACTGAGAAGAGGGAGGGAGATGGGGTGATCTTCAATATATGGAAAAGTTTGAAGGGAGGCAGAGAAAGACTGCTCTGATACTGACATCTGTAGCTGGCCAGTGACTGTGATCATTCTCTGAGTTCCCTTCCTTAACACACACAAGTGATACAAGTTTTGTTTTCAACAGTTTGAGGTGCACTTTCAGAGAAACACCTGCACCTATCTCCTTGAAGACTGGCAGGCTTCATGCCTTCAGAAGGGGCTAACATCCCTTCTGTTTTAATCCAATTCTGCAAAAAAAAAAAAAAAAGTTATAGGTGTTTTAGTGATTGCCCATTATAGTCTATGGCTGGATCTCTGAATCAGTGCCGAATCTCCAAATCTGAATCGGCCGATTGAATTGGGACAGTAATTTGAATCACCAAATTGAATCACTGTCCCTCCAAATCAGCCAAATCCAAATCTGAAGTGAATACTTGCTGCTTTGCATAGGCCTAGAATGTATAGTTAGTAATTGGGCAAATTCTCATAAGAGTTTCATAGTTTCATAGTTTGTAGGGTCAGAAGGGACCTGAGCAGATCATCAAGTCTGACCCCCTGCCATGGCAGGAAAGAATACTGGGGTCAAACGACCCCAGCAAGGTGATTATCTAGCTTTGTCTTAAAGACCTCCAAGGTAGGAGCCAGCACCACTTCACTTGGAAGTTGGTTCCATATCCTAGCTGCCCTGACAGTAAAGTAGTGCCTCCAGAATCTACCCTCTGCCAGCTTGTGACCATTATTTCTAGTCACTCCTGGTAGTGCTCGAGGGAACCGGGATTCCCCCAATGCCTGCTGGTCCCCTCTGAGTAGTTTGTAATAGGCCATTAGGTCCCTCCTCAGCCTTCTCTTGTGGAGGCTGAACAGGTTCAGGTCCTGTAGCCTGTCCTCGTAGGGCCTGCCCTGCTGCCCCCTGATCACGCGAGTGGCCCTCCTCTGGACCTCTCCATGTTATGCATGTCCCTCTTGAAGTGCGGTGCCCAGAACTGGATGCAGTACTCCAGCTGTGGCCTGACCAGTGCTGCATAGAGGGGGAGGATCACCTCCTTGGACCTGCTTGAAATGCATCTTTGGATGCATGACAAAGGTGCTGTTGGCCTTCCTGACTGCATCCTCACACTGCCGGCCCATGTTCATCTTGGCATCAATGATAATTCCAAGATCCTTTTTTGCCTCTGCACTGAAAAGGGAGTTCCCCAGCCTATAGGGATAGTGCTGGTTCTTCCTCCCCAGGCGCATCACCTTGCACTTGTTAGTGTTGAATCCCATCCTAGTCTCATCTGCCCACCCTTGTAACCTGTCTAGGTCCAATTGTAGCCTATTCCTTCCTTCCAGCATGCCCACATCCCCCCACATCGTAGTGTTAGAAGCAAATTTGAACGGGGTGCTTTTTACCCCCCCATCCAAGTCACTGATGAAGATGTTGAACAGTGCGGGCCAGAGGACCGAGCCCTGTGGAACCCCACTGTCCACATCCCTCCAGGTTGAAAATGACCCATACACTACCACCCTCTGGTTGTGGCCCTCCAACCAGCTGGTGACCCATTTGACTGTGTAGGTGTCGACACTACAGTCCCCCAGTTTTTAAATCAGAACAGGGTGAGAGACAGCATTGAAGGCCTTCTGAAAGTCCAGAAAGACTATGTCCACTGAGTTGTAGGCTGGGATGACTGATCCTGGTGTCAGGATTTTCCTTGTAGGTCCTTGTGCTCTGCATCTCTGTGTTAGTTCTCAGAACTTCTCAGACCTTCTGTCATATACTCTTATGTATCCTGTATTATAGTCATGCGCGCTCTTTCAGGGGTCCATTTAGGATTTTGAAAAGCTGGGGTAGGGATGGTGAGGTGCATCATCACATACAACACAACAAATATTTTTCTCCAGTTAAAAATAAACTAGAAGCTAATATGTTAAGGACCTAAGACTGCATTATTCAGTTTGAGAGTGAAGCAAAAACAAATATAACTTAATTGGAAGGAGTTAAAAACAATTTGCAGGGTTGTGAAATCAGAGATTCAAGAGTAGCTATTAGACAGGAGAATTGCAAAACAAAGGCTAGCCTAATTGGTGGAACATCAAGACTATTTAAAAAGAAGAGAGGGTCCTTAACACATGTGGAATGAAGAGTTTAGAAGGGATCGGGATCAGACAGTTTACAATGAACCATTAAGTCAACTGACTCACTCAGCACTGCTTGACCAGAAATGCTGCTGCCACTGCCTGGTAGTTGAACTTCGTGTGGAGCAGGAATTAAAGTGGGCTGCACAGGGTGTTAATTACAGAGAAGTTTGGGAGGACTGAGTCCCCCCTGTATTTCTCCTTCCAATGAATTGGGTTTTGTTTTTGGCAG
>NW_017728886.1:131345007-131366356 GCF_001723895.1 Crocodylus porosus
CAAAATGTAATTTAAACTCTCGGGCTGCAAGTGCACCAGTGTATTCTCCCCTGGGTCTACCCCTGGTTTCTTCCTTGCTTTCCTTTGCTGGCCTAATGAATTTGGCAGTCCTGACTGCCTAGTGGCCCAGCTTCATGAGGCGATTTGGAAGGTGTTTCCTCCCTGACTAGTCTGCTGCCTGATGTTCATAGAACTGTCCTGGGAAATGCAAAATGTAATTATGAGTCCTGTCAGACTAAGGAGGGCCTAGAATCCAGTTCTCCTACTTCCTGAATAGTTGCTGTAATCACTAGGCTATTCGCCCAGCAGTGAGCATTGCTGAACCCTCTCCTGGATTCAAGGATGCCCATGAGGTACTGCACTTTCAACTGAATTTGACTCTGTGGATGTCAATCACTTAGCAGATCAGGAGCTTAAGTGGAATATAGGCACCTCAGCATCAGTCTAAATTGCAACATCACATTGGTGGAAATTAAGCACTTAGATGCTTGACCTGGACTACTTCTAAGCATGAAAAAAACCTAAATACACACAACTGGAGATTTTTATTGTCAAAATGGAAACGCCTAATTATCTCAGGAACTTAAATAGTTTTACGGGCACAGGAGTCGGAGGAATCTGGTCATCTTATCTGAATCCTATGCCTGAATTTCATCTAAATTTATCATCTGCCCCAAATGTGATCTTTCTCCTTACAGAAATATTGAGGCAAATGGATTCATGAGCTGTCTGGGCAGATGATCTCTGTTTTAGCTGCTCTGCCTGGTTAACACTGGATGTTTCTGATGAGGCATGAGAAATGGCCTGGGGAAGTCCCTCAAGAGCTTGCATTGGGTCCCCATGATGGAGAAGTTTAGGTTTGTAATCCCTTATTTTTGCAAAGGTGGTCTTGCAAATGTAAATGATTATAAATTGATAGCTAGATTTAAAATGATTGATGCACAAACTGTTGGAGCTTCAGCACAGAGATAAAACACATGCAAACTTATGTAGGGACTATTGGTTAAATGCAGTTCCTGAAGAGCCACCTTGCTTAGAGTCCTTGGGCTGTCTTGTGCCCAGTAACATGATAAAGGTGAAGTTATTGTCATAGGGAGGGTGAAAAGCAGTTTCACAAGCCCGTCAGAAATGGCAAGTCGGATCAGCCACAACTTTTATATACCTCATTGAGGCTAAAAATGAGCCAGCTGATGACCATTCTTTTAACAATAATATTTAGATATTTATTTAGGCCCTTCCCAGAGAAAGTCTATGGGAAAGAATTTACCATGAAGAAGCAGAGGTTGCCAAGACAGTTCCCTAATATTGCTGTTATGGGATGTATGGAGGAATACGCACCCTGATGCCCAGTCACATCAGCACAGGAAAAAGAGAAAGAGTCAGCCTAGACTGCTCCAGGGGAAGGGAGTACTGCCGGGGCAGGCCAAGGCTACTGCTGTGAGTGAGGACACATTTTCCTAGAATTACATTTCTGTTGTCTCTTTGATAAAGTACACACAATCATGCAGCTTGAAGGAGACTAATGTGACCAGACGCATGAACTGAATAGTAAAGCAAATGTAAGGAAATAACACTTTTTTCAAACACAGGCAGAATTGTGTAATCAGTCACAAATGACAAAGCCTATATTGCTTTCAGAAATACATACTACAAAACAGCATTAACATTCAGCTTCCCAGAGCCCTGGAGGGTATTTTATTACACTCACATGAGAAGAAAATTGGACTTATAGGTTCAGCACAAGACAAGGCTCTCTTCTTGCCACTTGCTGAATGACAGAGAAAAAGAGAATTACTAGTTTTCTGTGCTTTAAGTTTCCAGTTCTTCTTCTTTAAACTGTACCTGGAACTACCTCTCTTTCCTATGGAGGTGCTTTGAACCAACCCCAGGCTACTCAAGGAGCTGCCTAGCTGGTCATAACCCAGACCCTGGCATGGATCTTGGAGAACTCCTGGTGCTCTGGCGAAGTGCCTGAAGAGTGGAAGAAGGCCAATGTGGTGCCTATCTTCAAGAAAGGGAGGAAAGTGGATCCAGCAAACTACAGGCCCATCATCCTGACTTCTATCCTGGGTAATGTCTTAGAAAAGCTTATTAAAGATGCCATTCTCTACAGACTGGCTGACGGCAACTTCCTGAGGGATAGCCAGTACAGATTTGTTGTGGGTAGGTCTTGCTTGACCAATCTTATCTCCTTTTATGACCAGGTGACCTATCACCTGGACAAGGGAGAGGAGATTGATGTCATATATCTTGACTTCAAAAAAGCCTTTGATCTAGTATCCCATGATCGCCTCTTGGCAAAACTGGTCAACTGTGGCCTCAGGTCCACCGAAATCCGCTGGCTGGGGAATTGGCTCTATGGTCAGACCCAGAAGGTGGTGGTTGATGGAAGTCTTTTGTCATGGTGCCCTGTGACCAGTGGGGTTCCCCAAGGCTCTGTCCTTGGACCATATTGTTCAACATCTTCATTAATTGTGTGGACATTGGAGTCAGAAGTGGACTGGCCAAATTCACCAATCATACCAAACTCTGGGGTAAAGCTTCCATACCTGAGGACAAGACGGTGATCCAGGCTGAGCGTGACAGGTTCAGCAAATGGGTGGATGAGTACCTGATGGTATTTAACACCAAAAAATGCAAGGTTCTCCACCTTGGGAGCAAAAACCTGCAGTATCCTTATTGGTTCGGCAGTGCATTACAGATGAAAGGGACTTGGAGGTCATCATTGACCGCAAGATGAAGATGAGCCTTCAGTATGATGCTGTGGCTAGTAAAGGAAGTGAAACACTGGCTTGCATCCATAGATGCCTCTAAAGCAAATCCCAGGACATCATTCTCCTGTTGTACTTGGCCTTGGTGAGGCCGCAACTGGAGTACTGTGTCCAGTTTTGGGCTCCTCAACTTAAAAAGGATGTGGAGAAGCTTGAGAGAGTCCAGAGAAGAGCTATGCGCATGATCAGAGGTCAAGAAAACAGACCTTACGATGACAAACTGAGAGCTATAGGACTCTTTAGCCTGGAAAAGAGCAGGCTCAGGGTAGATCTGATGGCCATCTATAAGTTTATCAGAGGTGTTCACCAGGATCTTGGGGGAAGATTGTTCACCCTATCGCCCCAAGGGTTGACAAGGTCGAACAGTTATAAACTCCAGCAAGACCATTTCAGGCTGGACATAAGGAACAATTTTTTCACTGTACGAGCCCCCAAGGTCTGGATTAGCTTGCCACGGGAGGTGTTTCATGCACCTACATTGAACTCCTTCAAGGGAAATTTGGATGTTTATCTTGCTGGGATCTTATGACCCCAGCTGACTTCCTCTCCTTTGGACAGGGGGCTGGACTCGATGATTTTCCAAGGTCCTTTCCAGCCCTAATGTCTATGAAATCTCTGAAACATTTTGCCAAGTATTTTGAGATTCTTTGAGGGAAGGTTCTAAATACCTAATAAATACCCACATATTATTGCTAAATAATTATTGTTTTTTACAGATCATATTAAGTTCTTGTCCACTTGATTGTAGTAACGAATCCAGATAAGTATGTTATTCTTCCCTGTTTCTTATACTTTGATATCAGTCACAGCATTTTCCAGCTTGTGAAGCCTCACTTAGCAGGTTTGTCCTTCACTTGGTTTTTATTTCTTCTTCTTATTTTTGTGTGAAGTTTACTAATCCATACAAGACAGAATGTCAAACTTCCTAACTCAAACTACATGCTGCCAGGTACATAGCACATTTCCCTAGTCTATTATGTAGTTAGATTTTTAATATAAATTTTCTGAACAATAGTCAAATACACTTGACCTTAAAACCCTGACAGTCTACCAGGTAAGTGTGCTTGATCAAAAGATTCACTCCAACCTTTTACAGATTCCTTGATGACATTCAGCACTATGTATAATGTAAGATACGAGTATAATCTCTCATGTGATAAGTGTCACCTCTTATGTGATGCAATGAAATGCAAGGTGGATTTCAACAGTAGAGTTTTCTCTAAGATTTAATGGTAGCACTAAAATAAATTAGTGCAGCATATTCATCTTCTGAATCAGGAGTTATTTGTGACTATAACCTCAGAACTTATACAATTTATTGGATAACTAAAAACCCTTGTAAATTAAACAAATGCTAATCAAAACTGATAACCACATATATAACCACATGCTATTTAGTATATATATGTACACACACATGGAATAGCATGTGTGTTATATATGTGTTACATTCAGAGTGTGTGTGTGTGTGTGTGTGTGTGTGTGTGTGTTGGTGGTTATATATGTAATTATCAATGTGATTAGCAATCCTTTAATTTACAAGGGTTTTTAGTTATCCAGTAAATTGTACTAGTTCTGGACACACACACACACTATAGTGATCTCTATAGTGATAGCTATATATCCTATAGTGATCTAGGATGCATATGAGTGATATATAGATATTAGAGCTATGTGAAACAGCACTGTTCCATTTTGACTTGAGTTACAATGTTTTGACAGAACAGCGTTTTGTTTTGAATTTCATTCATTTGAAACCTCTGTTCTGTTTCGTTTTGTTGAACAACAGTGAAGCTGTTTTGACATTTTACCCATATCGTATAATGGGGAAGCTCGAAACGGCCTCTCTTATCCGGCAGGCAGATGGGGGCCCATAAACCCATGCAGGGCTGCAGGGGCTGTACCAGTCTTCCCAGGGCTGTGGGCCCCCAATCTGGCTGCCAGATGAGAGAGGCTGTTTCAAGAAGCTGGGTGCTGCTTCCTGGGACTGGGGAGCTGGGGAAGGGAACTGAGCCCCATCACTCAGTTTCCCTCCCCAGCACTACAATTGGGCTGGGGATAGGTACTCAGGTCAGCTGGGCTGAGTTCCTTTCCCCAGCCCGATTGTAGGGAACTCAGGTCAGCTGGGCTGAGTTCCTTTCCCCAGCCTCATCCTAGCACTGGGGAGGGTAACTCAGCTCAGCTGGGCTCAGTTGCCTTCCCCAGCCTGAATCCTGCGCTGTGATTGGCTGCCCACAGCCCAGCCACAGAAGGTGGGGAGAACCAGTGTTGCACTCCTGGCTGAGTCATATGGGGCTGTGGAGCCAGTTGGAGTGCAGCCCTGGTTTTCCCTGTCTCCCACCTGGCTGCTGGCTGCTTCGGTACTTGAAACATTTCAAAACTTTTGACATGTTTCTACTACCCTTGTTTTGTTTTGAAGCTGTTTTGAAGCCCTTCATTTCAATTTGATTTTGATGTTTTGAGCTTGAAATGAGTTGAAACGGTGTCCAATCAAAACAGCCAGCGAAATTTTCACAGCCCTAATAGATATATCACTGTCTGTGTATTACCGTGTTGCTCTTTAGAACTATTGGAAAAGTAAAGTTTTTTACAGGTTGAAGCAGTGGTTCTCAACCCCCAGGGAACTCTCCATAACTTTTTTAATTTAGTGGCACCTCAGTTAAAAGCTGCTGTTATATTGCCTCAGCTTAACTCATTAATTCTCAATTAGGGAATCATTTAAGTAAAATGTTGTCAAACAGTAGGACAGGAGTAAGTTGGAATGTCATGTTTTAATGCAGTGTTCTCAATCAGCACCTCACTGTACCCATTGGTGTTGCAAGACCTTATCAGGAGTGCCACAGTATTGCTGCTGCTGCTTCCAGTCAGATGAAACTGCCTCTTGCACCTCATGTGGACCTAGACTAGAAAGCAGCTGTGCCAGGAGTGGGCATTCCTCCCTGCATTAGGTTTAGCTGATAAAAGGTCCTGTCACAACTACTTTGCAGCATGGTTCCACCTGAGATATGGTGGAAAACCTGTGTCTTATTATTTTGGAGGATAAAAATATAGCAGTGTTAGGCACAGTGTACCTATAGTGGGATTTTTTCTCTTTCTTTTTTTCCTCATATCCAGGAACCAAAGGAAAGAACATTCAGTTTTGCCTTTTGATTCAGACTTTTCTGCAGTTATTTTAACTAGCATATCTTAGTTCAGAATGTGATTTTTAATAGATTTAAAATTGTACGTACATTCTGAAGAATGTTAACATTTCTACAAACAGTAATTTGTATAAGGTGGCTATGAGATATGTCAGTGTGTCAAATCTGCCTGTGTGACTGTAAAGTAACTTTTTGTTGAATCTGCTAATGCCCAGGCTTGTATAACTTTACTTTAAGTTTACAGTACATTATGTACCCATCAGTCTGGCAGCACTCTTTCCTACACTTATGGCTAGAGTTATTTATTTATGAAGGTCCTAGGACAAACATAATGGTAATTCAGACCCACTGGCAGTTAATAATCTTAAGGTTCTCAGGAACCTCTAAAACCTAATAAAATCAACTGTGGAAAAGAAGATTGCATACTTGTCCACTCCCAGAATATCTGTGCGCCAAAGTCAAAGAATAAGTTGTTGTGCTTTTGAGGCATCTTATTCATAGAATAGGCAATTCCTCAAACCAACAGCAATTCCAATCTGTTATCAAGTAAAACCAGCATTTATTAAGCTGTTTACAATTCTACTGACTAGGACAGAATTGTATTGCACCTAGTCAAGAACCAAAGTACAGCTTTCATCTAACTCTCAGTTACTTGACTGAAGTGTAAGAATGATTCTTTTACCCATGAGGGGCATATAAGTGCACTCCTTATAGGCAGAAGATTCTCCTCTGGATATGCATAGGCATTTCCTTATTCCAACAACCAGCACCTTAATGCTTCCAAAGGAGAGAAAATAAAATACCTCCTACACTTAAGTAACTCAGAGTTAGTCTCAAGTTGTATTTTGTCCTCCTACTAGAAGAAATAGAATTCTGCCTGAGAAGTACACCGATGGAAGTAAAATATACTTTCTAAATAGCCCTAGCAGTAATTTAAAACAAATAAAGCAAAAAAAAAAAGTCATGCAATCGCTCAGCTATAATGTAAGCTTTTGCTACTTTAATTGCCATCACAAAATCACTGAACTCAGGGTAACTCTTAGATCCTTCAAAAGAGGCCTGAGATTTTATTAGAAGGAACATATTAGTAAAAGTAGAATCTTAAAAAGTTATCTTTATGCTAATATTGACTAAAAAATATTCCTTTTTAGTCCCATCCTTATGCATTAGAAATGGGCAAGAACTAGAAATTCAGGGCTAATCTAGATTTCAAGATCTCCCTAGTCCAAAGACTTTAATTTGTTTCACTATGGCTTTCTTTAGGGTCTATTTCTGTGTATCCAGATACAAATGTTTTCTTCATTCGAAGTAATAAAATCTCCAAATGATTTTGTGTGTGTGTGTATGTCTGTCATTGTAGGTTGTACCTGCCTGGTTTCAAACATCCAGTCTCATGCTCTGCGTCCCTGGATATTCGAAGTTGTTCGCCCATCCGTCCCTGTGGTCTCACCGAGTTGATGTCGTCAACCTGAATCACCTCTCCCCATTCTCACCGGCCACAACTTGATCTTACTACAGTGGTGGGGATTGACTATCAGGGCTCCTTGTTCCGGGGACCACAGGACGTTGGTCTTCTGCAAGGCTCCTCCTCCCTCCTACCTCACCCTTGCACCACACCTCTATGGATCTTGATGTTTGTTGGCCTCGTCCCTCTGATCATTGGGGCCTGGGACCCTCTGCCCAGTCGGCTTTAGGAATTCAGCTAGCTCATCCCCACCTGCCAGATGCTAGCTCTGACCCAGCTACTCCCCATCAGTGCTATACACCTCCCCTCCCCTCCCACAGTGTGTAACAAAACAAAACACAAGTTAAACCACTGGCAGTAACACCAGATCCTAAGGACCATCCGTTGTCCCTTTCTATGACTGTACTTATCTCCCATTCTACTGGTCCAGTTGCCAGCTCTCAAGCCTCAACCCGCCTAACGTTGGCCTGGGGGAAGCCTACAGTGCTACGGGTGGGTCCCCCCGATGTGTCCCCCCGCAGCTCTTCTTCAGGGCTGCCTGCACCCTCCATAATCCCACCTGGACAGGTGATCTGGAGCCTGTCGCCTCTTTATAACCTCTGAGGGCTCCTCCAGGTCTTGGAGTTCCCCCACCCTTCTCGGCCACTGCACCTTGACCTCGCTTCCTCATCTCCTTCTTTGCTGCCGGTGATGGTCTTCTCCTGGGGGACCCTGCTCTCTCCACTGGGGCTGCCAGCTGCAAGCCCCCATGCTCCTTTGCTCTGAGGGGATTCAGAGAAAGCTTCTTTCTCCAGCACTCCACCTCCTCTTCCCCCTTCGGGGTTGCGTTCTGCTGTTTTTAAAGTCCCCAACTGATTTCTTCCCCCCCAGCTCTCAGCTGGCCATAATTTTATAGATATGCAGCTAACGAGCCACTCATGTCCCGCCGCCACTTTCAGTTTCACTGCGGCACTCCCTGAAGGTGAGAACTTGTCTATTTGGTTTTCTGTACTTCCTTTTCCCTTTCCGCCCTGTTCCTGCTCCCCAGGTTCCTCCCAGGCTCCCTGGGATTTTCCCCTCAGCTGCTCCCCGGGACATGGGTGATACCTATTCTGGCTCGAGGGCAGGTGGCCTTTCTTGAAATACTGTATACTTTCTTTGTTGACAATTTACTCAGCACATTGCTGAAGTTAATGTACCATATATTGTGGGTTTGCCTCAAGAGATTTCAGCTTGAACATATGCGTTTATGTACGTGTGTGTTTAGAAATGCTGACTAGATACACTTAACCTATTCACAGTGAAGAACTAGAAGAATATACTTGGTAAGATGTTCAGAGTAACTATTTTTGATCAAATTTAAAATGGGAATAGTGATAAAAACCCATATTTCAGAGTCTTTCTATAAGAAATATAGTGCATATGCTGACATGTAAATAAAAGACAGTGTTAAGTATATCACTGTGATTCCAAAGACAGAAAAGCATTCAACAGACAGTAAGTCAGAATTCCCATATTTACTCAGAACAAAGATAATTGTAAATCTAAGATTATCATCCAATAAGTAGAAGGTTGGGGTGGGGAAGGTAGCATGGGCAGAGGCTACAGGGTGCAGGCAGATGTACAGCTCTAGGTTCAACCCCAAATCAGGGCTGGAGTCAGAGCCTCAGCAACTGCAGCAGTCACCTTGTAGCAAAACCATCAGTTTTTCTTTATATATATATATATATATATGTATGTATGTATGTATGATAGATATGCATTCCCTTCCCTTCCCCAATTATTTCTGGCTTTTCTTTCTCTCCCTCTTTTTTCCCTATAGACAAGCATAAGGGAGCTCAGACTTGGGATAAGCTTTAACATTTTTATTTTGGTAGCAAGTTTTTGGTTCTGGATATCCACTGTTTTATATTGTTTTATTATTAGGTTTGTATTGATTCTTACTGTTGTATATTGTATTATTATCATTTTTGTATTGATTTTTATTGTTTCATATGGAAATTGTATGGTTTAGGCCTGTGTTTGTAAGTGAACCAAAGTCATGTCAAGTTTTCATTTTGTATGTCAAGTCTCCATCTTGTGTCCTCTGCCCAGGCATCCCCTGTGTTGCAACTGTATGTGTCACGTACCCCTCCCCTGTAAATTGGTTCCCAGATGAATGAGACTGATTGGGAATGATTGAAATACAATGGTAGCAGGCCTCTACTGAATGGCCTGTAATGACTAGGCCATCACCTCGCATTGATTCATCCAGGAACCATGGACCTCACCCAGCATTTGAAAGACAAAAGACCCTGCAGAACCAGCAACTCTACCATTGTACCCACCATCACAGACACCAGAAACTGCACATCCCTGCATGGAGCACACATGCTCAGTATGGCAGGGGCTGACCCTTGCCTGGGAATGCCTCCTGTCACTAGGGTCACACAAGGTCTGCCCCTATAAAAAGGGGCAGTGAAGACAGACCCAATGGGACTCCTTCTCCATCTGGACCAGCACCATGCCACACCACCTATCCACCCAGAGGCCCTGCCGGTGACCCCCCTCTGGACAACACCTACTGGACAAGGACCCCTTTCTAGCCTGGATAGGTAGCTATCACCCCCACCCTCTCTTCAACCAAGGACTTGGACTCTGCTTCTCTTCCCTACCTGGACTCCAACCCTTCCACTGAGTCTTTTCTCCTGCTGCCATTGTGAGTGCTTGTGAACCAATAACTTCATGGTTATTGTCTGTGTTATTGCATGGTTATTGCATGGTTATTGCAGTTTCTGGTGTCTGTGATGGTGGGGTACAATGGTAGAGTTGCTGGTTCTGCAGGGTCTTTTGTCTTTCAAATGTTGGGTGAGGTCCGTGGTTCCTGTGTGAACCAATAACTTCATGGGGCGGTGTAGTGTGTTGTCTGTGTAATAAAACCTTTATTTGGACCCCTAAGTTGGGTATTGCTTTACTGTGGTTTGGCTCTGCTCCTCTAACTTCTGTCTCATTTCTCCCTCTCTTGCTTCTGGCTCACTGCAACCTCCAACACCTGTCCTGAGCTCCTTTCCGCCTCCAAGCCCCTTGTTTCTTTGCCACTGTCTTATCCCCACGGCCTTTTTCTTTTCCCCTGAGCAACCAGGTTTTTGCCTCAGTTTCTTTCCTGGCTGTCTCCTACTTGCTACCACTTATCTCCCACCCCCCAAATATCTCAGCTGTCTGCCTCAGTTTCTAGCCCCAGTCTATCTTAAGAAAACCCAAGCCTTAGTTCCTCAGCCAGCTTCTATGTAATCCACCGGTTCTAATCCTGGTTCTGGCAACTTTCACTCCCTACACTTTAACTATCTCTCACCTGAAACTTCTCTCAAATATCCCAGGTACCCCAAGCACACACATACACACTGAACCGTCCAAGTTAGGAACTTACCTGTGTGTATATGGGTTGTATGTGTGTGAACTGGTGTGTGTGTGTATGTGTATATATATATATGGCATCGTGTGCATGATATACAAATTAGTGATCTGTGTCTAACTTTTGGGGTGTATGTGCTTGAATTGGTGATGGGTGTGCATGTGCCTAGGCTGTTTTGTATGTGTATGTGCCTGAGCTGGTAGTGTGTGTGTGTGTTCACCTGATTGATTTGTGTGTTTGTATATGTGCAATTGTGTCACACCCTCCCATCCAACAGCGCAATATTGAGATCCTGAGAGTTGGCCTGACCCCACAGGGCTACAACCTCTCCCCTACCCCCACATGTGCTCAAATCCAAGGCAAGGGGCTTTTCCCCTCATGTTAAATGGGAAAAAACTCCTTGGATTTGAATGAATATAGTGATGTCTCCTGTTCAACTGTAATTAAACTATATTATTTATAGGGGTGGATTATATGATTTTATACTATTTTTCCCCCAAGGAATCCCTGTCTTCCCTTATAGATCTTTATTTTACAGCTTAAGGAAAGGCAGCTGTTCAATATTTTTTAGATTTATTTGGTATGTAGCTCTGTACTCCTATTAGGTATGCAAGGCAGTATATGGATGGTAGAGAAAATAGTTTCCTCATGGGCTTTCAAATAGTGTTCACCATCATCATAAATCAACCCAGGATCAGAAGATTTGTCTTCACAATGCTATGGGATGCCAAGTGTTTCACAAAGAAGGACTAAGCAGTAAGAGAATAAGAGCAAAATTGGCATTGGTCCCACTCAGTTTAGACACTGCAGTCATTGATCTATTGACCTGAAAAACATGATCTAGGTGCTTCAGAGCACTCAGCATTTTTATGGCAGTCTGTGGTATCTACACATGGATTTTCTCCAGCTTAGACTTCATGTGCAGTAAGCTACTGCACAGTGGATACATTTACACATACCCCTACAGTGCCATTGTTACTGTGTCACAATTCAGTACTTTCTTTTGAAAGTATTAAAGTAAATAATGATGCAGTAACAACCTGTACTGTGCCTTCTGGTGGTGCACAATTATTTTAGCCACTACATCACCGTAGCAACAAGCTATACTGAGGGAATGCATTGCTATGGTGATGTAGCTGCACTGTCATGTTTTGTTCCCTCTGATTCTACACCACTGTAGTACACTGCTATGGTGACATAGCATTGCATGTAGATGCACCCATTAAGGGTTTCTGCATAGGTATCCACACATGCAGCAATTAGGGAGAAAGTTTGCTGCCAGGTCCCTGCAGCCCTCCAATACACCCCTGCTACCACTTTGGGGAGCTCCAAGATCTGGTTGCAGCTGCCAACACCCTGGCAGCCATCTTTAAAAGCCAGACCCACTTTCTGGGCAGCTTCTTCTCTTGCTCAGGACAATGTGGCAACCACAGAGGCAGCATGTGGCAGCTTTGTCCATGCCCACTCTGCTGTTTGGGCAGGCCAAGGGCTGCCCAACTCACTTTGTCCTCCTGATGATGATCCTTATGATGCCCCAGGTACACCTGCATTCCTGGTATGGGACAATGAGCTTCAACAGTGTTGTTCACACCACTGACCAGCAAATAGTTCTCAGGAATCATTAAAGCACAATTAACCCTTAAATGGAACGTGAAATATGAACACAGACTACTCAGGTGTCCTAAAATGAAAGTCTAACTTTATTAATACAAGTATTATCTTAGCATTTTCTACATTCAGAGGGAGAAAAACACTTAGTACAATGATCTCACCCAATCCCAGTTGTTACTTTGCTTCACAAAAAAGATGGCCACTCAGTTCCTGAAGCAAAGCGTGCGTCGTTGGCTGGGATGATCCAGACAGGTGTTGAAAGCCGAATTCATGATGAAAACGATGATGACGACAACACACTTAACTTTCTTGCTTCCTCCTTTTATGCTTTTTTTTAACTTGGCTCCTTTAATTACTTCTTGCTTGTGGACTGCTCTCTGCAGTCAGCATATTGTCCATATTTTATCCTGTCAGCATATTCCTTTGTTCAACAGCCCATTACAAGCAGATCTCTTAATTTGGCCTTTTTTCCAGTGTCTTACTTTAATTATTGATCTCTTTTATCATCTTTTATGAACATATCCAATCATTTCTTCCCTCTGATTCAGGTGTTTAGTGCCAGCTTCAGTTAATTTGAGCTAGTAACAAAACTATTACTATGTTGTGTTACAAAAACTTCTCCCAGTGATAGAAAAAGAAAAGAAATATCATATGAGCAAACTCAAGGCCATAAACTGCTTGCAAGAAACAAGGCCAGATGATATTGCAAAAACCAGAAAAATGAAAAGTTCAGAACAATGAGGCTATACAGAACTTTAGACTGAATATAAAAGAAAACTTTAAACAATACTATAATTCACCACTCTATAAATAGGTGCAACTTTAAAACAAAATGTGACAAGCTACCATACCAGTGTTCAGGCAGGCCCAGGCTGCCTTGCAACTTCCGCTGCTACCTGGAGGGCTACCTGTGGCAATATTACATATCCCTGCCCTCTGCTCCTGAGAAGGACATCACTGCCAGCATCAACACCTTTTTTGGGGTGTGAGAGGCTTGTGCCTGCCTAGCTGTGGGAGCATGGGTTGCTCATTAAAGTTTTGCACTGCATTCTTCCTCTCTGTGTGCTGTGTCAGGAAGCCTGGGGACAGGGAAGTGCAGGTGGGCTTGGTAGGGATGGGTGCAGGGGCCACGGCAGGGCAGGAAGGGCCCCCCTCTCAGTGCAGGGCTTACCACATGTCTGGGGCTGGTATGGCTGGTTGTGCAGCATGGTTCTTTCAGCAGGCAAAGGTATCTGGCTGTGCCTGGTGTCTTTAGCCTGCATGTTGTGGTGAGCAGGTGCCCAGCCGGGCCCCCCATACCTCCAGAGAGGAGCTGGCACTGCTGACAGCTGGCAATGACATGACTACCTAGTCCTTGTGGCTAATCCTGGGGAATGGAGTACGAAACTTTATTGAGCAGCTCATGCCCCTACAGCTAGACAGGCACAGGCCTCTCACACTAGGGTGAGGATGCCAGCAGTGATGTCCTTCTCAGCAGCAGGGGGTAGGGCATGGTCATAAAAGGCATGGTCTTATGGGCATGGCCAGACCAGTGATTGTGGTTGGTCATGGCCATCCACAGTGCCTGCAGAGCCTCAACCTTTATATTGTACTGTCACGCCAACCAGTTGTGCCCTTGCTGCTGCATCTGACTCATAAATATGGGTGTTTGAGCACCCACCCTGCTCATGCTGGCACAGCATCTCCACATCACCCCAGAGTTCCATGACATCACCAACCTCCTCCTGGGTGTATGTACATGGGTGGTACTGGGCCTGGATGGGGTAGAGGATGCAATGCTGGGTCTCACTCCAGCTATCTGAGCCCCCATGTGTCTATCCCTCTGTTGCTAGTTCTGGGAAATTGCCAGCAGTGCCCAACACAGTGGCATAGCGAGAGAATGACAGCCACATGGCAGAAGCTGTGCCCTGAAGTATCTGCAGATACCGGGCAGGTTGCCAGGAGTGTGCAGCAAGCAGGTGCTGTTGGACCTGCTGTATAGAGTTGGATGAAGGTGGCCCTGGGGGCTTGCAGGCCTGGACAGAGGCTGCAGCAGGCTGCTGGCTCTGATGAAACTACTTGGGCTACTGCATGGCACAGCAGTGGTTAGCAGCACCACTGCGGTACTGCCAGGCAGGCACAGCTGAAGTGTAGACTGCCATGGGGGACACACAGGACCTGCAGTGCCCTCAGGTTCCCTGTTGTGTGTGCCTCAAGGCACAAAATGTCTGAAGGGTTTTATAGCCTGAGAGCTGGAGAGGCTCCTAGGCTGCAGCCCTGGGACAGGCCTCAGGCTGGCCCCCTAGTGGTTGGGGAGAGCCAGCAGCAAATTTGCTGCAAAGTCATGTCTACATCTACATTACTGCATATTTACTAATTGCACTTAAATTTGCCAGCTGCATTTGCCTTTACAGGTAGCAAATTTAATCCCAATTAAGGGATTTTAATGTACAGCAAGTACACACACATGTAGACACACGCACACATACTGTGCAGTAAACTAGGCAATTTTGCAATAATGTGTCTCATGTAGATATGCCCCATATGTTCAAGGCAGTTTTGAACATATGATAGGATAAATGTTGACTAATCCTCATGCTCTCACTGTGAAAGATTTTAATCTGGCCATTTTAAAACATGCCAGCTGAAACAGGAGCCAAAGCCATATACATCAATATCAGGATTAGAATTCAGACCCTCCTAACTTTAGCTTAATTAGATCATATTTTCTTATTGATAGAAGTGCTGAGCAGCTGTGAGTCCCACTGGGTTTAGTTGCAATTGTGAATGTGTAACACTTAGGCATGTTAGGCTCCAGTGTTCCAAACACAGCAACCAGACAATTGGCTAACATGTCTTGAACCTTCGCACTGAATGTCCCCAACAGATGAAAGGACAGGCTAGTATTCTCTTGGGTAATATATGCCTGCTTTAGTTAGATAACACCATTTTATCACCTATACCTTCCAGCTGCATTCCTTACACAACTTAGTTCCTGCCACAAAAGAGACAGGTGTCTTATGAACAGCTTCATTCATTCCTTAGCAAACTCATCCTGTACACTGAATGACAGTGGGGACGTGTAAAAATATAGCTTGTGATGATATAATTTCAAATATATCCTGATGCACAGGTACAATAGGTTATATGACACTTGCAGAGGCAACCCTAACTCTGATACATATAAGCTATCTACCCAATGTTTGATTCAACAATATTAATATTGTTTTAAAAAGGGATGAAAGATTACATTTTTAAAGCAAGTTAAGTTCAGTGAAACTGACTTTAACTAAACAGAAGAAATCCTACAAAAATAGGAAAAAGCTTATTAAAGGTATATAAAAAAAAGCCAACCGTGACCATATCATTATCATACTTTTCATCTTGAAGTATAAGTGCAAACAATATTGACTTTCTTGGCAGAATATCAAATGAAATTTGGGAACCAAAATGACAAGTTTCTTCTTTCCTTCTGCTTGAAGTTTCTTGGAGGGCATTTTGTTTTACTGGTGCTTAAGTTTATAGAGTTTCTTTTTTAAAGGAATATAATTATTTGAGTGAAAGTTCTCTTGCAATCTTAGGCTGGAGGCATAGCATTCACTTCTGTTCCTCAACAGGAATTGATGTGAGTAGAGAAAAGCATACAGTATTGTGTGTTCTTTTTCTTTTGATTGTTTGATTCTGTAAAACCTAAAATGGAATTTCTTTTCATTTGAAAGTTCTCCCAATGCCATTCAACTATGATGCTCTGAAGATAGAAGGGTGAATGGAAAAAAAAAAACCCTTTTAATCTGCAAATGGTAAGAAAAAAGGTCCAATAGTTAAGTCCAATGTACATGGCCTTGTATGTTGATGTAATCTAAGACATCCAGTTAATCATGAAGTCTATGTTTGCCCATGTTATAGGAGGTTAAGAAGTGTCAGTTCCATGCTATGATAGGAAGAGTAGTAAGACTTCATGCATGGTAACCTCATAGGTACAGAGTTATAAGGTGGCAAGACAATCTTAAACAATGGTTTTAGCATACTGTGTGCAATTGGTGGGATTGAGTCAAAGGCATTAAAAGTCTTTGTCGGTTAATGACTCTGTAGGTAAGATTCAGTTCATCCCCCTAGTCTCACTTCTGGCTGGTGGTCTTCACGTTGACAATGGCCCATGATGTACTTGACATAGATGCCCCTTAACTATCAGATGGTATCAGATACTATCAGGCATCTTACCAGTTTCACAGGGTACTCTGCAGGCTCATAGGACACTTTTGCTACTTGGGTCTTTTGAACTAAAGCCAAGGAGATAAAAGATTAGGGACATAAAACATCAGCCGAAGATGAAAAGACGTCTTAGAAATTTCAAAAAATATATAAATTTGAAAAAATATAGTGGACTGGCCACCTCAAGTGTATTCATACAGGAATATCTCTGGGTGAACTTATAGTTTACTAGCAAACTGCCCATCAAGAATGATGGGGGGCGTGGAGACAGAGGCCTGTGTCCAGCCTCCTCACCCCTGCCTTGGGCCGGGGCTGGGGCCATTCTTCCCCTCCCCACCTCCACTTCAGGCTAGGGTGGGGGCCAGGGCCGGGGCCTGGGTCAAGGCTGAAGCCATTCCCCTGCTCCACTTTGGGCCAGGGACCCCTTACTTCCCCACTTTTCTCCTCCCAAAGCAAGGAGTTTGCATTTAACTACAGGAGTACCTGAAGTCAGGAAGCATGCAGGTAACTTACCTTCTTTAAAAGAAAACTGAGTGACAAAACAGAAAATCAAGCTGTCACACTGAGTAGAATACTGAAATATATCATCCTACAAAAACCTTGCTTTAGGACTAGACACATTGTGCACTTAAAATACCACCTCAACCTAGAAGATCTCTGGGCTATAGCTTAATATAGAGCCTTGATTCTGTAGAATCATTCAATTCATTATAATCATGTGTGGCAGTGCATTTGCAGTACCTGTCACTTTAAGGCCTGACACAAGCAGCCAACAGGTGCTTGATTGTGGCAGCCATTTTAAAACACTTGGCTGCCTATATAAATACAGCAGTTTGCTGCTGGTAGTGGAGGTAGAAGCAGTGTTTAGCTGAGCTGTAGTAGGAGCAACCAGGAAGTAAGGAATGTGGATAGCTAGGAGGCTCTTGGTCCTGGGGATAACCTAAAGCTGCACCCTGCTGGTGTTGGTTGGCATGGTGGGGCTCCTGGTGGTGTGAGAGTCCCCAGGAAATGCCAGGCTAGTTACCACCCTGGCAAAAGGTGCGTTGGGGTGCCTTAACCCCTAGCTCCCACAACACTGGGTACAAGGGGCCATGCATGACTAAGAGAGTATAAGATCCAGGTGGAGACAGGCACAGTTGCAGCCACCTGAGCCTCCATGGGGAAGGAAAACCCTGGAGCCCTAAAGGTGGGGTGGTAGTGTGGGCCCAGAAGAGGGTTGAGTAGAGCTAAAGTGTATCCCAGAGGGGGTGTGCTGAGTAGGGCTATGGGACAGTCTGAAGGGCAGCACATGAGCCAACCCCCTGGAATGCAAGTTGAGAGAACTGTAGAACCCCAGAAAGGGAGAACAGAGGGGTGGGAGTCCAATATGTGGGGCTGGGCACCCAGTGTGTGTTTATGTATGTTTATGTAAAGCTGCCCCAGGAGGGGCCAGGGCAACCTTGGCCCAGGTCAGAAACTCAGCTGGCCATTAACCAAGTGAGGGTCATGGGAGAGGCCCAAGAGACTATATCTGCCACTCAAGGTTTGAACCAGATAAAGCCTATAGCCTATGGGAGCCTCTCCAAGAGGAAGCAGGGTGGAATAAATTCTCTATGTAAGAGATTGTATGAGACTCCCTAGTGAGTGGATGGTGGAGTGAATGTGTGTGTGAATGAGGCCTGACAGCAAGGGCTATGCTTGGCCTGGCTCCAATGTGGGAGCATAATGTCACCAAGGATGCCACCCATGAGGCGTGGGCTGCATTCCATGAGAGGTTCAGAGATGCAGATAGTGTCCCCTGGCATCAGGGCATGAAATGGGTAGTCTCCCACATTTTACCACCTACTTTGAGAACAACAAAGTTGTGACAGGTGAGCCTGGGCAGACAGCCCCATAGAGACAGGTGGGTGGGCTGAGATGAGGCCCAGCCCTGAGATCTGCTCCCTGTCACATCATGTACCTAAATTCAATGCATATGATATTTTAAATATCAACCAAAAATGTCTTCTAGTGACAACCATCCAGTAGCATCTGAAACAAGATGGAGATACATTATAAGCAAGTCATAGTTTCACTTGAAGAGGCTGATAAATCAATGGAACAAAATGAAAGTTTTCTAATTAATATACTTACCTGGTCTATGGGACAGAAAGGTGGAACACCACTGACATAAGATAACACCAAGGAATTGTGATCCCTTGGTTCAGTGTGCAGATCCACTGATTCCCTGCTGTGACTTGATCCATTGATGATAATCTCTTCTTTCTTGGAGCGTTGCAGATAATTATGTGATATGCAGTATGCCATTCCATACTTTAGGGCCTTGGCTACTTTTGTGCTTTCTCTTTTGTTACCTGATAAATTGTTGAAATAAAGTCCCTCTTACCTGTGTGCTCAAAATTGTGTCTCTGGTCATGAGGCAGAAACTGCTCTTCTACCCAAAGCATGTAGACATTTAACAGTGTGGGAGTCCTGGCTCTACCTCTCCCCTACTCGACACAGCCAGATACACAGAAGGGAGTAAGTCACTCCACAAAGGAAAGGTATTTACTTGTTCCCCAGAAGGTGGTAGGTCAGGAGAAGAAATGTAACCTTATAGTTGTATCTAGAATGCTGCATGTCCTTGTGTTCTAGCTACCACCCTTGCAACTTAAGTTGGGCAAAACCACTTGTGCTAATCTGCAGTCCTTGCTATATACTTACTGTAACCTGCATTACCTCGAAATGCTCCAGTTAGATTTCTGGTATTGGGAATTATGGGAAATAACCCAAGATGCCTTGCATACACAAACTGGAGCTGCTTTAGTTTTTTGGGTTTTTTTAGTGTATCATGGGAGAATTTCTCTCCTTTACAACCTTCTGTGCAGAAGTCATTATGCTCACTATCACATTTAGCCATGGAGTTCCCAGTTCTGTTCACTCACTGCTTGCCCTTCCTACCAGTGGCCTAAGCTATGGAACCACTATTGAAATAGCATCTGCTTATTGCTAAACCTAGTTACAGATTAATATAGAGAAGGCTGAAGTACTAAATGCCTTTTTTACTTCAGTCTTCAGAAATAAGCTTGGCTACTAGATCATGGGTGCATTTGGCAGATGGGGAAGGAGAAAAATAGCTTAGACTAGTAGAAGAACAGGTTATGAATTACTTAGAAAACCTAAATGTTTTCAAATCAGCAAGACTAGATGGGATACACCTAGGATACTAAAGGAATTAGTTGAGAGAACTTCAGAGCTGATAGCTATCCTCTGTGAGAACTGATGGAGGTCAGGTAAGGCCCCTGATTATTTGTAAAGAGTAAATCTCATGCTCATCTTTAAGAAAAGGAAAAGGAAGGATCTAGGGCAGATCAATCAATCTGACCTTGATACCTGGAAAGATCATACAGCAGGCTTTCAAGGAATCTAGTTTAAAGCACCTAGATGAGAGCAAGCATTGATTCACCAAGAGCAAATCATGTCTGACCAACCTGATATCTTTCTCTGATAAGGTGACTTCGATTACCCAGACATCTCATGGGGGATCACTCAGCAAAATTCGAGTGGTCACAAAGCTTCCTCTTGTGCATGGATGACCTCTACCTGACTCAAGAAGTCTATGGGCCAATGAGAGGCAAAACACTGCTTGACCTGGTACTGGCTACAGGGGATGACCTAATCGGCAACCTAGTGATCAATGGGAAGCTGGGTGACAGCGACCACGAGCTGATCACCTTCACCATCTGCTGTAAAGCTGGCAAGTCAGTCAGCAACATGGAAGTCCTTGACTTCAGAAAAGCTGACTTTGACAAGCTCAGGAGGCTTGTCAATGAGGCCCTAAGGGACCATGACCTCAAGGAGAGGGGAGTTCAAGAAAAATGGTTGCTCATCAAGGCAGCGATCTTCAATGCACAAGCTAAGTCTATTCCATCTCGAAGGAAAGGCAGCAAGATGGCACAGCAGCCACCTTGGCTCTCCAGGGACCTAGCAGCCCTCCTAAGGCTAAAAAAAGCCTACAAAGGATGGAAGATGGGATTCATCTCCAAGGAGTATTATTCTGCACTGGTCCGGTCCTGCAGGGAGCAAACCAGGAAAGCCAAACCTGCAACTGAACTCCAACTAGCTTCAAGCATCAAGGACAATAAAAAGTCCTTTTTCATATATGTGGGGAGCTGGAGGAAAAGCAAGGGCAACATTGGACCCCTGCTGAACCAGATGGGGCAACTGACAACTGACGCCCAGGAAAAAGCTAACCTATTAAATGGGTACCTTGCATCGGTCTTTCATCAGTCCCATGTGACTCCCATGCCCACCATGGGACAGGGAGGTCCAGGTGGGGGAGATCCCCTGCCCTCCATAAATACTGACCTTGTGAAGGAACATCTTGAGAAGCTACATACTTTCAAGTCAGCCGGCCCTGACAATCTACACCCCAGGGTACTCAAGGAGGTGGCGAGCGTCATAGCTCAGCCCCTGGCATGGATCTTTGAAAACTCCTGGTGCTCTGATGTAGTACCTGAAGACTGGAAGAAGGCCAATGTGGTGCCTATCTTCAAGAAAGGGAGGAAAGTGGATCTGGTTAACTATAGGCCTATCAGCCTGACTTCTATCCTGGGGAAGATCTTAGAAAAGCTTATTAAAGAGGCCATTCTCAACACACTGGCTGATGGCAACTTCCTGAGGGATAGCCAGCATGGGTTTGTTGTGGGTAGATCTTGCTTGACTAATCTCATTTCCTTCTATGACCAGGTGACCTATCACCTGGACAAGAGAGAAGAGATTGATGTCATATATCTTGACTTCAAAAAAGCCTTTGATCTGGGATCCCATGCTCACCTCTTGA
>NW_017728886.1:131367051-131375525 GCF_001723895.1 Crocodylus porosus
ACCTATAAGTTTATCAGGGGTGACCACCAGGATCTGGCAGAACTTTTGTTCACTAGAGCACCCCAAGGGATGATGAGGTCGAAGAGTCATAAACTACTGCAAGACCAATTCAGACTGGACATAAGGAAGAATTTATTTACTGTCCGAGCCCTCAACGTCTGGAACAGCCTGACATCGGAGGTGGTTCAAGCACCTACACTGAACACCTTCAAGAGCAAATTGGATGCTTATCTTGCTGGGATGCTATGACCCCAGCTGACTTCCTGCCTTTTGGGTGGGGGGCTGGACTCGATGATCTTCTGAGGTCCCTTCCAGCCCTAATGTCTATGAAGGTGATAGGCTTTGTGGTTGTGGGAGAGAGCAGTGGATGCAATACATCTTGACTTCAGTAAGGCTTTTGACATGCTCTCTCACAATGTTCTCACTAACAAGCTAAGGAAATACAGACTAAACAAAAGTACTGTAGAGTGAATACATAACTGGATGAATCATCATATTCAAAGGTTGCATCTACATTAGTCCCTACAGTAATTTTGCTATTGTGCCATCACTTAGTACTTCTTTTCAGAAGTAATAAATGACAGTGGAGTAACAGCTTGTACTGCACCATGCACATGATGCATGGTTATTTTTAGCTACTACATCACTGTAGCAATGTGCTATAATAAAGGAACACATTGCTACATAGCATTGTGACATAGCATCATGTGTAGTAGTCATCAATAGTAAAATGTCTAGTTTGGAGGAGGTATCAAGTGGGGCTGGGGTCTCCTGGATATGGTGCTGTTTAATATCTTCATTAATGATTTGGATGATGGAACTGAGGGCATGCTTAACAAATTTGTGGATGACACCAAGTTGGGTGGAGTTGCAGATAGTCTAGAGTAGGGCTAGGATGCAGAATGACCTAGATAAAATGAACAAAGGGTCCAAAATCCATTAGACCGAAATCGACAAGGGAAATGAAAAGTTCTGCATGTGGGATGAAATAAGACTACCCCTGTGCGCCATCCTATATTTTCATGGCTCAGAGTCCCTGGGTGGGAAAAATATTTAATGTTTCCACAATGGTGGAATATACAGCTGTAGAACTAGGCAGGATGGCATGGTCTACAGAACCACTTGGATCTTACAAATGTTGTCTGTATAAGTGGAGTGCTACACTCCAAATTTTCACAATGAAAGGATCACAGATACTGTTAGATTCAATGCAGAAAATGTACTCATGGACACTTTGGGGCAAAATCCAGCCAGGCAAGGGAAATGAGGAATGTACTTACATTCTGGTAATAAACAGTGGTGTTAATTGTAATTAGAGTCAAAAAAAAAAAAAATTCAATGCATAATCCTGCAAGGGCAGCCAATTATAATCACATTTTTTATTTGGTTTCTCTGAACAGATGTACAGTGTATTGCTATAGGCTTTTATTTCATTTCTTCACATTGTAATGAAAGGCTGATGTAATCAATTTTAGATTTGATTTTACTATGCAAATATAAACTGTCTTTGTTTATAATTTAAGGGGTTCATGTAACTTTGGAGCCAGTGATTTATGATAGTTTATAACTTTTAAGAGAACGTTTTTACTGAATATTTGGTTTCTCATTCTTACAAAAGTATACTTCAAGCAGGTATTGTTGCACAGGGAAATAAAATAAATATTTTTTTCCAAGTACATGTCAAAAAGAAGAAATAAAAGGGAACAAGAATACCAGAGCCTACTAGCTTCCTATTTGCAAGAGGAAGTCCTATGTGTCTGTTACAGTAATTGTGGAGATGTGCATGGATCAGGTGCTGAATATTCAAAATCAGTGAATATTCAAAATCAAAAGCTAAGTATGCATAATATATGATGGTTTTGGTTAAGCTCAAGGAGCATGCTTGGTAGTAGCTGTCTCAGTTACCAGAGGCTACCTTCCTGTCTTGCGTTCTCCCATCAATGTCTCTTGCCCACATTGTGCCTTTTACTCATTTGTTCATCCCAGCTCATTACCCACCCAACCCCAAAGTTGTCCAAATTCTGCACTAGCTGTAAGGCATGACATGGAGGAGAGCCCTCCAGAACTCAGTGTCCCCAAGCAGCTGTCAAGATAGCTGGTGCACTCTTGGCTACCATACTTCAGTCATTCTGTGAGCACACAGCCCTGATCCTCTTGTTTCCAGTCTTTGTCTATAAATCTTTCTGGTACTCTTCTTCCATACTGCATGCCTTACCCTTCCTTTGTCTTTTGCTCTTCAGTCATCTATATGATCTTTATCACCAGATCATCCCAAACCTTCTTGTGTCTACTATGCAGCTGCACTGTTAGGTCACCCATCTTCTTGCATGGGTTTTTTTTTATATCCAAAAGGGAAATGCCTGCCAGTTTTCATCTAATATTTTGCATCAGCAGAGGGTCACAATTTTACATCTTTTCATCATGTTTGACTGGTGTGTAGTTTTTTTCTTCATGGTTTTATAGAAGGAGAAAGTTGCCCCTATTCTCTGTTACTGAGTGCAGGGTGAAGGCTACAGTGAGGCAGACTGGAGAAATGTAAGCCTGTTTTGAAGAGAGGCAGGCAGCAAGTGCAGGCCAGAGCGAAGCAGGCTGCAAAGTAATGAGCCTGCTAATTAGTAAGGAAAAACCCCTGTGCTCCTTTAGGGAAGGGGATCCTGGTGACTGGAAGGGATGAAGCCAAGCAGAACATTTAAACAGTGCCAAGGCTGAGGAGTGACTTCTGACAAAATGAGTCAGAGGAGCTCACATAATGATGAACAAGGCCCTGACAATGAACTGGACCCACGTGATGCACCTAAATGGTCACTCTGGTGGTCTGAAGGCAGCCTTCAAAATCTATGAAAATATCAAAAGTTGTGGTAGGTAAGAAGGAGGGAGGTGACTGACAGACTAGGTAGAGAGCCTAACAGTTGTCAGTGGGCTGCTAGAGGGAGCAAAGTACCGCGGGGAAGCTGAGGTCTGTTATACTTGTGCAAACGTTATAAGATGAACTCAGCTTCTAGTAAAAAGAAACATATTTTGCAAGTGTGTAACTGGCTAAGGAAAGAGATGGGGGAGTGGCTGTGTCTTAATAAGGGCTCTGGTAATGGCTTTATCTTCTACCTGTTGCTCAGGCTGGAAAATACATTGGCAATATATTTAAACATACTGAAACTATTAAGAAGTAGTAAAATGGCATTTCAGGCTAGTGGTGGGTTCAATGTAGAGAGATCTTTTGAAGAGGTTAGTGACAGAATCATGTATCTGCTAGATAACCAGGCTGGCCAATGGAGAGAATACATATAAGGGTACGCAGATGCATAATTTAGCAATATTTCTGGATCTCTTGTACATGCATGGACACATAGTTAATCCAGTCATTGGCTAACACGTAGTTAGCTAATGATTAAATTAACAATGCATTCCCTGGTCATGCACTTACTAATGAATGAGAACACTAATCAAGTGCCAAGCTTGTTCTTCTAATTAGGTAATATCTGGTGCCTGAATTATCTTTGTTTCCTAGATCTTGCTGTACCATAATTTTAGTTTGTTCTTTATAATTTTTTCCTGCCAGAACTGAAAAACCAGGCAGATAAGGCTTATCCCTGCTCCAAGTCCCCTAATGCCCCCTGGTTAGTTCTAATGGCTTTCCTGAAAATGACTGACTGAGGGCAGGAGGCAGTCTCACATACCATCTCTTCAGGAGGCTTAACTGAATTAACCCTTCCAAGCCTGTCAGTCAGCATGTGGCCCTGTGCAGCAGAGCATATTCATAGCTCCTCTCTATAAAGGTTCTCAGAATTTACCCACAGTGCTTGTTATCCCAGGCAGTGTGCTGGATTGATTTTGAGTTCCAGCTCCATGAGCTGGTCTTAGGACTTCCTGTTGGTTTCATCTTCCTCATCTCTGTAAAATCAGTCCCTGTGCATTCGGAATAGGAGACGGTGGCTGCGTCTCCTTAAGATACTGATGAAGAGTTACTGCACAGTTGGGCCAAGGAACAGCTTTTTCATAATGCTGACTGTGCAGTATCATTATGTCACACCTTCTGTCATGTGAAGCTATTGTGCAGTAGTCACAGGCTACTGCACAGTCAGCATCTCGTATAGATGCGGCCACTGGGTTCTGTTCCTGGAAGACTCATAGCTTGTCTCTCAGTCTACATCCTGAGCCTTTCAGTGCACCTGCTTTTACTGTCTCCCCCAACCCCGCCCCTTACTAACACAAGTCTGTGGATGTCCATCAACTGTACTGTCTGTCTCATAGGTGGATATTTTATGCAATCCTACTAAAATAGTGTGCCAGAGAACACTGCTACCAGAGACTAGTAAGAGTCCTACTGCATGTAGCTGTCACCATCCAGAACTTGTGTAAAGGTCTCTGATTTGGTGGAGGTGGGATGAGCAATGTTGATGGTAGAACAGGCTATGGTGCAAATGTAGAGTTAAAAGCTGAGCAAGAGTTTATGAAAAGGTTGGAAGCTTTTAATGCTTTGTGGTTGAGTGGGAAATGAGTACGTAGTAGGAAACTGAATGTGACAGTGGAGAACTCTCTATGAATGCCTCTGTTGTATTCACACTGGAACACGGGCCAGTAAATCAAATTACTGCTTGCAGCCCCAAACTGAGCTTCCCAGCCAGGGACGGACAGGCACATGTGCATGTTGTGAATGTGGATAATTGGGAGTATGGGCACATATGTATGACATAAGAAGTTTATAATTTAGACCTATCCTGTAACAGTTCATTTCCTGGTCTTTTGTTGAGACAATGCAGTGTGGCTTTCTCCCTTACTCAGAGCAAACTAAAGTTTCAATACAGCCAGTAGTTAAGGGTGTTATTTTGCTGTTCCAGTGATGCACAATAGCAGTTGTATTATAATTACTTGTTAGTAAATATCAAATAATCTTTGAAAAACTGTGAGTATTTTCTACATCAAAGTAACAGGTCTTTATTTTTTTTTCCCTGCAGAAAGCTCTATAGCCATAATCAGGCATTCCAGTGAGATCTTTTATGTGTACCTCATTTTGTCTTGGGGGGGGGCAGCTTGTCTTATTGTTATATACATATATATAAAAAAAAAATGAAGTACCTAACAACCTTTCTTTGAGTTACATTTGTCCTCTACTACTGACAATAGTAGACAATGCTCAATTCATTGTGCATCCATAAAATTGCAGATGCTGTTCAGAAAACCCCAGGAGGCTTAATATATCTTCTGTTCTTTCTTTAAAGAGACCTACAGGAAAAGCTTAGTCTTGATTTTAAGCCAGAGAACTAATGATTCAAAAATAGATTAAGTGCAATAATAGTATCTGACACTACAGGTTGACTGTATTCAGTGGTTCTCAACCTTTTTTGTATCAGGCCCCACTTATAAACCTTGGCTAGTTCTGACCCAGTGCCCCCCAGTGTGTGGGACAGGGGGTGGGTTGTGTGGGGTGGGGCTGGGCAGGCCCCACGCAGCCCCCTGCAGACTGGAACTCTGGCAACCTGCAAGGGAAAAGCCACAGTTTCCCACATTTTTCTCCTTTTAAAGAATCTATTTTTAAAGGTTTTGTTGATTTCATTTTTAAAGCTTATTTGTGACCCTTTTATATATTCTTGCAATGCACTTCTTGGTCGTGACCCATGGGTTAAGTATTGAAGACCATGTGGTGTTGAGGCCTAATTGATATATCACCCACACACACCACACACTTTTTTTGTGTGTGTGTAGTATTAGGAACTGACTCTTGCTACACATGCCAAATGCAGCACTGGAGCCTTAACATTCTACCTGTCCTCTAAGAAGGTAGTGACTTTTTCAGGAACTTGATACTATTCAGGAGTATTCAAAATGGTCAGAGTCTAATCATGTGAGTTTAGAAGCCTTTTTGACATATTTTCACTTTGTAGTCTCCTCTAAACCACTCAAATATATCAGAAGTAATAACAGATAAGATTTTGCTACTTCACAATGCAATAAGACATGAGAGCCATCTTTTCTTTTTATTGCTTTTGTATAAAAGTCATACTACAAGTTGTCTTGTCAAGGGGGAAGCATTGGTTGGGAGCCTGGCTAGCCAGTTTCTGGTGGAACCTAGTTTCATGCTTTGAAAGATATTTAAATTTATTTACTTACAATTTAATTTTTATTCCATCTAGAGCCTTGGAAATAAACATCTTTAACAATACTCCTAAAATAAGTTTAGTCTACAGCATTTATTGATGAAAGGTGAATTCATCCTTTCATGTCTGAAAGATATTTTTTATAAGCATATCATTTTAAGGCATTTGATCATTTCCTTACATTCTTCATTCTTCTAAATTCTTTGGTTATTGAATGAAGATTAACTTGAACACTCCTTTTATGAGAGGATGAGGATTTTTTTTATCAAGAAGATGTCATTTTACACAGGTTTTAGTTTTATATTTTCGGGAGTTAATTAAGTCACTACATGAATGAGCTGCAGCCTGAATTCAGATCAATGTAACTTGGCAACAGGTCAGACAAGGAAAATATAGACCCAGCTGAGTAATATCACCTGACAACTTTTCTAGATTCAAAAAACTGTATTCTATTTTTGTTAGAGATGTATGTAGAGCTATTTTTGTGGTAGCAGTCAACCCCATAATGAGAAGTTTTTAGGATCCTAAACAAGATAGTAAACTGAAGATAACTTTAACTCAAGTTGCACATAAAGCAATGATATATCAATCCAGTATGTGTTTAGACCAATAAAGAGCTTGTCCAAAAATAGACTTGGAATTCTTGAGGCAGCTCTCAGAGGCCGTACAGTCTAGGGATGCAGTTGTCGTGGGGGACCTAAAGTGCCCTGATATCTGCTGGGAGGAGCAATCAGCCAAATCCAACCATTCACATAGGTTCTTAACCTACATGCAGGGCCTTCACCTAATGCAGGAGATGTACAGTCCCACTAGTGGGAATGCCTTACTGGACTTGGTGTTGGCTACAGGGCAGGACCTGGTGGGGGAGCTGCAGACTCATGGTCACCTTGGGGACAGTGACCACCAATCAATCGAATTCATCATACAGTGTAGGGTGGGTAAAATAACTGGTAGGGTGGAAGTGCTTGACTTTAGGAAGGCTAACTTCAGTGTGCTTAGGAGTCTAGTCAAAAACGCACTGCAGGAGAACAGTATTGGAGAGATGGGAGTCCAGGAAGGGTCGTCGTTCCAAAAGGAAGAGATCCTTTGGGCACAGAGGGAGATTATCCCAGTTTGAGGGGAAAATGGGGAAAGGAGCCTGTTAGACCTCAACTCCGTGTGATGACTGACTGGGGAGACAAAGGATTGATGCACACATTGCTCTTCAACAGCTTTATTCAAAATGGAGACTGCTTTGGGCGTGCTCCCAAAAAAACTGGAGAGCTGCTACAAACATTAACTCTTTCCATATTTATACACCTTGGTTTATGCTCATTAACATTTATCCCACCTTTGTCTCTCCTTTGTTCCGCCCTTATTCCTTCCCATTTTAAGCTCCACCTCTGTTTTACTGTTTATTTCACTAGCATGGAATTATCTATGCATTTCACTTATTTACACGTCTTTTTGCTATGAGTGCATGCCTAAGACTGTAACCTCTGCTTCTCATAGTCACTTGCAGTCTCTTGCTGATTTCCTCACCATCTCAAGTTCTTGCTTCTGCTTTATCTCCTAACAATAGCCCGTGGTATGCATCCTGTTCTTCTTACACAATAAGCTATATATCTTACAAGACCACTATATTGTTAGGAAAATGCTTGCCTAAGCATCTTGCACTGTTGCTTTTAAATTCCATTCTGCCTTGTGGTTAGCAGCTTTGCTAGGCCACAGGTTATAGCCTTTTATTCAGCTACAGATCCAGTGCTCCCTAAGATCCAATACTGTCGCCCTAACAGAGCCAAAAAACTTTCTTGGATAAATAGCGATATTCAGGGGAACCTAAGGGCAAAAAAGAAGGCATATAGGTGGTGGAAGCAGGGGGAAGCTGCCAAGGAGGAGTATACCTACTTGGCCCGTCTCTCAGGGAGGTAGTTAAAAAGGCCAAAGCAACTTCAACGCTGAAGCTGGCAACACAAATTAAAGACAATAAAAAGTCTTTTTAGGTATGTAGAGAGTAAAAGGAAGGTGCATGGCAACACAGGGCCCCTACTGAATAAGGAGGAGCAATTAGTGATGGGGAAGAGAGGGGAACAAGACTTAGCAATTCAATGAATTTTTTGCCTGTATGTTTCATAGTTTCATAGTTTCTAGGGTCGGAAGGGACCTGAACAGATCATCTAGTCCGACCCCCTGCCATGGCAGGAAAAAATACTGGGGTCAAATGACCCCAGCAAGATGTGCATCTAACTTCCTCTTAAACACCCCCAGGGTAGGAGCCTACACCACTTCTCTTGGAAGCTGGTTACAGACCCTAGCCGCCCTGACCGTGAAGTAGTGCCTCCTGATATCTAACCTAAACCTACCCTCTGCCAGCTTGTGACCGTTATTCCTGGTCACTCCTGG
>NW_017728886.1:131375536-131387450 GCF_001723895.1 Crocodylus porosus
CCCCCCCCAACTCTAGGCAGGAAGACAACTGGGGTTGTGACCCCAGTGAGGTGACTGTCCAGTCTCCTCTTAAATCTCCAGGGTAGATGACCTCTGGAGGCAGTATTTTTTGCAGAGTGTGGACACCCTGACTGCGAAGGAGTTTTTCCTGGTATTAAACTTGAGGCAGCCTTCCAGGAATTTGTATCCATTGGTCCTGTTCTTCCCCGGGGGTGCCCTAGTGAACAGTTGTTCACTGAGCCCCTGATGCACTCCACTGATACAGCAGTAAGCTATCAAGTCCCCTCTCAGCCTTCTCTTCTCTAGGCTAAAGAGGCGCAAGTCTCTCAGCCTTTCTTCATATGGCTTGCTTTGCAAGTCCCTGATCACTCATTCTCACTCTTTCTTTCTCTCCTCTCTAATTATGTTTGGAAGCAAATGTGCACATTTAAAACAATGTGATGAAGGACTATGTAAATGCACTGGGGTGATTTTTTTTTCTTCCATGTTGAAGACTATTTTATATTTTGATTTAACCATCTCAATGTATTTTTGAGTGCAGTAGAAAGTTATGTAAAAATATGGCAATTTGCATATAAAAGTACATTTTAGGTTGAATATAGCTTTAGTTTTGGTGTATGTGCATGGTGTTCTGCAATGCAAATCACTGCAAGAAAGGATAGAAAGTGATGATGAGAGTACTAGATTTCACCCAACATGGATAATGGGATTATTAGTATCCATCAAGTTGACAGCAGGTATAGAAGCAAAACAAAATACTAGGAGATAGATATTTATAATGCACATTCACCAGTTTGAGTAAGTAGAGAAAGAAGAGAGACTCATTCAAAACATTACCAAAAATGGAAGGGAAAATTCTTGCAACAGAAGTGTTTTTGCAGCCACTTTGGATATGGCAGTAGACTGGGAGTAAGGAATTTTTAAGACTGGTTTGTTTTATGACAAGAAGGTTCACCTGCATGTACCTCTTTTCTCCCTCTACCATGATGTTTGTTTTGTGAATGTGAAGTATAACATTTCCAGGTTATAAACAATCTCTTGCCAATTAAACCCTCACAATGAAATCCTATCAGCAACACAGTTGCCAAATCTGCATGGTACACTTGGCATGTCCAGCAGCATCTGTGGGCATGGAATGTCACTTTGCATTATGCAAGCTACCATGTAAACCAAAAGTGGCATAGTAGCATCTATGGAGCATATTGCTTAGGCTGTCACTGCTAGGTGTTGAGGCTAGCTAACTAACTAGCTGGACTGCAGCATAACGTGGCTTTGCTGTTTCCAAGTTTAAGAGCAGCACATGAAAAGAATGTTAAAGGATGCCACTGCTAGGCACAGTGAATTTCCTATGTCAGGGCAACCTGAGTGTCCATTCTCACTTTTTTTCAGCAGAAAAATATGAGGTGTTAGTTCTTGTTCGTTTTTATATAAGACAATCTTTGTTCATTGTACTTCTTATGCCCATTACCTCAACTGGTAAGCTGTGATCAATTTTCCCACTTAAAGATACTTCATCTATCCCCTCTTTCCTATCAGTGAAAAGTTGTCTGGCTGTGCTCTTGAAAATTCAGTGGGTAAACCAAGCTGTGTTCAGTGATGGAATCTTATTATTGCTATGCTGACTCTCCAGGCTCTTGGGTTCACTTACTTTTGTAATTTTGAGGCCAGTTAAGTCGGAGCACATGCAAAGAGATCCTCCTAAAAACAAGGGACATGTACGATAAAAGGTATTCTCATGCTCTTTATTCCATCAACAACATGTGAAGCTTTGCTCATTGGTCAGGTCATCCAGAGGAAGAAGAGGTGAAAGACTAGAATAATCAACAAGCGCTGTTGCCAGTATGGAATCTATTGACAGACCTCCTATGCATTATAGGTGCTGACCAAGCCTCCACCACTGGGCTCCAGATAACTGGTAAGCATGAAGTGAGTTTGCAGAAATAAAGCAGACAAAAGCCACATACAAACATTCATTTTTAATAATGGAAATTTCACCCCTCCTCACCCAACTAGAAATGATTCTGGCAGAAGGAGCAGTACAGACATTCAGTCTGCAACAGCTCCCCCTGTTCCTTGGCCTCCATGAGACCAGGGCGATCCCAGTGTGGGAAAGCATTGGCTGCTCCAGTCTCCCCGTTCCCATGGTGACTAGAGGAGTGCAGCAAAGCCTTGTGTCTACTTCTCATTCTGGTGACTTCAGAGTGAGAAGCAGGCAAGGAGCAGTACTGTTCCCAGTGCCTAAGAGCTGAACAGGCAGAGCAACATGGCAAAGTCTCCTTCCCATGCCAGGCACTCTAATATGTGATCAGCTGGCAAGGAGTAACTGTTGGCTGTTTTTCTTCCCTCCCCTCCTGCTCTATGCAAGGGGTAGGAACATCTGTCCCTCATGCCTTCTTCAAACCAGGTTGTCCCCAATCTCTAGAATGCATAAGAACCTTTCCTTGTAGATGTACTCCTAGTCCCTTGGAGTTAAGCTGTGGTAAAGTGCATGCAAACATTTGTTTTCCTAGGACCAACTTCTGCCTGGTTGAACTTGGGTTATTTTTTCCCCCAAAAATGGCCACTTCTGCTTCAGGAGAAAAAACTGGAAAATCTGTACATTCATGGCTTCTCCTGGGGGAGAGGTGATTCTCCTGGTAGAAATGGAATGTCTCTACAGGGCTGAAGTTTAAACTCTTTACTCCCCTTGAGTAATTTTTGTTAGCCTGCATGTATGGGAATTGCCTTTTAGTTTTCCAAAAGGACACACCAAATTTACTGTATTAATCAGATTCTTCTGGATTAAAGCAGTAGTGCTGTTCAAAAACTGGTATAAAATATGATTTAATCATTGCCTCTGAGTCATCTATGAAGTAGTTTTTTTGTTTGTTTGTGTGAAGAGATAGGGAGGTGGAACAAGAACCACAACTTGTAAGAGCAGCAAGAATTTTAAGGAGGAACTGTTTAGAGGGCAGTCTTATTGCTATACACCCTTAAGCTGAAATATGGTGAGATGAACTGAGATACTGTTTCACCATATGTGGGTCTAAGAGCAGAAGGTACCCATTGGCTAGGTTCAGACATTACACTTTTATCAGTGTAAGTGATCAGAAACTGGGCTATAACTGTAACAGAAAGGAAATTCAGCACACAAAACCAGTCTAACTGAAAAGAAGTTTTAGCACACAGATTAGTTTAAAAATGGCATGACCTGATCTAAGATTTGTCTCTCCCCTCCCCCCAATGAAGGGCAAATGTGCATTCTGTTTACTACCAATCTAACTTAGGTGATTTACAGAAAACTATGGGCACATCTACACATACATTAATGTGCCTCTTCTAATGACAGATGCAGTTCTTTGTGTAAATGTGATATCTTTTATGAAACCAACTAAATAGTTGGAAAAACTTGTTCTACACAAACTTCACTTCAAAAGTCTACTGGATACAAAAAATCATGGACTACATATAAACATTAGATTTATGGCACACTATAACCTGCCTGCCATCTGATAACCCCAGGTAACCTCTCTCTATTTTACCAGCTACATTCTATCACTAGGTCAACATCCTCCCTCCCCCCCACCTTCCCCCACCTACCTACCATCTTGCATGGCTTCTGATCCTTACTGCCATACATTTGTATTTTCATGGACCTGCATTTTGCGTATTGGCTTCTATTCTGTCCAGAAGACAAAACAACAGCAGATAGTCCCTATGCCTGAAGAAGAGTGTTTGTGCCCGAAAGCTTTTGAAGAACATTTTTTTTCCAACTATTTCATTGATCTAATAAAAAATATCACCTTTACCCAAAGAACTTTGTCTGCCTATGACCTTAGACCAACATGGCTACAACCAATATCCCCTTTTCTAATGCACATTATATTTAGTACCTCTAATGTGAGGTACCAAACTAATGTGCATTAGGATGCACAGTAGCACATTTGCATGCCTTTTTTAGTGATGCTTAATGCACAGTAGACTATTTTACTGTGCACTAGTATAATTTCATGGCTGCTTATGTGATGGTTTAATGCTCAGTAAAATAGTCTACTGTGAATTAAAGCACATGTAGATGTGCCCATGTAACTTGGATTGATTCCACCTCAGGCTTTTTGAATGCCTGTACATAGCTTTAGGTCCTATGGATATAATGGCTAGAGCCTTGGCTGAGATCTTAGGCTGCAAGCTAACTCCTTCCAATGCAAAATTGGCTTGTAGTAATTCCTCCTAGTGTCAACTTTATAATTTTGGCTTAAATACTTGGTATATCAGTTTGGAAGCTGATTATGTAAGCCCACCAATTTATTATTGTTAATGATTTATTGTGTACTTCTATCTTAATTGTCTCAGAAAAACTTTTGTTTATATGTCTGGTCGTCTTTTCTTTTTTTCAGTAAAAAACAAATGGATCTGATTTCTTTTGCCAAACTGCTAATGTTCTTTCACAAGAATTGAGGATTTGGGTAACCTCAGAGACAGAGCTAGAAATCCATTTGCCTGTTTCCTAATTCATGTCCTAATATCACGCACCTGCTTTGAAGTACGAGATGTAGATTTTTTTTCCCCATTCACTTCTCGGGTCTATTAATTTAATGTAAATGGTTTTATACAGTATCCCTGTTCTATACTTCTCTCCCAGTAGGGCTGGGAGTATACAGGAAGCAAAAGCACTATTAATAGTACACGTGCACATACATAATTGTAAAATTAAATGTGTGTAAAGACTATGCTATTTACTTTCCAATTCATTGCATTCCACTCTAAACTAAGCATAGTATTCTCAATATTGTTAGTGATGTCATCCTAACTGTGTTCTTGAAACAAATCACAGAATTACAGTGACGTATATAATAGCCAATCAGAAAAAAGTTATCCTTCCACAGCACTTAATAGCTGTTCTGATTAATAAAACAAGCTTCCATCTGCATAATACAGATCCATACGATGTCATCAACCTAATACCTTTGGTCATTAAACTGGTTTCTCAGTAAATAATTTGGTCACATTCAGGGTTTTGGTTCACATTTTCAAAGCTGTTTGTGCTTCTTGCCCAAGTTATGAGGTACCAACTAATGTGGCCCTACTTTTTCTAGAATAGCCAATTCTCTCTAGAATAATATAAAAGCAGAGTCTGTGAATGAGGGAGATGGCATGTTTTAAGCAAATAAATCTAGAGACCAGTATATTCACAGACCTCAGAGCACTTACAATGAAGTATAAGACTCATTTTACATGGCATCATTATCCAAAAAGTTTCAGTCCCTGATGGCTTGAAGGCAGACTAAGGTGAGTATTCTTGGTGACATACAGGCATTATATTTCTATGAAGAGAATCACAGTTCTCCCAAAGAAGCATATAAGTGTTCATTCAGGGTTTTTGGTTTTTTTTCCCCCTAGGGGATACATGTGCCTCTGGGAGAAATCTTCCAGGTATCAACCTGGAAGATCTCCCTTGCAGGGGTGACTCTCTTGAAGAATGAATACATGTGTACTCCTATCTTGAGTCTGGGAGGGAATTGGAGCAGCAGGAAAAAAGCCCACACCCATTCCACAAGCCAGGGATCTGGGGAGCAGCTAGGAGCTTTGTTCCACTGCTCTGTTCCCCTCTCCTGCTCCCCAGAGTTGGGGGAATGGGTGGTGGTTGCCACACCATGCTCAGACCAGGGACACTGGTCTTGGGAGGGCAAAGAGAGCAGGGGAGAGGGTGCAACCGCAGGATGAACAACTATACTGCTCCCACTCATGGAAAGACTTCTAGTAATGGAAACTTCTGAAAAAAATTGCACTGCTAGAAGGCTGTCGATTATAACACTAGCATATCTATTATCAACCTATACTTGAAATGTGAAATAATGCTGAAGTGATGTGAAATAATAGCCTTCTGGGCTATTGAATCTAGTCCCCTGCATTCCTGGGCAACTGTTTATTGGTCCACAGTCACCTATTGAAAACATCACCCTCAGCTACACAGGACAATATCCAAAACATTAAGAACACTCTATAACATGTCACTGGTAAAAGCTGGACAGGTACAGACACTACCTAAGTCCTGAGACTGCAATGACTGAGAAGTATTTGGTTCAAAAGATCCTAGGAAAAGCACTGTGCTCTGTGCCACAGAGGAATGCAAAAACTCCACAGTCAATGCCAGTTGTATCTAGAGGAAATATTCTTCCTTACCCCTAACATAGGAAATTGGTATGACTTCCCTAGCCAAGAGCTTCTGGGTTTTCTACAGAGCAGATTACACATTGGAGTTAGCTTGAGAGTGCAAAACTTGAAAGATTGCATGTTCATGCTCATTAACTAGGGCTAAAATGCCACACACACACTTGACTTCCCACCCTTGCAGCCTACTTTGTTCTTCCCCAGCCTCAAGCCAAAGGGGCTGGCTTTACTGGGGCTTGGGTACGGCCCTCCCAGGTCCCAGCAATCTTCTACCATGCACAGTTTATTGAAACAAGTGAGAATCTAGGGTCTTCCTTTTATCTCCTTTAACTTCAATCAAATACAAATACTTTTAAATAACTAATCTTTACATAAAACCTCCCATGTTTATCCACCTCCTGTCATGCTGGTCCATGCTGTTCCGCAGCCCCCCAAGAGAGCAGGGAGAGCCCAGGCATCTGAGCTCAGACATGCCCCTGTTCACCAGCCTGCTAATGGCAAGTTTGATCATAGTGCACATTAAAGAGGGTCTTAACCCTCAATGTAATACTGATCATTAGTTTATAATAACCTTAACACCAACTAACATTCCTTACAGTCAGCATCTACAAACTCAAACATGTAATCTCACCCTAAATGGAGGAAAATGGAGAGGAGGAATGAATTGAAAAACATACTGATACGATTGTCACTTCATACTCTATGAATGTAGATTAGGTAGAAGTTAAGGAGTCAAATCCAGTACATATTGTACAGTTATGAGCATAAATTGTTTTAAGGTTCATATTTTCTGTGTCGAAATCACTGCGGTCCTTGCTTTGCACATACAGCCATGCACTGGGTGCTGAATGAAAGTGTACCAGTAAGACATGCTAGTCCAGTGGTTTTTTAGACTTGAGGCACCCCTTCCGCCTCCCCCTGAAAAATTCCAGCTCTTAGCTTTCACTCATTTTGACTACAGAAAAATAGTAAAGCAATTCTTCTATTACAAAGAACTCAGAAACCACAATAGGCAAGTGTTCTGACACTTTGGAGTTATATTTGGAACCTCTGGGTTATCTGTGAATCATATTTGCATACCTAACAGTGCTAACACTGCACGGCACCCAGTAGCATGATTGAAAGGAACCGCTCTAGCTTGAGCCCCTGGAACTGGTGGTTGTGTTGTGCAGAGGCATTTGTTGCATAATCATCAGTTAGAATCCAGACACTGAATATAGCAGATTCTTGTTAGACTCTTTGACCGCATCCAGATGAACGCATAAGTGCAGTATGTGGCACCATGGACACATCTGCAGTGCCACATACTGCACATTTAGCTATTCTCCACACTACAAGGGGGCAGTGTGATGGGGATTTTGACCCCTGGCTATCCAAGGGTCAAAAAACTTGTGCAAAAAAGAAGGGGGGGGGTGCGTGTTGGGGCAATGTGCACTGCTCAAAACCAGAGCCTGGCCAGCTGGAGCCATACTCTGGCTGCCAGCCAGGCTCTGAGCAGCAGAACTGCCACTGATGCAGCCCTGGGAGGCCCCCAGAAGCCCAGGTAAAGCTGCTGAGGCCAGCCCAGTGCTGGCCCCAGCCTCCCCTACCCCACCTGGGGTAACCTGCTGCCCACCACAGCATGCATGGCACAGGTGTTCTCCAGGAACAACTAGTGGGCCACCTTGTGCTGCCACTAGTTGTCCCTGGGGGACCAAATGTATGTGGACATGGCCTTTGGCACTAAGTGACTTCTGAGCAATACAAGGTGCCCAAGGTAAAATAAGCTAAGGAAATACCTTATTCATGCCTGATGGGCCAGCAAGGACTCAAGCATATGCCTGAAGACAAATAGAACATGCTGTTTTACACATTCAATATACTTTTTTGGGGAGACAGCAATCAAAGGAAACAATTAGGTTTGGGCTTTAACTGGAAAATCCAGTACTTTTCTATCGGTGTAGAGATGCTAAGATCTACCTAGATGCTATTTTTATCCAGGGGGAAAAACAGTGGAAGAATGTGTCCAGATATTCTAACCAGATTTGGAAAGAGCCAGAGGCTTTAGGTTAAAGCTAAACAAACAAAAGTATAAATCAATGGAAGGGAAATAACATGTCTACAAAAACGGTTCAGCAATGTTGTACAAAGTAGAGAAAGTTAATCAAAAAATGACGTGAGACCACTGCCAATATGTTGGATCCTACCAATGAGGAAAGAACACAAATTCCTTGAAAGATGAATCATGTAAGGAAACGTATGTTGAATCTAGCTGCCCAAACCAGAAACCTGAGAACACTAATATAATAGTAACAAAACAGCCAGCACGAAAAAGTTCCCTACAGACCCCCAAATGAGGATATTGATGTAATCTGCTAAGGGAACAGCTAAAATGGGAAACTAGTAGCTCATGTAATAGGTTTGCTAAGGAAATCAGAATGTCCCTACGGTCAAAAAGAAGACAAGTGCCTTGCTTCAGGCCAGGGGTGTCAAACCCATCTAGCCCCACTACGCTGGATGAGTGGTATGGCACCACACATGCCCTGGAAATGCCAGAGCGGGTACCATATGTGATGTGGGGCTATCCGGCACATCATGCAAGCTGCTTGTGGGTCACCTCTCAGAAGGGCAGCAGTAGGGACTGGATGATATAGCTCCATGGGCCAGATCTGGCTCATGGGGCATAACTTTGACACCCCTTCTTTAGGCCATGTTTGTAAAACATATGTCTATTGAAGACCTGTGTTTGCTGATACTGACAATAAGCAATTTCTTGCCCTTGTCAAAGAGGGTCTGGAATATGCGCCCTGAGAACAGAGGTTTATATTTTCCAGGAAGAAGTGTATGATTGGTAAATGGGATACAAAGCTGGGAGAAATCTGGTAGGTAACGAACTTTTAGAAAATTCCTGTATGAGCTAATTGGAACTGATTATTGTGTTGTGCAGAGACTCATGCTAGATAATTCTTATCAGTTAGAACTTTTGTTGTTATTCAAGCAGCAAAATTATTGTTGATTAAAACTATGTGAGTGTATGTAAATATATACATCTCAAAACCTACCATGGGAACAGAGGTTGGGACAGCTTTCTACCCCCTGTATAGGAGTCTGGACACTTCTCTTCTGACTGCCATGGCCCTTTCCACAGCCCAACTTTAAAAGATGAATAACACTAGCAATACCAGTGATACAATCCTTATCCCCTTTGGCCCTTCTCCCCTCTTTGTTCACTATGTAGGATCAGGTATAGTACGGCTCCAAATAAAAAGCAGTATTCTATTTTATTGTAATTGTAAAGCAGCCCCTGGCACTGTAAAGTTTAGCATCTTTGATGAAGGAGACCTACTAATTATGTTACAGAAATATGCATTCCTTATACTGTTTCCATATACTGGTACTACACATGCAGGAAGTATAACCAAAGAAACATATTCATTTACCTGAAACACAAAAGAGGAATGGCTATTGAAAAGGCTATAACATTCTAAAGCCTCATGCATTTTTTCCATTGTTGAGCTACAATAACTGGGACTGACCGTGACCCTTCATTTCCTATAAGCTGATTTCTGAAGCAAAGGTGCTATTGATGGGTAAAGCACTATTTTACCCATCTGACAGAAACTGAAGTTGATTTTAAAGTGGCTTTTAACAGTTTGAAAAGAAGAGAATGTTTGAAAAGGCATTGGAGAACACTTATGTGGCAAGAGGGCAGATAGAGAATAAGTTGATGCAGATGGGAAGGGAGCAAACAGGGAGGTGAAGAATTCAAAGTGAGAAGTAAGATGTCACAGAGGAGATGATTTTGCAGAGGAACAGGCAGATTGCAGAAAACTGATTAGGTATAAGCTATGTAATGTGGAGGCTTGAAAGATGTCAGAAACAAAATAGAGTTTAGAGATAAACAGGGAAATGATTGGGTGGTTTAAGTGACAACATATAAAGCCAATTTGATCTGGGAATACAGCATTGATTCAGCTTGTCCAACAGTATGGACCATTGATGAAATTTATGAGGGAGAAGCTGAATGGAAATGTTCTACTGAAAGGGATGAAGCTCTGACAATCTCCACAAATTGAACATAAACTTCCAGCTGCTGGTATCCTAAAACCCCATTTGGGAATTGTAATGCTATATATGTGTGTGAAACAAAAAGATACATTAGTATGTAAGAGCAAAGCAGCATATTGTAAGCATCAGCCAAGCCTTATCCAACAGCAAAGAAGGAAAAGAAGACTTAGGTAATAGTCCACAATATAGTAGCATAACAGTGTGTGTATATGGTGGGTAGAGGGGTGATGAGTGGGCACCAGCCTTGGGCACTGACTTAGAGGGGGCACCAGGACAGCCTCCACACTGCAGGAATCTTTGCCACAGCACGCACAGCCTTATGCCCCATAGTGTATCTGTTGGAGAGGGGTGGGGGGTGAGCGAGGTAAGTAGAATGGTACTGCCCACAGGAGACTTTGCCATGGGTGGTGCAGGCTTCTAGGTGCAGGACAATCTGGAAGAGGAGTAGGAGTGAATAGGGCACTAGGAGCAGCCCCTGGGGAATGTGTGCTACCAGACTGCTGAACCAGTGTACAGGGAGCCTCTCTCTTACATGCAGCAGCCTAAGCCTATGCTGCTATTGCTTCACCTGTAGCTGTACAGGTAGCAGCTGCTGCCCAAATACAGACAGCAGGGGAGGTAAGATTCTGCTCTTCCTTTCCCAAACCTTCTGGTGCTCCCCAGTGGTCAGCATAATTTCTCTCTACACACACTCTTGCTTCAGGCCATGGAAGAGCTCTCTGGCTGTTTGCCACAACATCAAAAGAGGTCAGGCAGGGACAACCAACCAAGTGTGATGCTCAATATTGTATCCTACTCATAGAGAACATTGATCAATAAATACCTAAAATATAAAATGTTGGTCTTCTATTTTGTCCCTCTTGTTTCAATAGGGGAACTTAAGAACAGTGCCTTTTCATTCTATGTTGCCTTGTTCTGAGCAATGAACATGAAAGAAACAGAATGCTATATTAAAGCACGGGTTTTCAACCTTTTAAAAAAAAAGTAGCCCTGGCGGCCGGATGTGGAGTTGGGGGTGGGGTGCAGCAGGTTGTGGAGTGGTGGCAGCGTGGGGTGGTGGATGGCGGTGTTCTGTCTCTGCCCACCTGGACGTTACACCCTAGGGCCTTCCCTAGTACCCCCGGGGGTACGTGAGCCCCCAGTTGACAACCCCTGTACTAAAGCATCTGCGAGCTGTTTCTGTGTGATGGGGGATGCTGGCTAAACACAGTTAAATGCATCTCCTAGTGCACCACTAATCTGCAACAGCAGTATTAGACAAAACTGATTTGGAGGCAAAGTTCAGATGAGCTTAGAAGCTTATTTTAACTATCTCTTATCTTTTGGGTGTGCAAAATTAGGGCCCTAATCAGTAATATGAACTTTACAGAGTTATGTTCCATCCTTTCAGTGAAGTCCTATGTGGCATTTAACTGTGCTGGCAGTCTTTGCACTGGCCTTCAATTTCACCTAATGCTTTAGTCTGACTTTTGACTTGAAACATCAAAGCCTTTGTATGACTGCTGTATTATGGGAAAGAACTTTCCAAAATTTCCTTTATTTCTTTTTAATTTTTATTTTCAATCTTCTTTATTTCCTGGTATTTAAGTTCACTGTGCTACCTTTTCAGCATCTATGTATTAGAATCTTCTTCTGATACAAGATCACATTTATTGCAATGCTGTATTGTAAAACTGGAGGAGTTGTCTGTACCTAGACAGTATAATCTGCCATATGA
>NW_017728886.1:131387461-131389586 GCF_001723895.1 Crocodylus porosus
TGTGGAGTGGTGGCAGCGTGGGGTGGTGGATGGCGGTGTTCTGTCTCTGCCCACCTGGACGTTACACCCTAGGGCCTTCCCTAGTACCCCCGGGGGTACGTGAGCCCCCAGTTGACAACCCCTGTACTAAAGCATCTGCGAGCTGTTTCTGTGTGATGGGGGATGCTGGCTAAACACAGTTAAATGCATCTCCTAGTGCACCACTAATCTGCAACAGCAGTATTAGACAAAACTGATTTGGAGGCAAAGTTCAGATGAGCTTAGAAGCTTATTTTAACTATCTCTTATCTTTTGGGTGTGCAAAATTAGGGCCCTAATCAGTAATATGAACTTTACAGAGTTATGTTCCATCCTTTCAGTGAAGTCCTATGTGGCATTTAACTGTGCTGGCAGTCTTTGCACTGGCCTTCAATTTCACCTAATGCTTTAGTCTGACTTTTGACTTGAAACATCAAAGCCTTTGTATGACTGCTGTATTATGGGAAAGAACTTTCCAAAATTTCCTATCTGTCTTTGGTCCTTTTTCTTGATGTATAAAAGTTACATAATTGAATCAGAAAAAAGGGGGAAAAAACACACCATACAACTTAGGGGTAATCAGTTAACAAATTCTGAATGCAAAATGTCACCATGAACTTTTTCACCAATTATCCTTCAGAGTATAACATTCTTTTCCCCCCCTTTTAATTACTGAGCAGATTTGAATAGCAAATACAACTGAAAAAATAATTATCTTCTCTCAGACATTCTGCAAGCAGAAAAAGATGTTATATTCATTGAGTAAATTATTCATTATGAAGAGATTTTTTGCTTGGTTAATTAATATGCTTTCTTTCTACAAGATTCATGCAGTATATTATAAATTCACAGTATTTAGAATGTGAGATTATATTCTAGTTTCATTTTTTAAGTATGTCCCATATATAGTTGTCTCAGTTTTCACTAGAAAAGTTTTTGTATTTAACCAGTATAAAAGTTGTGGAAATTTAAGACACTTATTTTTCGTTCCTATCATTGTTGATGACTTGTAAGTAAAAATAGTGAATTACATCTCTACTTTCTCTTTCATTTTTTTTCTTTTATTTTGTTATGTGTTTTTTTTTTAATTATTATAGTGTAAAAGACACAGTGCTGTCTGGGATTCTTTTAGTTGGATAGTCTACCAGTAATATAAGGTGCAGAAGTTATTTCTTAATACAACCAAATGACCATTATGTATCAAAATCAACATAAGTAAATCTTCCGAAAATAACAAATATCCCATCTTCTCTCTTGGTCTCTGCATTCATTCTTCTTTTCTAAGAATTATTGGAGGGAACTGCCTTACTGTTCATGACAATAGTCATGAACTGTACTACTGAGCTGTACTTGTGGGCTAGGGACAAAAGTTACAGATCAGTTAGCTGAAGTGATCAGAAACTGGTTTAAACCTTTAACAGAACAGAAGCTCAGTGCACATAAACCAATTTTCAAATGGCTGACACTGATTTAAGGTAAACCTGGTTGAATGTAATATCAGATTTAACTGATTTAGGTCAAACTGGTTCATGAAATTTCTATCCCAGACCTCTTCTTCCTGGTTCAAGTTAAATCACAGTCTCCCAGCATTTTGCACCCCTGGGCTGGGCTCTGCTGTCTGCTCCAGATAGCAAGGGCAGCCCTGCCCCTCTGCTCCCTAGTTTGAGTAGTGAGGGCTGGCTCACTGGCCTCTCCAGGCAAACCCTGGCTGGGGCCAGGGAGGGAGGGTTAAACACCTCTTCCCCCAAGTACAGAGCTGCTGTGCCCTGCTAAACTTACTGATGGCTGCAACTGTGGCCTACAGATCCCAGAAACACTTGGAAGCAGGAAGAGGAAGTGATGAGCAACCCTGTAGAGTCCTGCTGCTGTGCTTATGGACTGGAAATCCTAGAGACCTTGGGGACAGCAGGAAAAGGAAGCAAACCATAGCCCATGCTGGCTATGTGTCAGAGAGCTGTGCTCTAGCATCCCCTGGCTTCTGGCTTGAGCCATTGCAGGCACGTGGCTGAATTTCCTGAATCGAAAGTGAATATCTGTTAATTTGCCTATTGGTTTAATTTTTGCAGCTTAGACTAACCAGCAAAAATTGAATCGATTCAGCCTCGGG
>NW_017728886.1:131389916-131394336 GCF_001723895.1 Crocodylus porosus
AGCACAGAGCTGATTACTGGGCTTCCTGCTGGCAGCAACTGCATGCACACCTCAGAGTAGACAGCAGGGATAGGGTCTGAGGCAGCGCAACCCTCCCCCACTGACCTCTCTGAGGTGTGTACACAGTCACCACCAGCATACAGTGTATGCTGGGGCTCTGGAACCCAGTACAATTGTTTGCATCCTGCCCACTACCTACTGCAGTTACCCAGAGCCCAGGATGGCTACAAACATCTGCACCAGGCTCTGGAGCCCAGTCATCAGCTTTGTGCCAGCAGCAACTTCATGCACGCGTCAGAGTGGACAGCTGGGGCAAAGCTGGAGTTGTGCTGCCTCAGGCCCTTCCCCCACCATCTGCTCTGAGGCTTGTGTGCACCCGCCCATATGGAGCTGATGCTGGAGCTTGGAGCAGTGGTTTGTAGCCTTCTGGCTGTGGCAGGCCCAGGCTCTGGGTAGCTTCTGCCATCCATGGATCCCAGGCTGCTTGCAGCCTCCCAGCTACCTACTGGGAGCAAGCCGGGCTCCGTGACTGGTAGCATCTGCCTAGAGCCCCAGCTGCCGATGGCGTGCTGAGCAAAATGGCTTGACGTGCCATGCTCAACACTCATGCTGGGGGTTGCTGTTGATGTTTTCTGTCCCCTCTAAAGTGTAATTCCCCAATCTAGCATGTATGCTCCTGAGTACCCAAAAGTTAGCTCAGCTGTTCTCTCTTCAGTCACATAACCCTAAGCCCTGACATTGCTCAGTTGCTGCTTCATTTCAGACTCCCCGACTCACAGGCCACCAGTTTTTTTGACTGCTCTATTCATTGTCATGCTTATCTCCCTCAGATTCCCCAGAGGCCTCCTGGGTCTCACTTTCAATCCCACCTTGTTGAAGTGTCAGCAAAACTTTTGAATTCCTTGTTGATGCTGAAGATCTATCTTGTCTCTTCTGACATGCAGGCAGCTCTGGGACCTAGTACTGGGTTTGCACTCCAAGCAGCTCCACCAGAGCTCAATCCAGCAGTGGGAGGCAGTGGAGAGCCAGTGGTGGAGCCACTCCAAGCACAGCCATGGCTCGTAGCACAGCCCTGGCCAGTGGCTTTCCGTTGCCTCCCACCACCAGGCTCAGCTCCATTGGGGTGCAGAGCCTTCCGCCCCTGGGCTGTACTCACCAGGACTGCACTCCGAGAGGCTCTGCCACTGGCCCTCCCGCTGCCTTCTGCCACTGGGCTGAGCTCCATGGGCCTGGTGGAGCTGCTTGGAGTGCAGCCCTGGTTCCGAGCGCAGCCCTGCTGAGTACAGCTCAGTGGCTGGAGACTCCACAGCCCCATAGATTTGAGCCTGGTGGTGGGAAGCAGCAGAGAGCCATTGGCAGAGCCATTCAGAGCACAGCTGTGGCTCTGAGTGCCACCCTGACCAGTAGCTCCAGAGTGAAAGGACACTGCAGCATTATGCCAACCCTCCCACCACCCAAAAAAAATAAAAATAAAAGCAAACCTACAAGGCATGCTAAGCACTGTTCCTATGCATTATGTGTAGGACCTTCAGATGTCATCTGTGAATGCCAAGTAATTTTCATACTCTAATAACATGTCATTCAGTTGCCCGCCATGTGTTATGATGTGATTTGGCTAATTTTAATATAAGTTTTTTGAAAGGAAGGACCAATAGTTTCCCAGATTTAAAGGAAGGAACAGCAGTAGTTTGAAGATCCCTCCCCATAATGTAAATATTAAAAGGCACAAAGTAGAGTTTGAAGTTGGGTTCCTAACTCCTTTTTGTATCTTTAGAAGATATACCTGTTAGTTTTTGTTTTATAATGTCTTTGATACACTGGACTTTTATAATAAACGTTCCATGACATAGGCCTATGTTAGAGAAACTGATTGTATTTTAGTGAAGTGGAACAAACCCAATGACTGCTACAAAATTATATATGGGGGGGATGAATTCTGCTCTCAATTACCTGTTTGAATTCACAGTGACCATTACTTTGGTGTCATTTTGGACCGATATAGCAACACATGTTTTTGGTATATCATCTTAAAACTTTACCAAATCTGAAATGGTAGTACTCTTCCATAAATATGTATAATGATGTGGCTGGGCACTGGGGCAACTGCCACTGTAGGGACAGTGGCAAGTTTTGGTTGCTGTTGGATTGCAAGTGTAATCACACCACCAAATTGGTGCCTGGAGTATCTACTCTGGTTGCGTCACCCTAGTTACATTACTGCTCCCATATTAGTCAGAATTCACTCTTACATTGATATACATTGGCTAAAATCAAGGCATGCCAGCTTAAAGTAACAGAATTGAAATTAGCTCATAATGCTAAATGTGCTGTACTTTCAAGGCTCTGAACAAGGCCAACACTACTCCCAAGGTTATTTTCTTTTTCAATATATATCCTAAAGAAAAACCTGTTGCTTTTTAATTAAGGTTGTACATTACAACTTAAGAAGAATTTATAGTTACACCATTTCCAAAGAAATAATTATAAAAGACAGAAATGCAAGTGAAAGTTGTTGTAACTGTTCTAACATGCTCATACAGGCTATTCAGTGAGTGATCATAGCATAAGTAACCTTAACTGTGCTATTTGCTCTATATCCCTAACTAAAAGCATGATTTGAAAGTTTGTAATTTTTCCTTTAATGTTAACTGGAGTTACAAGAACCTGGACCTAATATCTTCATTTTGCTAAATTTTGTTTGGCAGTACTGTGGCAGGGCACTGTTGGTGCCTTCCACTTTAAGGGCTGAGTCAGGCATCCAGCAGGTGCCTGGTGGTGGCAGCCATTTTGAGACCCTAGTATATAAGGACTGCAGTCTGCTGCTGCCATCCCAGGCAGAAACATTGCCTAGCTGAGATGCAGCAGGAACAACCAGGAGGCAAGAGCAAGAGCTTATGGGGATGGTTAGGAGGCTCTTGGTCCTGGGTATGACCTAAAACTGCACCCTGCTGGGGATGGGTGGCCTGGTGGGGTTTCTAGTGGTGTGGGAGCCCCCAGGAAATTCCAGACCAGTTATCACCCCAGTGAAAGGCGGGTTGGGGCACCTTAATAACCCCAGCTCCCACAACCAGGTGGGTAACTCCATAGTAGGGCCAAGAAGGAGGACTTGTGTTAGAAAGTAGGCTAGAGGCTCAGAAGCCTGACTTGAGGCACCCTCAATTGGTCAACGCTGGGGCCCAGACCAGAAGGGTCAAAAGGGCCAGGGGCCCACCAGGAAGGATGCCCAGAGCTGAGGGACTGGGGTTTCAACTGGCCTTGCAAGTGAGGTCAGGGCCTGTGTGGCCATAGGTCCCAGGGGGGTCCCACTGTAGGCTGCCTGATTGGAGGGATCCAGCTGGGGTTCAAATTGGAGGATTGTGGGGCCAGAGATGCTAAGAACTGTGATGCCATCTGTGAGGCATGGCCTGCAGTGTAGAGAAGGTCAGAGCTGCAGATAGCACCCCCTGGCATCAGGGCAGTAATGGGAAGTTTCCCACATTATACCAACAGTTTATGGAACTCCAAAGTTGTGACAGGTGAGATTGGGTGGATTGCCCATAGAGGCAGGTGGATGGGCTGCCATGAGATCTGGTCCCGAGAGCTGCCCCCTGTCACAAGTACAAAAGGCCAAATCTTTTTAAACAATCGTATAATTGTAACTTTAGTATTTCTGCACACAGTCTGAGTGGGAGTGAGAAGATTCTTAACACTTTACCGGTATGGTGAATGTTAAGTTTCTTACCTAACAAAGAAAACTGAGACTTACTTTTTTCTAGGCCCAAGACAACAGGCAGTTTTATTCAGGAACAAACAAGCCCTAACTGGGAAAAAGAAAGTAACTCTGGAACAACAGAGGGTGGAGTTCTAGCTCTCAAGCTCCACCCTATAATAATAAGGACTAACACTTTAACCCTATAATTGCCCAATTACTACAGTCAGTGTTTCATTTTGAGTCATGGTTAAGGTTACTTACACAATGGTAATTGAGGATGCCTCTGCAGATAGATTGTGTGTTTAAAGCTGCTCTCATTTTTTTTTTTTTTTAATGTAACCACAGCTTGTTTCCTTTGGTATTTTAACATTTCTGTTTTTTAAAGTCATGTATTACTTGGCTATATTAACTATAACTCTGCTCTTTCCCTTAGCCAAAGCAACTATTGGGATAGTCCCACTTTTAGTTCTGTTTTTCTGCTTTGGCTCCCCCTCAGTCATTTTTTTCCCCTGTGATCTGATCCAGCTGTTAGAAATGCGCAGCTTGCATCTTGCACCTGATAAGAAAGAAATACTACCCAAGGCTCCTTTCTCCCCCAGTCCCACCTTAGCCTTTCTCATGCTGATTGCAGAAGCTGGAATTCAATTGACTGTGGCCTTGGGGTATGAACTTTTGGCGAACTGTTGTAGTTTCTGGGCATGCTTAATAAGCTGTTACATATTTACCCCT
>NW_017728886.1:131394436-131396069 GCF_001723895.1 Crocodylus porosus
GATAAATTCCGCTTGCAAACACAAATAGTTTGTCAGAAGCTGATTTGGGCATCAATGCCCCACTCTGACCTTGTTTGCAAACAAATACATCCTTTTGTGCCGGCTGATGTTTGTGTGTCTGTGATCTTTGCGGGCCTCCAAAGAAACGAACTGCTTTTTGCAACACAGCTCCTGTTTTCAGCCTGTTTTTTTTTCTGTAACTCTTGCCCTACCTACTCTGCTTATATGGATGAGCAGCCTGTTCTTTGGGTTTAGACTGCCAGTTGCCCTTTCTCCATCTTCCAAATCCACCCCTCACTTCAGTGCTTTTCTGGGGCCCACATTTCCCTGTTGTCCCTTCCCACTGGCAATTTTGGCTATACAGGTAAAATCACTTACTTTGAAATGGTGATTGTTTAGTGATTAGAACTCTGTACATTTTAGTCTAATATAGGCAGGAACTTTCAAGAGCAACAAGTGACTTTGAACCACCAATTAATTGGCCTCACATCCAGAAAGTGCTCAGAATCATATAAGGTGTTGAGTTGGCTATCTGGAGGATGGAAATACTGGGGGCATCCCCACATGCAGGAGCAGGAGCTTGCAATGACAAAAATAGTAGCAGTACAAATTTGTGCTGTTACTTCTTACTGCTGTGCACTTTGATGCAGGGTAAAATGACCCACTTTTGGCAGTCTGCCCTTTCCCTGCTTCTCCCAGCTCTCAGCGTACTGAAGGGCCTGAGGTAGAATTAAAGGAAGGGAGAAGCTTTGGCCAGCAGCCAGGGCATTTCCCTGGAGGACCAAGCTTTCCTGTCTGCAGGTGCATGCTCCTGTGTTGTACACCACACTGCTTTTTCACAGTGTTTTAATGTGTCAGGTTTGAGGTTTGTGGCGCAGCAGAACAAAGAGGTTTGCAGTGCTACAAACTGCATGTGCTTGTATGTCTGGATCTGGCCAATGAGGCTTTCCTGTCTAAATCAGCAGTTGGAGATCTGATATGGATAAGGCTTCAAAAACTTTTAAATAAGATATTTCTTTGTGAAGCAACATGTGCAGCCATCTACATTTCACATATCTTGGACTTGTAAGATACTGTGAAAAGAGCAAGGAACCTTGAAACACTAGTGCTTAGGCACTATATGGTAGTATATTCCTAGGGGAAGTCTTTTCATTGCATAAACTTCAAATATATTATTTTTAAATAAAAAAAGATGATGAAAGGATAGAAAATAGAAATTATGCAGAAAACTAAAGGCAGCATTCTCTATAGAGCTGTCATTTCTCCATGATCTGTGTGTTTAGTTAATACATAAGAAGCTGCTTGATGACTGTTTAGTAAGTTGGTGTGGTGGGATGCAACTAAACCATATTGCAGGTCACACCTATTCAAAATATTGTTAAATACTTTACCCCTCATCATATGTAGCAAAAATGCTTGAGAACCAGCTCTTTTATACCAGTACCTGTTTCTTTATTTCTTTTTAATTTTTATTTTCAATCTTCTTTATTTCCTGGTATTTAAGTTCACTGTGCTACCTTTTCAGCATCTATGTATTAGAATCTTCTTCTGATACAAGATCACATTTATTGCAATGCTGTATTGTAAAACTGGAGGAGTTGTCTGTACCTAGACAGTATAATCTGCCATATGA
>NW_017728886.1:131396080-131401982 GCF_001723895.1 Crocodylus porosus
ATCAAAGATCAGAGCAAATATTGTTGTGTGATTTTTTTTCCCCTTCTTTATCACTTCATTATCAATTAGTTATTTTAAAAAAATCAGGGGCTTTTCACAGATTTTTTTTTTATGGTCTTGTTCTAATATCTGTCAGGATTCTCAGAGTGTAAGATATACCTGAGGGTTTAAAAAAAACAAACCCAAACCCCCTTTTTTTTCTTTTTATTAATGGCTTCACCCATTTACTGATATTGTATAACATTTTTGATACCTTATCTTTTGGGTTTAATGTGATTACAATTATTTTTCCTACCATCCCTAAATGCTAAATGAGATGTATAAAGTCACTTCTTCTTGTGAGATTAAATACTTCATTTGCACAGTATTTCCTGTATTCATCTAAGAAATGATTCTTCTCTTTCATTATTTTCTTAGGTTTGTGTAAGTTTTAGGTGTTGAACATGATATTTGGCCCAAATACATCAACAGTTGCACCAGTGTAAATGAAGCCAATGCACTAACTTGAAATGATCCCAGTTTCTTTCTTGTATAAAACAGCAGTACACAGAGCTATCCTGAGAGTACTTTTTGGCCCAGCCACTCTCCCTTCATCTTGTATGCACTCTCTTTTCCTGCCCCCTCCCCTTTTTAACTTACTTTTAGTGCCAAAATGTAGTCTCTATAAAAGTTGAGAGAATCATGAAGTAAGTCTCTGTAAATAACACAATCTCCATTTTAATATGTTCACACCGGAGTGTAAATTGAGCCTTTTGTGTTCTCTCTCTCTCTCTCTTCCTTCCCTCAAACCAGGAGGATAATTTGCATGACTGGAATATTGAAACCACTGTTGATAGCCTGACTGGAAGTTAGGGTAAAATAAGAGAAGTGGTAGATATTACTCCTTTTTTGCTGTGTTACTGATAATTCTGTAGCACTGGGACTAGAGTAGTACAGGTCAATGTGCTAACCAGAGTTGGCCTTGGGGAAAATGATGCCCTGTATGTTGTTATGTTCCTCTCACCCATTCCCCTTGCCCTGCCCAATCTACCAAGTGGGTGATGGCCGGGGGGGGGATGATTTCATGGATTATTTAGAGGCACAAGTAAGCCTCTAAATGCAAAATAAGAAATGCTGAAAAATGTAGGTCTGTGCAGAGCTTCAGAATTGAAGATAAGCACCTTAATGTTATGTAAGAGTGAAAGAGGGCCCAATAAAAGCATGCATAGAGATCATTAAAATGCCAGGCTAGGAAAAGTCCATCCCAAACCCCTTACCATCTACATTTTGAAGGTGACACAACAAATTAAGCTAATAAAGAACTTCAGATGATAAATTAAGAGACAGCAAGACCCTGTGGCAGTAAGATCATAAATATGTTTCTTAACAAATTTTTGTCATATTTCTCATTATTTCCTTATAAAAATGGAGGCTAAGCATACAAAACAGTGTGTCTTAGTGACTTCTTTTATACTGAGGGAGTTTTTAAAAGGAAAGATTTAAAAGAGAAGAGTGATAACTTGGACAACTGTAGCAGGAAAACATTTTAACTGTTGCATTGTGAATATACTGTAGGGAAGCAAGCAAAGTATTTGGGAGGTCAAACAGGAGATGATTTGCATACTAATATCAAGAACTGATCAGAACATGGGGCTGAGAAACATCTTTTTTTTAAATATTCAGAAGGTGGGTTTGATAAGGCAATAGCGATGCTGATATTGATATTATATTTTTCCCTGTGCAGCCAAAAGTCTAAGGAAGAGTGCTGGCATGCTAGCCAAGTAGGGCTGGGCAAAATTTCACCAAGTGTTTTGTTCTGAAGCTGTTTCGATGTGTTTCCAGCTTGAAACAGCAAAATCGAAATGAGGGGGAAAAAAAATTTAAAAAAGCATTGAAACAGCTTCAAAACTAAATGGGGGCTAAACATTTTGAGTTTTGAAGCAGCCCAGTGGTAGGAGGCAGAGGAAAGCCACGGCTGCGCTCTGAGTGGCTCCACAGCCCCATGTAGCTCAGCCTGGCAGGGAGCAAAGCCCTCACTTTCCTTGCCTCCCACCTCCGGGCTATACTCTGTGAGGCTGGCGGAGCCAGTTGGAGTGCAGCCCCAGCTCTGCCTGTCTCCCACCACCAGGCTGGGCTCTGATCTGCTCTACCACCCCATGGAGCTCAGCCTGGTGGCAGGAAGTGGGCAGAGCTGAGGCTGTACTCCACTACCTGCCACCGGCTAAGCTCTGAGTGGCTCCGCAGCCTCACAGAGCTCAGCCTGGCACTAAATATAGTTTGAATGTAAAGCAAAACTACGAATTAATTGTCATCATCAGATTCAACAAGGAAAAATTAAGCTTAGATTCACACGTACACATTCACCTAATATATTCAACTATCATGCAAATATGATCTCTCTCCCTTGTTCCAGTTGTCCAGAGAAAGCAATTCTCTTACAAACTGGTCTCTGAGATGAATCACTTTTCACAAAGCAGGATATGTAGAAGAAAAAGCTGTTGGCTAACCCAAGAGCATTTTTATTGTTTAAGCAATTGTATTTCTCTTGATATAAATAATTTTAGTATCGCCCAGGTGGTTTTAAAACTTCTGCACAGCTCATGAATTGCTTTGTAGAGCGGGGCTTGCTAGCCTGCTTTCATTGGTAGCTCTAATTTTAGTCAGCATAAAAGAAAGCTGCTGCTGATACAAAAGATACTAAAAACAATTTGAACTGAGAGATTGCTTGGGTCTATCAGTGGAAAATGTTTTGATGTATTCCTGTTTGGTCATTTCAAACCAATTTATTATTCTTACAATGACTATCACAGATGGCATGCTACAAAATTCAGCTCTCTGCCTTGTCCTGATTATTCGAGTAATTTCCAAAACTTATTTTACTGCAGACATTTGCTATCTTATGTTTCCCAGTAACAAGGTACAAAACAGCTTTAACTTCTTCAACGCCACAGATAGTATACACCAGGGGTAGGAAATGTTTTTTGGCCGGAATGCTGAAAATCACCACAATCCCTACCTTGGAAGGCGCTGCAATGCCAACATGCCAGAAAAACAAACCAAGGGCAAGGGGTACAAGGCAGGATGCCCTGCTTGTGCCCCTGCCCCCCCAGCCCTGATGCCCTGCATGTACATGGAGCTGATATGATGCCGGAGCTGTGGAGCCCAGTGCAGCTGTTTGCAGCCTGCCTGCTGCTTGCTGCAGCTGCCCAGAGCCCAGGCTGGCTATAAACCATTGTGCCAGGCTCCAGAGCCCAGTCACCAGCTCTGTGCCGGGAGCAGGGGAGAAACCAGGGATGTGCTGCCTCGGGCCCCTCCACCACCACCTGCTCTGAGGCACGCGTGCACACACTGCTACAGAGCTGATGCCTGGGCTTTGAAGCCCAGCGCAGCTGTTTGCAGCCTCCCAGCTGAAGCCAGCCCTGGCCTGGCTATGGCGTGCCAAGCAAAATGGCCTTGTGTGCCATGCTCGGCATGCGTGCTGGGAGTTGCTGACCCCTGGTATACACTGATGGGACACATGCAGTATTGCAGTTTGATATTGAGACTTTGTTTCCCCCCCAAAAAACTGATGTTGCTTTTTTAAGACTGGCAAGTGGCTAGGCATTAATAATAGGCTATGAAACTAGTTTGGAAGCAAACTGGTTTATGAACATATGTTAAATACTAATACTCATTCCAGTAATACCTAACTTTATTTGGAACTGTAGACACAAAGGGGAAAATACAGGCCAATCCCTAAAGAGCCCCAAAATGGAACTACTGTAATGAATTGCTTTTACTTCATGTTAATATATATATGTAGATAATAAAAATACATTTTATTCATTTTTAAAGTTTTTGCTTTCTACTGAAGTATAGTTGCTCATGATGAAGTTACAGATTCATAGTGAAATTTGGTCCTGAACTAGAATACCTATTTTATATAGAACTGGGTCATTTTTTGTATAGATAGTTTATTGTCCAAAACCGGGGATTTGATTGCTAATTCAGCTCAATTTTTAATGTATGGTGCTGTCTAGAAAACGATTTAAAGTTTTGCAAAACTGACAGAAGACATAGTATTTTTCCTTTTTCTGCTTCAGCTCAGCATAAAACTTCTGGGAGGCGAGGGTTTAATTCCCACCTTCTCTGCTTGAAAGGATTTGAACTTGGACATTCTAACAGAATACAGTGCTAAACACAGTGCTACAGGACTTTTGGGGAAGGGTATTCTTATTTTCTCCGATTAATGCTGTTCCATTTTTTACTTAATTTTAATATTCATTGGAGCAAGGGCTTAAACCTATATGTCTCACTTCACACGTGAATATTGCAACCACCAGACTTAAGAATCATTTACTCTCTGCGGCTCAATCCATATGCAGGTATTCCATGTAAAGAAGAACAGCTGCAGCAGAAGGAATTGTGGCAGATGCTGATAAGAATACCCTATAGTCTCTCAGGTGAAGGAAAATCACCTAAGAGATTCAGTCTCTATTTGATACAAAACTGTATATCCCCACTATATAGCATATAAGCCTTTGAGAAAATTTAAATTTGGTGCAAGCCATGTCAAGTTTAGGAAGTACAAGCTTTCCATGTTGAAATTAATTTTACCCCTAGAGTCTATATAGCTGGCTTTTCACAGTTTTGTGGTCACCCTCCTCCATTGCTTTTTCACTTGTTTGCTTGGTTATTAAAAAAAATTGACAAAATGGAAAATAAGCATAGAGCTAAATACTGTTGCAAGGGAATCCACTGTTCAGTCTCTTCTGGTCAATTTGAATGATATTGTCATAGGTAAGTACAGTACAGGGATATTACTATTACCGAGGCATAATAATGTCCCCCCTGCACTTACGCAGTGTCTGGAACTGTGCTGTATGCAAATTGGTGCTCTCTGCTTGAATAATGACTGGCCTCCATTTGGAGAACAGGAGTTTCTCTAATAACTGCCTAGTTATGTCTGTAATTGTACAGCAGCTATGCAGCTCTCTCTAATCTGGCCATAGATTTCTTTTTGCTATGTCTGGTTGCTCTTCATTTTGAAGTGACTGGCCAGCAATAATTATAATATTACCCTTGGGACCACTTATCCTTTTCTCATTCTCCTTTTTCTCGTTTCACTAATACAGTAACCTCCCAGTTTATATGTCCAATATAATGTTAGTATTTACACTCTTGATTTACTATGGGAAAATCTGCCTGTCCCTGGCAACTGAATTGTTAAGACTTGGCCTAATCCAGATACAGATCTGACAGTCTTAATTAATAAGAAGTATTGAATAGCCCTGTGCAAAGTGGCTAATATTCACTTCGGATTCAGCTGATTCAGGGGACAGTGACTTGATTTGGTGATTCAAATCACTGTCCCAAATCAGTTCAGCTGAATCTGATTCAGAGATTCCGCTGCTGCTGAACCTCTGAACCAGCGAGGCCCATTTCCATACCACCCCCCACCCCCAGCCTGGCAATGGCTGCTCCACCTGCCCCAGCTCCAGGCACATGGCGGGGGGGGGAAAGCCCCGACACATTGGGTGCTGCTGGGTGGGGGGCAATCTCTGCTGCCCCCAATGCCTCATGCTGCACTGGGGGGCTCTGCATGAGCCCCCTGACCTCCCCCTTTTCCCCCAGTCCCCTATGGCTGCCCTGCCCACTTTGGCTCTGGCCCTTTAAGAAAAAAAAACAAACAAGAAAACCCCTGCACTCACTGCTCCTGCCAGTGGGGGGCGGCGGAGCAATCCCTGCTGCCCCCTGCTACCTCCCACACCACATGGGAGGCTCACAAGTCCCCTGAAGGCCCAAGGCCACTGCAGGAGTGGTAAGTCCTGGAGCATTTCTCCGTTTCTCTTTTTTCTTAAAGGGCTGGAGCCATTGATATAAAAATCGCGGTTCGTTTCTTTGGAGGCTCGCGAATAATAATTCCTCAGGCACACATTGTTAG
>NW_017728886.1:131402082-131406071 GCF_001723895.1 Crocodylus porosus
GGGGGTTGAGTGGCTGGGGGATCAGTCAGGGGATGGGGACTGGTAGGGGTCCCCCCCATGGTCCCCTCCTGCCTCCTCAAGTCCCCCTCTCCTGCCCCTACTTACCAACTCTGTTTGGCTCCCTGCTACAGCCATCAGGGACTGCCCGAATCATCAAAGCTCTCTGAATCTTTTCTGAAAATACATAGAGCTTTGAATTGATTCAGACCTTTTCATTGGTCCCTTGATTTGATTTGGATTTGGAGATCCAGCTACCGAATTGGGCTGAATCTCCTCCGAATCGAATCATCACCCATTGCACAGCCCTAGTAATCAACAGTTACCAAAAATGAAATACTGTTTTTTCTCATTTTGCCTTTATACAAGTTTAGTTGTTTTATTGAGACTTTTTAAGTTTCATTAAATATTTAAATGCTGAGATGGCATCTTTGTTCTGCATCAATCCTGCTCATTTAAGAGCGAAGAAAAGTGTTGTTCCCAATGACAGTATATTTGATAAGTAATTCTGCTCTTCTGTATTCGTGTTCTTGCTAGTGCATACTTGTTAAAAGCCATGGGGAAGAATGTTTAAAAGTTATGAGATGATATTGCACATTGGCTTCTACTTTGTCACACCAGACCTCTTTAATAGTGTGAGTCCTAGAAAGTAGGTTAAAACTTTCTTAAATAGTTGCAGAAGCAAAAAAAATCATAGAGAAATGTCTGGAAAAAAGAGGCTGTCATTTTTTTCCTCTTGCTTAATTTACCACATGTGACAAATACCTGTTTGTTTATTTATTAAAACATTACACTTACACATACAAAGTAAGATTCTAATTTGCCATTTGGAATTTTTTTGTTACTTTGTTCTAAAGCCACTGGAGTTACTTGTCTATTGATATTTGTCACTTGTTTCCATCTCTCCCTCACCTTCAGTTTTTTTTTTCTTTCCCTTTTTGATGTTTTGTAGCTGCAATATTTGCATGTACAAATGGTTATCTCCACATATCAGTCCTGACATGATAAATCTATCTATACAGGTTGCATTCACTTTTTTTATTTGCCTCTCCTGAGCCAAGCCTATCACTCAACGATGAGCTACTGAAAACAGCTATGTGAAGGTAAATGAACACAAAACCAAGATTGAAAATAATAGAAGAAATAGAGAGCCAGCTGAGAGATTATCATTCCATACATATCAGACTATACTTTTTCAAGGGTATCAGCAAGTAATTTACAGTTAATTCTGAACACATTGGCACAACTGATGGCAACTGATTATTAACCTAATTATGCCAAAATGTAAATAAATTTGACAAGTTGTATTGACAGACTAGGCATCTATTACTATGACTTCTAAATTGTAATGACATGTAGAATATCATATGCCACATGGACATTTCCATGTGCAGTTGCTTAATATGTTTGCAAAATTATTCTAATTATGCATGAAAATCAGATGCAAAATTGTGGACCTAACCTTTTTATTAGAAACTCAAAGTTTGGTTTAGTCTCAGTTCTGAACCAAGAATGAAGAATTTCTATATTGTTCATATTATATGATGCATCCCTATGTTGTAATACACAGGATATACCATTTGATGAGAGAGCAAAATGAAGTTCATCTACTGCATTAGAACATATAAAATTTACATTCAAATCTATCCTAATATTTTTCCAATGTTTATACATGGTTTACTACATTTTCAAAGATGAAATAGTGATTGAAGATGTTTCAGTTTTGAGGATACCGTGCTGATTTTTCTTTCCCCCTTGATTTTTCAGAAGTTGTAGAAAACCTGCCTTCTATAAAATTGAGTAATTTTTAAGTTGCATCACTTGTAGACTAGAAAAAGAATGCAAATCTCTCATCACATTTCAAAATATGAGGCTAGGAATTCAAAATTTGTATTAACTAGTAATTGTCTATATTCACACCTGTAATCTATTTTATTTATTCTTACCAGATATATGTAATCTAATGCCTTTCAAAACATATAAATTATACCTATTATACTGTGATTTTATATAATGCCAAAATAAATGATTAGTATACATAAGTATGCCCATTACTATGTTCAGATGCCATGTGTCTTGGCTCATGCATTGAGAACTTCCTGACTATAAAGGGAAAGAGGACCTTTCACTAAGTGATTATCTGTCCTTCCTAAATATTTCTTCAACATTTGATGGCAATCATAACTCTTTAAAATTTTATTGTAAGTTCTCTTTCTGCTTGCACATATTACTCTGTATCTGCTGAAATTTTCTTTTTCATCCACTGAATGTTTAAATAATACCTGACAACAGTCTTGGATTAAAAATAGTAAATGTAGCCAGGAACTCTTTTGTGGTTCCTCCTGTAGTTCCTCCTTTGAGGAACTCTGCATGGTTCATGAAGTTCTGTGAAATTAACCACAGTTAAATGGCTGTGGAGTGTTAGTAATTTTGTTACTAATAGAGGTAGTACAGAAATGGGGAGTCACCCAGATAGTCATATAGCTCTCCTATTCTGGTAATGGACAGCCTTTGTATCTCAGAGTACACAAATAATCTTGATGAAGTTGTTTACAAATAGTCAATAGGGGATTCAAGGCTCAAGGGGTAAGAGAAGGAGATATTTTGTCCTCTGACATCCAATCAGGCCTACACAAGTTGTGCCTCTAACATTTGAGAAACCAAATTACATCAGAGGGAGGAATTTTCTAGGAGGAGGCTGAAGAGACTCATGCATTTTCCCAAGGAGCTTGGTGATTAAGACACTCATCCAGGACATCATTGGCAGTTAGCTATAGGTCAAATCTCTTGTCAAGAAAGTACCATAGCTATCATGATATAAGGTAGGTCAGGACGTAGTCATCCATCCTGTTGAGACTGGAACTTCTGGATAGAAAAGAACACAAGAGTCATGAGGAAGGAAGTCAGCAAATTTGACACTTACTTTGTAATCTAGTGAAGAGGGCACATACCTGGGAGAGAGCAAGAACTGGTTTCTACTTTCCACTCTGAGTACCTTTCATACATTTTATCGAATGTCTTCTTAATACTAAGGTTGTGAATATCTCCCCTACCAAATCACTTCATTTTACTACAACAGGGCCTGTACCCCATTACTGAGAGAGAATGCTGGAAAGAGGTTGCAGTGCCTTTGTAAATAGCAGGCTGCAAGAGCTGAGCCATAGACAATTAATTGAGGGAGGCAGGATAACAGTAGAATGTAGCACTACTAATTAGGTTAATAGGAAACTACAGCTCCTTGTTAAGATCCAGTAACTGGAAGGGGAGGAGCAGAAGCACACATAATCCAGCCACAGAAGTTGGAGCTTGAGACTGAGTCCTGCCTTGACTGTAACAGGATCCTGAATACTTTGGAGACAGTGAGTGCTGCAGAACTTGGTGACAAGATCACATACCCAGAAGAGAAAGAAGGTCAGCAGACATTGAAATGAAGGAGACTGCAAGGGACTGCTTATAAGGTAAGTGATTAATCCACATCTTGTTTATGTCCATGAGGCATGAGCCTCACCATGGGGGAGGCTGGAGGCTGTGATTAGTACTAGAAAGTCATAGATTGCTTGGTTGCAGGACACTAAATGTCCTGAGACTAAGGTAATGTGCTGCCTCCCCTGATACAGACTCCTGTACCCCTCCACACAGTGAGACAGAGATAGTGGTCTACTAGAATCCTAGAGCCTGGGATAGGGGAGCCAGAGGCTCAGAAACTGAAGGGGCATAACTAAGAAAGTCTCAGACTTTCCACACCATTTGCAGGTCTTTCAGGTAACTGAGTCCAGCAGGATGTGTGGAAGTCCTGATAGCTCAAGCTGTATTGGGGACTTAACCTGATTTGAGGACTATGTGAGCTGTAGCCATATACCAAGCAAAAGAGAGACAGTCCCCCAGCAGAAGAGAGGTCTCAGGCCACTGTTCTGGCCAGCTGAGAGCAGTCTCCCCATCCAATCATATATAACATCAAGGTTTAGTAAAAAAGGTGGGAGAGTGTACTAGGT
>NW_017728886.1:131408190-131409401 GCF_001723895.1 Crocodylus porosus
CAAAGAGCAAGTGTTGCCTGTCTTCTCTGTGATGAGGTCTCTGCATACTCCATGTCAAACTGTATTGACTTTTCTTGCTGTCACTTCACACTTCACTTTTGCATCTCGTTCTCCTAAATTTTCTGTTTAGCTTTCAGGAAGAATGACCTTGTCATAGAACCTTGTGAAATGTCCTCAGTTGCCACTGATTCCAGAGGGAGTTGAAGATGCTTCACATATTCCAAATGGCAAGGAAATAAAAGCCATAGATGGTTTTTATATAAAATTTCCTTCCTCCATTTTTGTGTTTTCTACAAATCTTATTAGATTTTTTTTCTAGATCAGTAATGAAGATAATTTGACAGCTCATCTTTATATAACTTTTCATACTATTTTTCGCTTTTTCTCCAGCTCCACAAGTATGTCTGTTTCAGTCATTTGAACTGAAAAGTGATACCAGCATTTCAGAAAGTGCTATGCCTTAACTAATATCCAAGTAGTATGTTAATTTTTTTTTAATCCACTTATAACATAGATTTATGCCAACTTGGAGAAAAGAGTAGGGAGGAAAATAAGAGTATTGTTCAGGCATGCAGGGATGAAATCAGGAAGGCCAAAGTGTAACTGGAGTTGTAGCTAGAAAGGAACATAGAATCATAGAAGTAGGGAAGGGACATTGTAGATCTTCAAGTCTGAACCCCTGCCTAGGCAAGAGAAAAAACTGGGCTCAAATGATCCCAGCTAGGTAGGCATCAAGCCTCCTTTTTAAAGACCCCCAGGGTAGGAGCCAGCACCACTTCCCTTGGAAGTTGGTTCCAGATCCTAGCCACCATAACCGTGAAATTGTTCTTATGGATGTCTAATGTAAACCTACTCTCCAACAACATATGGCCATTATTCCTTGTTATGCCAGGGGGCACAAGGGGAAACAAGGTCTCTCCCAAACCCTTCTGGTCCCCCCTAGTGAGTTTTATAAGCTGTCACCAGGTCCCCCCTCAACCTTCTCTTGTGAAGGCTGAACAGGTTCAGGTCCCACAGTCTCTCATTGTAGGGTCTGTCCTGTTGTCCCCAGATTATTCAGGTGGCCCTCCTCTGGACTCTCTCAATATTGTCCACATCTCTACTGAAGTAGGGCGCACAGAACTGGACACAATACTCCAGATGTGGACTGACCAGTGTTGCATAGAGGGGGAGGATCACCTCTTTGGCCCTGTTAGAGATGCACCTGTGGA
>NW_017728886.1:131410701-131417041 GCF_001723895.1 Crocodylus porosus
TCCCCTCGAGTCCATCTTGCATCATGGTGGGGAAGTCCCGGTCCCTGGACAAGAAAATGGAGGTGAAGGATTGGTTAAAGAGGTCTGCTTTCTCCTCTGGTGGAACCATGAGATTGCCCAGAGGATCTTGCAGGGACCCCACATTTCCCAGTGCTTTCTTTATCCTCCCTATATATTTGAAAAAGGACTTTTTCATTATCTTTGATTTTGGATGCTAGTCCTAGCTCTATGTCCTCCTTAGCTTTCCTGACAGCCCCCCTACAGGCCAGAGCAGGGGAGGTATACTCCTCTTTGGAGATGTACACCCAGTGGAAGGGTAGTGCTGCTGCCTTTTTGGCAATCGGGCATTCCAAGACACCCTTGGTGAGCCGGGGGGCTTTCGGGCACTCTTGCCTCCCTTGCTTTTTGTTGGGATGGACATCCCTTGGGCCCTGAGTATCGTCTCCTTAAGGAACGACCACTCATCTTGGGCACTGAGTTCTCCTGCTGTTGAGAACTCCAGCACCTCTCCAACTGATCTCAACTCATTGAAGTTGGCCCTCTTGAAGTCTAGGGGTACCACCTTGCTGCAGGCCCTTGACACCCTGTGCTGGATGGTGAATTCCAGCAAGCGATGATCGCTATCACCCAGGTGGTCAAGGAACTGGAGGCCCCTAAAGGAATCCATTTCTAAGCACTTGGAGAAGCTGATTAGGAATAGCCACCATTGATTAACAAAAGCAAGTTATGCCTGACCAACCTGATTGCTTTCTATGATGAAATGACTGGCTTTGTGGGTAGAGGGAGAGCAATGGATATACTTTGACTTTAGCAAGTATTTTCATACGGTCTTCCACATTATTCTCACAAGCAAGCTAACGAAGTATAGGTTGAATGAATAGACTGTAATATGGATAGAAAACTGGTTAGATGGTGAGGCTCAGAAGGTAGTAGTCAATGGCTCAATGTCCAGTTGACAGCCAGTATCAAGTAGAGTGCCTCAAGGGTTGGTCCTGGGGACAGAATTACTCAATATTTTCATCAATGGCCTGGAAGATGGGACAGAGTGCACCCTGAGCAAGTCTGCACATAACACCAATCTGGGGAATGGGGAGCAGTAGATACACTGGAGGGTAGGGCTAGAATTCGGAGAGACCTGGACAGATTGGAGGATTGAACCAAAAGAAATCTCATGAGGTTCACTAAAGAGAAGTACAAAGTTTTGCACTTAGGATGGAACAATCCCATGCGCCGGTACATGCTGAGGACCAACTGGCTAAGCAGCAGCTCTGCAGAAAAGGAACTGGGGGTTACAGTGGACAGTAAACTGAATATAAGCCAACATTGTACCTTGTTGTGAAGAAGGCTAATGGCATTCTAAACTCCATTCATAGGAGCATTACCAGCAGATTGAGGGAAGTGATTATTTCCCTCTAATCAGCACAGTGAGGCCATATCTGAAGTACTATATCCAATTTTGGGCCCTTGGTTACAGGTAAGAATTGGACAAATTGCAGAGTTAATCAGAAGGCCAAAAAAATGGTTAGAGAGCTGGGGCACATGACTTCTGAGGAGAGCCTGAGGGAACAGGGTGTATTTAATCTGCAGGATAGAAAACTGAGGGGGAATTTGATAGCAGCCCTTAACTACCTGAATGGTAGTTCCAAAGAGGATGGAGCTAGACTCTTCTCAGTTGTGGCAGATGACCAAAGAAGGGATAATGGTCTCATGTTGCAGCAAGGGAAGTTTAGGTTAAATATTGGGAAGAACTTTCTCACTAAGAGGGTAGTAAAATACTGGAACAGGTTACCCAGACAGGCTATGCAATCTCCATCCTTGGAGGTTTTTAAGATTGGCTAGGCAAAGCATTAGCTGGGATCATATAGTTGGGGACGGTCCTGCTTTTAAGCAGTAGGTTGGACAAATGACTTCCTGAGGTCTCTTCCAACCCCACTTTCTGATTCAATGATTCTGCACCTTGGAGTTTAGTCTCCTTTGTTGGTTAAATTTCCTTTTACACTTAAGCCATTTAGGCAAGCTGGTAATAAAAATACTTTTGTCTATCTAAATGGAAGGGAAATTTCAGAGAAAAATACCTTAAATGTAAACGGGTTCATCAAATTCCATGCTCTTTGAACTAATATAGTCATTGGAAAAAAAAATAAAACAAAAACCCAGTACTTCTGTGATATAGAACACAATATCCATCTAAAATGCCAGCAAATAGATAATGTGTGAATTTACATTTGCATGATAGTAGGATGCAATCTGTAAATGTAATTTATCTTTCAGAGCTGAATTAACAACACCACGTACACTGAAAAGCACTGAAGTTGTATTAATCCATGTAGAAATTTTCTTAAACTAAGGATTTTCTATGTTCACATTTCACACACTTATTTCAGCATTAATTGAAGAATTGCACACATCTTAGGTTGGAGACTGATCTTGTTTCTCTGGGCTTAGGGCTTAAAAAGTCTCTCATTGAAATGTCTGCCCTTGCCCCCCAGCTTTAGTTAAAAGACTTTAGAATCCCAACAGGCACAGCAAATTTTGGTTCTGCAACACTATATGTTAAAACAGACCCATTATTTGTATATGTGGCTATTAACATTAACCTCCCTTGGGGCAAGATTGGACACCAGAATCATTGGTAATAGTATTTTCCTTACCAAATGTATCAAAAAAAAAAGAAAGAAAAGGAGACCTTTTATGGTAAAAACATTTTTATTGCTTTTGCTTAAACTCCAGTTAGTTTAAATAAGTGTCTTTCATTATTTATTCCAAGTACATATTACCAGAAAAGATGCCTTTCTAGAACATTTTGTTGCACATGCTGAAATTAGATTTTCAGTAAATGTATATGAATATTTACAATGGTGGAGAAGTACAGATTTTATAATAAATATCTGATATAGAAGAAAAATATTTTGATTTTAATAGAGGAAAAAAGAAGAAGCATGTCTCCAGTAAACTAGAAGCTAGATTCTAATCTTGACCTCTTGGGAATCTGTTTTTTCCAGTAGATATACACAATGCTCATATGTCCAGAACAGACAGACCTCTAAAGCCAGTATACAAGCTGAGGTTATACTTAATGTCTTTCTGTCTTGGTTTTCTGAGAAATGACTGCATGAGCTGTGAGCGCTCATGAACTTGTGGAGGAGTTAATTTCCAAATTTAATTCTAAATGAACAAGAAAGTAGATTGGTTTTAATGGAGCTACTAGGTATTAACAGTACTGTGAAAGAATGTGGTTCTAAAATTTTCAGTCCACTGCTCCTGTCAAATCACTGTTGTATCTTCATCTTATGAAGAAATTGAAGACTAATATCTGACTCTCAAATAAAAGCTATTTTAATTGTTTATTCATTTTTTCATTTATTAATTGACTCTTCAAATTTTAAACACATTCAGTCATGTAAGTAACCAAGCAGAAAAGCGCTTCAATTATAAACACCAGTTCTAGCTGTGCCAAAGTTGTTCCTATTAATGTAGGCATTATTGGAGAATGGAGGCTATGGTTGCTTGCTCTGTTGCTTACCTAAAATGGTTATTTTGATCGATCCTCACTTAAATAAAATGAAAGATTCAGTATGGAGGGGTTTTGTTGCTTCTTTTTAGAATGAAAAGATGTGTTCTATATAATCATAGAAAATAGGGTTGAAATGGATTTCAATGTAATCGGTACCTCGCAAATAAACCAAAGATATTCAACTGCATAATCAAAACCGTAAAGAAATAAGGATTGTCAATGGATGCAATGGATAATGACTTTTGGAAGCAAATATCAGGCAGTGGCAAAAAAGAGAGACGGGGGATTGGGATTGTTCTGTGTCATTCTGCCACTAACTCCTTTTCTGATGTTGGATAAAACAGCTGCCCTGTACTTCAGTTTCTCCGGCACTAATTGAGTATGTTGTAACACTTGCACAAAAGAAGAGGTGTAAGACTTGATGAACATTTGGTAAAGAGCTTCCCTTAGTTTAATGATAAAAGCATTAATAGGTAATATGTTAGGTGGTGGTGGTATCGGGTTGTGTTAGTTCTGAAGAATCCTAGTCTATTTAGTCCCAATGGGTGCATCTACACATGCTATTAGCATGGAGCAATAAACTCTGGAGCATATCGTGCCAGAGTTTATTGCTCCTGAGTGCCACATTTGAATGTGCACCCGGGACTGTAGCAGATCTGCTATGATCTTGGTCGCACCCTGGGGGTCAGCCTGCTAGCCCAGGGCTGCTCTGACATGGCTCAAAGTGCTGTGGAGAGGTTGGCTGGGATGTGAGTATGCATCAGTGTGGGGTGCACCGACAGGCAGCCATAGCACTGAATCACCCTTGTGCCCCAGCAAGTGTTACTGCGCACTAAAGAACACCACTGGAGGATGATGCTTGTAAATACATGTATTTGTATTTACAAGTACTATCCTGCACCAGAGTTAATTAGTATCCTGTGGTCTAATAGAATCACACTTGCAGATGTTGAAACTTTACTGTGGAGCTACTTAGGCAGCTCTGCAGTAAATGCCTCATGTAGATGCACACCTCGTGACTCAAATGAGTTCTGATGACATTGCTGCTTTGAATAAGAACAAAAGAAAGTTGACTCCAAAGCAAATGCTCTCTTATAAGAAAGCTATACTGTTTAAAAAAAACAACCAAAAAAACCCTTTTTTTAACATATATAAAATGCGGTACTCTCAGAAACACTCCACAATGAGGGTTGTTTTTTGTATGTGCAGGGTTGTAACTTCCCTTGGAAAAATATGTAGAAATAAATCTGAAATTTGTTTCCTCAAAATGTTAATAGGAAAAATAAATGTAATCAACAGAAGGATTTATGGAGCTCAGTGTTTGTCTGAAGTTTAATGGAAGCTTTTTCATATCGTTCCGTTACTGATTTGACAGTATTAATGATTGGTAGATCCCTCATAACAGAAACTGTAAGCCAGATGGAAAGGGTTTAACATCTTTGTGACAAATAAACAGCTGACAGAATCCCTTGATCATGTTTTATGACATCGATTTCACCAAACATGGTCTACTTTACTTGAAAATGTCAGCAGCTGGAATTGGGAACAAGCTGGTGACTAATAAGTCTGAATTAATTACTGTCATTAATTTTAATTGGGATTCAAAATTATCCAATTTAGTGTACATCTAAATTTACTAATTAAGCTTCACTTGATATACATATCATACAAAGCAATTACTGATAATGCATCTATGAGATAAAGAACTGAAAATTGGAACAAAAGAAAGTGTAAACTGTATGCATTTAATTTCACTGGTCTCTCTTTTTTGCTGTTTTAGTAAGATTCTTGTCCAGAATTGGATGGATTGAATACATATTCATGTTTGCTTATTTTTTCATATTAATAAAAGACATACATTTGCTTAAAGGTGTAGGACTCCTGAAATTTTTAATAGTTATTCACTAACTAAATCTGCACTATTTATTTGTTTGTTTTAAGTATGTTTCTAATGTTCCTTCATGCTAACATTCATGGAGCCATATTTAAATCATATTGAAGCTATACTCTGGGCTTATCTAAAGAGTAAACTTTATCATAGTTCATAGTAGGTAGGAGTCAGAGGGGACCTGAATAGATCATCTAGTCTAACTCCCTGCCACTGGCTGAAGCACACACGGGGATCACACAACCCCAGACAAGTGTTCATCCAAACTCTTTTTTTGAATTTACCCAAGGTAGGAGCAAGGACCACTTCCCTAGGAAGTTGGTTCCAGATCCTAGCTACCCTAACCACGAAATAGTGCCTCCTAATCTGAACCTGAACCTGTTCTCCAGCAGCTTCTGGCCATTGTTCCTCGTCACCCCAAGTGGTGCTGGGGGGAATAGGTCCCTTCCTATTTGCAGCTGATCTCCCCTAATGAGTTTGTAGGTAACCACCAAATCCCCCCCTCAGCCTCCGCTTGCTGAGGCTGAACAGGTTCAGGTCCCTCAGTCTCTCCTCACAGGGCATGCCCTGTTGCCCTCCAACCAAGCGGATAGCCCTACTCTGAACCCTCTCAAGGCAGGCAATCATATCTGGAAGGGATATACAAACAATGCTGTGAAAGAGTAAACAGCGATGTGGGAAAAAGCCAGAGAACGCTGCTTCTGGAGCTATTACCATATTAGGGTAGAAGCTCCGAGAAAAGAAAGAAGAAGAAAGGAGTCCCAGGAAGGGAGAAGAAAGAAAGAGCGTCGAAGGAGAAAGTGAGGGAGAAAAGACACTTACCTCAGGATTTTTCTCACCTCTGGAGAGAGCCGAGCTCTGAGAAAGAGGGGCGGATCCCTGAAGAGGCACCGGAGATGAGGCTGGCGCCCGCGCTGAAAAGTAAACAAATAAACAAA
>NW_017728886.1:131417481-131418369 GCF_001723895.1 Crocodylus porosus
TGCGAAAGTCAGGGTACTTGCAGCTCTTTAGGAGATTGTAAAAGGATACAGAGAGGCAAGGTCCACCATCACAAACACAAAACTGGGAATGGCTGCAAGCACATTGCAGGATGGGAGCACAATTCAAAAGGATCTTGGCAGATTGGAAAGCTGCACTGGAGTTAATGGGAGGAAGGTCAATGCTGACAAATGTAAGGTGTGTTGCCCTCTGGGGTCAGGCCAACTCTCAGGATCTCAATAGTGCGCTGTTAGACAGGAGGGTGATGCAATTGCACATGTACAAACACACAAATCAATTCGGTGCACGAGCGCACACACACTACCAACTCAGGCACATGCACATCCGAACTAGGTACATGCATACCTATCACCAATTTAAGCATATACACAATACACCCCAAAAGTTAGACAAAAATCAATTGTCCATACCCACACACTCACTACACATACACAGATTACTAATTCATATATCATGCACATTGTGTGTGTGTGCGCACACTCACCAGTTCACCCACATAGAACCCACCTACACATACACACTAGTACACTAGTAAGTTCCTAACTTGGATGGTTTGGTATGTATGCGGGTGCTTGGGATACTTGGTGAGAGGAGAGTTAAAGTGTAGGGAGTGAAAGTTGCCACAACCAGGACTAAAACCGGTGGACTAGAGAGAAGCTGACAGGACCTGAGGGTTGGGTTTACTTAAGATCAAGTGGCCCCGGGGTTACTGGTGCAAGGGGAAAAAAAAGCCTGGTGGCAAGGAGGAGACAGCCAGGAAAGAGAGAGAGAGAAACCTGGGAGCTTGGGGCTGGAAACTGAGGCAGACAGCTGACATATTGGGGTGGGGGGAAGACAAGTGGTGACAAGGAGACACCCAGGAAAGAAAC
>NW_017728886.1:131419359-131428636 GCF_001723895.1 Crocodylus porosus
AATAATTATACAATATAAAGAAGGAGAAAAAACAAAACAAATACAACTTGCTATCAAAATAAAATGCTGAAGCTTATCGTATGTTGTAGCTCACTTATACTTCTCTATAGGGAATACAGAGTGAGAGACAAAGTCAGAAATGGCTGGGGAAGGGGAGGGAATGCATTTGGAAAAAAAAAAAGAAAGAAAAGAAAAACTCAGGATTTTGCACAGGGGAAGACTAACTAAAAATAGACATACAGAATAGTTCACACCTGGCTGAATGGAGACACTATGGAGAAGGATATGGGAGTCTTCAATATGAATCTTCACTGATGTAGCTGCCAAAAAGGTGAATGCAGTTGGGATTCAAAAGTGAGTGCAGTTTGGGATTCATCAACAGAAGCCTTATGTGCAAGATACAAGAGGAGATAATACTTCTTCTACTCAGAATAAGTTAGGCCTTATGTAGAGAATTGTTTGCAGTTTGGGGCTTCACATATTAAGAAGGACATGAAAAAGTTTGAGCAAGTCAAGAGGCAAGTGATAAGGGGCTTGGAGGTCAAGTTGTAGGAGTAGAGATTGAAGTAAATAGACATGTTCAGCTTGCAGAAGAAGCATTTAACAGACAATATAATAGCAGTCCCAGTCTTCAAATGCATGAAGGACTGTAATAAAGAAGAGACAAAACACCTTTTCTCTTTTACTATTGTGACTAGGACATAGCCTAATGGTTTGAAAGTGCAGCAAAATTCGCTTAGATTAGATATCAGGAAGAACTTCTTCAGTGTTAGAACAGTGAGATAGTGGAATAGACTAAGGGAAGCTATGGCCTCTTTGTCACTGCGGGTGTTGAAGTAGAGGATGGACAGTCACTTGTTGGGAAAGATCTAGATACAGTTATGCCTATGCTCTACTATGGGTATTTCCCATGATTTGGTCTTTACTCATTGAAGCATGGGGCTGGGAGGGTATTTTGTCCCTCACTCCTACCTTTCCTTCCTTCTGTTACTGCTACCTGTCTCAGGGCTGTTTTTAAGCCTCCCTCAGAGGCACTGGGTGTTGGTTGAAGGCAAGGCTGTGGAGTTAGATTCAGGTAAACTGGGAGGTTTCTGGCTAGAAAGTGTTACCCCTATTCTCAAGATCAGAGCAACTGCCTGATCTGGGAGCAGGAAGGAATTTGATCTCATGGTCAGATTGGTACTGACAGTGGAGGTTTTTGCAACTTTCTTTCTCAGATCTCTTGAGTGTATATTAACAACCTTTACAGCAGTACAACATTGGCCAACATGGTCTCCCTGCTTTACCTGTGACAAGTTAGGGTGTTATATCTTGTCAGCACTGGCTATTTAGTTTTGCTAAGAAGTTAGACAATGGATTTATATAGGATAGTTTGGATAGGGATGATCCTGCCTCTGCTGGGAGGTTGGACTAGATGACCTCTGGACATCCTTTCCAGCCCTTCTTCACTGTATAATTCTATGATCCTCAAACTCCCAAAGCTATACATGGGGTCTCCTGTGCTGGAAGAAGTATACCAATTTCCATGTAGCACTTTGAGGGTCTAATTAGTTCTGCTGACAGACAGTGCTAGTTATTATACTCCAGTGTTATAGGCTGATAGTGTCACACAGATGCAGCTACATTGCTTTGAATACAAGAGGCACTCTATGCAAAGCAGTGACACATATTTGAGGGTGATACCCCTTGGCATGGTAAGCTTATCATTGAGACATGGCATTAGATTTTATTAACAAGTCAAACAGTCTATCATCCAATTATAGAGTAGAAATGACTTATAAATTGTTTGACTAGTCACATGCCACAAATACATATAGGGAATTATAAAAGAATAGCTCATGAATAATAAATATGCTGAATTGTATCTACATATTTGGTTTAATGAATGTAATTGAAGATTTTTTCTAACAGTTTATAGCAGTAGTGCTCAACATTTTTCTCTAGCAGGTCAGCTGGGTGATACCTGGTCTGATCACAGGCCAGATGGTGGTTCTGATACAGCACTGGGTGGCTGGTGTGGCAGGCACCATCTAGCCACACAGAGGGGTTGGGGAGAAGCCCAGCCCAAGTCTAGCCCTGCAGGGGGTGGGGCAGGGCAAGGGGTTTCACCCAGTCCTACACAGGGGAGGGGCATAAAGGGGAAATGACACTGCCCCATGGGAGGGAACAGGCATGACTCAGCCCCATCCCAGCCCTGTGGGGGTAAGAGGGCTTGACTCAGCCCCACAGCAGGAAAAGAGGTGTGATCTGGCATCAACCTGGCCCCACAGGAGAAAAGGGGCTTGGCCTGGGTGCACAGGGGAGAAGGACATGGCCTAGCCTCACAGGAGGAGGAGGCATGGCCTGGCTCCAACCAGCCATGCAGGGCATGGAGTTTGGGAATTTGGCAACAGAGGGGGATGGCCATATTAATTATCCCCACTCCCCTGCCAAATTTCCTAACCTGTGGGGAGCCCTGTGGGCCAGATACAATTGCTCCGTGAGATGCATTTGGCCCATGGGCCAGAGGTTGAGCAGTCCTGGTGTATGAGGTTCACTCATTTTGTTTGATCATCAAAAGTGGAAATAGTGGTTAAATGTATTGAATAACTTACCTTTAGCACATAGCTTGTCTCACAATTCTTATAGATACTATGAATACAGTAACAGAAAACTTCAAAACATCTTTGTTTTGAAGATTGGACATGTTGGACAGGTTGAAAGTGAGGACACACTTTCAGTTCAAACTGATTTCTCAATATTAGTCATGTCATATTGAGGAGTTGAGGATTATTTTGATTTATAATACTTTAGTGTTCGGAAAAATTATGGTTTCTTATGTCAATTGATCCTCTTCTTCTCATCACCTCCCACCGCAATTAACCATTTGTTCATTTCCTTAAACAGGAATTGATACAGAAGTGCATTTCAGTTCTATTTTGTTGTCTTGCATCTGAACTATAAAGGTCTGAATCATGTCAGGTTATAAACCCAGACAAGCTTAAATCTCCAAGTTTGAAGAGGCTGGCCCTCCATACCTTCTCTTTGGTTGTAAGTTTTCTGCTATTAATATTGCAAGAAAAATGTGCATAATTTAGACAAACATTTGAAGATGAAAATAAATTTAGAAAATGTATTTGTTTCAGTTTGTCTTCTGCTTTATTCCTTTGATATTGCTGGTACTTCAAAAAATTTTAAAAAAGAGTTAGATTCACTGTTGCTGTGGCCTTGTCCAGATGAGCATGAATGTTTGATTCCCCAGGGACAACTAGCAGTGGCACATGCATGCTTTGGAGTGCAGCAGGTTATCCTGGGTGGGATAGGAGAGGCAGCCTTACCTGGGATCTTCACCACTGTCTTGACGACTTTTTCTAAAAGGAGATGAACAGGATTATCACAATTTATTCAATATGATTTTACCACCATCTGTTCTAGGGATACATAGCATCTTATCTTCCCAAAGGAATAATTGGTTATTTCAGCTAGTAGTTCTCCTGATTTCTGCACAAGTTTTGACCAGCTGTTTCATTTTGATTTTGACTTTACTGCTATGAACTAGTTTGATGTACTTCTAAAAGGAGCCTATAGAATTTTTATATATAGATAGATGCAGACACAGATATTTTATATAATACTTTCTAATATATGTATTACAAAAACAATGGAAAATTTTCACTATGAATGAATTCATATAAGCTATTAGACAGTTAAAATGCATAGGTCCCCAACATTGACTACAGTCCGACTACTAAAGATTGGCAGTTTCAAACTGACAGACTTTTTCTAGAAGTGTGTAATGAACCTCGTACTCATGGAATTACTTCTGAGCATAGTATCAGCCTAATATGACCAATTCACGTTGTCTCTGCTTTAACTGGATGGTGCTAAACAACACTGAGCCTTTTATCATTTATCACATAAGAATCAAACAAATGAGATCTCTGAAATCCAGAAAAGATGGATAACATCTAAGGCATGCAATTGCTTTGGGTTGTGATTTTTCTTTTTCAAAAGAATTTGACTCTATTGAATGCAGGCAGTTTTTTTAACTCTCTGATACTGTGGGCTTGCCAAATCCATAGTCAGGACATCTGGGGACTATTCTATGAGAATTCCAGCTCCAGTGACTCAACCACTGAACGTCATGGATTATACATGTTGTTTGATTCCTTTCCCAATTTTTATAAAAATCTCCAATCTTGCATTCACAAGCGATTTAGTTATCCTGAACTTGACTCTGTGTAGATGCACCTAAATGATTTGGTGAAAACAGCCTTCAACTTGTACCTTAAAGTGAACCAAGTCAAAACCAAAAGTCATAGTCTGTGGGCAAGCCAGGGCAAAAGAAAGCCTTTGCAATTTGGGGATAAATTTTAAAATGTCTAGGTTCTGAAATAACCAACAATAAAATTGACATTCATTATCTTAAGACAAAAAAACAAAAAACCCTTGCCCGCTGCCATAATTCCACACACACAAACAATGACATAAAATTGGCGAGCAAATTAATAGCTTTTGACAAAATTAGCTTGCTTCTTGTTGACAAGGAAGAAGTTGGACAAGAATCTTAGTTGTGTGTCCCTACAAACTAGAGCAGGAGTGCTCAATCTCCAGTTCACAAGCCAAATGTGCCTCTTAGAGCCATCACATCTGCCCCATGGGGCTCCACACAGGTCTGGAAACTTGGTGGTGACAGAGTGGTGGCCATTAATATGGCCACCCTCCCCCCACCAGCTTCCCAAGCCCAAAGCCCCATGTGGCTGAATGGTAGCTGCTGTGCCAGTCCCAGGCATTCGATTGGAACCACCACCCAGGGCCTTCATAATGTAATGTGAAGAGATGAGGTGATTAGGACATGATCTTTGGCAAGAAAGCATTTGACATTGACACACTTGTGTATGCTTATTGAATGAGAAGTAACAAATACACAGTTCTTTCAATAACAGGAAGCTGTCCTAAATCTGGACTGCTTTCTTTCCTGCCTTGCTGAACTTTATTTTGTATTAAGCAATCAGTGAAATTCTCAACCTACTTTTACCTCAGAGTTACTTCTCCAGACCCAATTACCAAATATGATATATAATATAACATAATAAAAAATTTACTGTAGACTTTTACCCTAAAGATATGCTTTATCTGAAATTACTGTCTTTATTATTTCTAATTATTTTCTTTCATTAACATAATTTCATTGTTTAATTATGTAACCCTCAGTGCCTTCTGTCTTAGTACTATTAATCTGAGGTAGAAAGAGCTTGGAAAGAATAACATGGATGTAAATAAACTAATTCTTGCAAACATCCTTAATCTTAATTGGAAATCAGAACAATGTCACTTTTTTTGACCTTTAGTAATCAAAATATGATTTCTTATTTTGGGAGGAAACTGAGAAATAGAAATGGATGTCCATAATTCCAAAAAGTGAGATGTGACAGAACATGTGATTAGTGGCAGAGCCACATTACATATGAAGCAAATAGTTTCAAAGAGTAAACTTGGGACTAGTTAGTTTAGCTATAAGCTGGGTTCTATGGCTTCATTAGCTATAATAGAACTTAGAAGGTTGCTTGATTTCAGAAAAAAATTATTCTCATGTATGTACACTTGTTTTTATGAAATGTAATTGTGTTGCTTTTTATTGCTGCCTGCTGGTTTCAGACAAACAGGAAAAATACAGGAATAAAAGGGAAGTGATGACATGATATGCTGAAACTATGTGAATTTAAAACCACTTGGGATATATAGCAGAGCAAAAAGTAAGAATGACCTGGGAAGTCTTCTGATAGTGCTTCAAAACTCCAGAGAAACAGGGAAAGTAGCTACTGGTCCTGAATGATAGGAAGTAGTTTAAAGCCATATAAATATGAGTGGTCCATGGTAGGATAACACCATTCATACTAAGACTAGGGTTGGAGGTATGCAAATTGGTGGAGTTAATGTGTTTAATCTAAGTCTTAGGTCTTTTATTAATTCTAACTGAACTGTTTTTCTCTTTGCTTAATGGTTACCCTCTATAGTAGACAATAAAGCAAAAAAGACAAAATTAGAAGATTAAAATTTAGCAAACGGGGGCATGTCTAAATGAAACATTTACTGTAGTGTAATTAGCTCTACAGTAAATGTCTCACATTGACATGTGCAGGGCTGTTAGGCTGCAGGAAACTAATAAATTCCACAGCAGGGTAATACTTGTAAATACAATTACTATCCTACTGCAGAGTTATTTACTGCACAGCTACATATGTAGATACTGACCTGGGAGTAAACTACTCCTAGTGAGCCAAGCCAGCAGAGGGCCATACTCCTACCTGCTGCCTAGCCATATGACTTGGCAAGTGCAGGAGCTTCATGGCCCAGCCAGCTCCTCCTCTGCCTGATGCAACCATCTGCTGCCTGGGCCTGACCCACAGTATTCCCTGTCAGCCTGGGCCTGGCACCTAGGTAGCTTCAGCTGGAGCCTGAAGTTCCCCTGTCTGCTGCAATGCACAGAACATCCCTGTCCTAAACTTCTCCCCCTCTCAATTTGCTACTCTCCTGGTTGCACATGCAGACACTGCACCTAGGAGTACTTTACTGTGGAGCAAATTGCTCTGCAAATTATTCATATGCATTATTTGCATATGTAGATGCAGTGAGACAGTGGTATCCTCTTTGGTTTTTACCTGAGTCCTCAGTGGTGGAGCAGACAGATCAAGAAAGACTACTTCACAACAGCTCCAAAGGTGGATAAAGGTTGCAGTGGAATAGAAAATTCCAGTCGCCTAGGAGTTCTTGCTGTTAGATTAAGATTTCCTTCCCATGAAGTATCATGTGGTTGCTGATGTGAAATGGCATCCCCATGTTAAAGGAAGACATGCACAAGCATCTTCCTTTAATAGCCAGTCCTATGGTGATGGGCAAATGGCAATGGGGGCAGGTGCTAGTGTTTACTGGAAGTCTATAGCCATAAACCTACATGGAGGTCATGGTTTTATGATAATTATTTGTTAATCCAAACTGAAACTGATGTGCAAGTAAGCAGCTGCATTCAAGACTAAACAGACCTATTTAGAATTCACTATGGTCACTTCATATGATGGAGAGGCTAGAAAATTTTCCCTAAACATAGGGAAAATTTTACCTAAGTGAAAATCTGTGGTCCAAATCAAGTAATGAAGTTTTCAACCTGGAATGTCTTTACTAGGGGTGTGCAAAGTGGGCCCTATTCAATTCGGATTTGGATTTGGCCCAAATCAGGGACAGTGATTTGATTGTTGATTCGGATCACCATCCCTGATTTGATTCGGCTGAATTCAAATCTAAAGATTTGATGCTGATTTGGAGAATCATCAAATTAGGCAGACACAGTTTTACAAGTTTTTTCTACATACCTTGAGGTAGCAGGTGCACTTTGTGAATGCTGTGACGCTGAGGCTGATCCCACAGGAGCATGGGGGCCCTGTAGGTGCTCGGCAGGGAAGCTGGAAGTGGACCAGAACTATTTCCAGACCACTTCTGGGTCTGACAGAGAGCGCACTGGGGCCCACCCCCTGCACCCCCCTGGCTCCAGGTCCACGTGGGGGAACCCGGATGCCCCCCCAGGCCCAGGAGGCACCAGTCACCAAGCTAGAGGGGTATGGTGGGCTCCCCCAGCATGCTCCCCAGTGGACCTGGAAGTGGACCAGAATTACTTCTGGGTCTGCTGCTAAGCATGCTGGGGAGCCCCCTGTGCTTCTGTGCCCCAGCATCACAGCACTCATGAGCCCCTGCTACATAGAGGCATGAAGAAAAAACATTTAATGCTGTCTCTATGTCCGAACATCAACATCTTTCTGAATTTTGAGATTCAGCCACCAAATCAGGCTGAATCTCTGCTGAATTGAATCCATGACTGAAGCTTCACACAGCCCTAATCTATACCCTGATGGACAACCCTAGCAGTGACCAACTGGAGCAAAGGAAAGCTCCAGAGAACTTGCACAATTTGATATTGACATTACTCCATTTAATGAGCCCAGACATACAGGAGAATGGCAACTCACAAAGCATGGTGATAACTCACTTTTTGTTAAATAGAAAAGATGAAAGACAGATACATCCACAGTATTGGCTTCACAATGTCCAGTTGCCATCAATGAGCATCTCATGATCTTTCATCTCCATCTGACTAACCGGCAGAATGAAGAAATCTGAGGACAGCTGAATGGATCATTGTTTGAGATGTTCCATCATATCCATTCATATCACCCCAAAATGACATAAGCAAAAGAAGCAACCAAGGAAGAGGTTCACCATTGAGTGCTTGAAAGACTTTGCTAAAAGTGATTCTCTCTACAGCTGTGCTTTAGTGAGAATCTCTCAGAGCTCTGATGATCTTGACATTGCTGATCACCAGGGGCCCATACAGTGGGGAGCCTGCACTGATAAACTGGAAATCCAGAGCATAACAGCAGACTTGTGTTGGAGTAAGCCGAACAGAATGAATCGGGCCCCAAGGTCACGGTGGGCCGGGGTGGCAATCGGATACAGACAGGTGGGATTATTGGCGTGGAGTCAGGAGATATGGACCCGTAGTGGATTTGAACAAAGATGAATTTATTTAACTTATGCTTTAGGCTTAGGCAGCGATGTCTTCAGTTACAGTATTAACAACAGAGAACAACGAAGGGGTCTGTTGACCCACGAGGTTCCCCGACAGGGCAAGCCTGTCAGATAAGTCCCAGGGCTGGTCAACAGCTCATAAACGGGGGTAAACAGACAAACAAAACTGTAACACATAGGTCAATCATCAGGGTTGTGACGCCAGTCCAATGGACAAACGGATGGTCGATGATGAAAGCGGAGGTCGAAAACCAGGTAAGTAGAGTCACGTTGAGGTAACAAGGGTGATCCGGAGGCGAAGTCAAGGCCAAAGCGAAAACAGTCCAGTAACCGGAGAATCATCAGTATAAGGAGAATCCAAATCGTAGTCAAGGATGGCAAATAAATCAATGGAAAGCCGAATAATCAAAGCCGCAATCACTATCAGTTAAGGACACAGAGTGCCAAATTGAGGGAGGAGATCAATAGGCCTAAGGGCCTGACTGAGAGTCAGTCCCTGGAGCACCAGCCTCTGTCTCCAGCTAACATGATCTCCCCCCAAGGGAGGGGCTCACTGAACTTTTATCTGAATTTAGTGGCCAATCAGAACGCTCTCCGCAGAGACATTTCTAGTCATATTACCTCATGTCAGGTTCTGACTGAGCATGCTCTCAGTCAGGAGCTGACACAATCTGAGCATGCGTCTGTGGGGAAAGTAGGTCAACAATGATTGACAGGT
>NW_017728886.1:131428736-131431114 GCF_001723895.1 Crocodylus porosus
CCACTCGTATGATCAGGGGACAACAGGGCAGGCCCTATGAGGAGAGGCTGCGGGACCTGAACCTGTTCAGCCTCCAAAAGAGAATGCTGAGGAGGGGGTTTTTGGCCTGTTATAAACTAGTCAGGGGGGATCAACAGGCATTGGGGAAGTCACTGTTCCCCCGAGCACTACCAGGAGTGACGAGGAATAACAGTCACAAGCTGGCAGAGGGTAAGATATCAGGAGGTGCTACTTCACAGTCAGGGCGGCTAGGGTCTGGAACCAGCTTCCAAGAGAAGTGGTGCAGGCTTCTACCCTAGTATTCTTTCTTGCCATGGCAGGGGGTCAGACTAGATGATCTGCTCAGGTCCCTTCCGACCCTACAAACTATGAAACTATGAAACAACAAAGCATGTGGTCCTCATGGAATACCAGCTGAAATTTATATGCAATGTAGAAAAAAAGCAATCTGACTAGCTACATGTTGTAATTCTGAAAGTCTGGAAATATGAACAGATTCCCAAATCACTTGAGAGATGCAAAAGTCATTATGGTATTCAAGAAAAAGGACAGCAAACAACAGCAATTAGTGTTATTTTTGTACTTCTGTCCATAGCTGGGAATATCCTTGGTTACATTTTACTCAGTAGACCCATTTTTGTCTCTGAAGAGATCTACCCAAGTCTTAGGATGGTTTCAGACCATGAAGACATAGAGTATATATTTTCCTTGTTTCTAGACTGCTGCTAGAGAAGTACCATAAGCACTTTATACATTATTCATTGACATGACCAAGGCCTTTGATTCAACCAACAGAGAAGCCCTAGGAGCCCTATGGAAGATCCTGATGTGAGCTGGATACCCCCCAATATTTGTTACCATTATCAGACTTCTTAATGATAACATGGCATCAACTATCCCAAGCAATAACTCAGAGATTGACTCCTTCACTTTTAGTATGAACACTCTCTCCAATCTGTATCAAAGCTATTCTGCTTCTCACTGTTGACAGACTTCCATAGGGAGCCAGCATCTAGTATAACATGCACGGGAATCTCTTTAATATTGACTGGTTATGTTCCAAAGCTAAAATAATGCTTCTATTACTGATCTTCAATATGTTGATGATAGTTATGGGGGAGAACTGAAGAACTCCAGCTCATTTTTGATGACTTCTGTGGCTTGGACTCACTGGGTATGTCTGACATACAGATAATCCAGGAGTAGTTTACTTTAGAGTAAAATACTCTGGAGTAAATTCTCCTGGGCACATGTCTACATGTGCAGGGATGTGGGAGCAGATTTTCTGCTCCTACTCAATGCAGCCCTGCAGAAGGCCTCTGGAGCTCTAGGCTTCCCCTGGGTGTTAGCTCAGAGGTTAGCAGGGAGCATAGGGCCAGGACACGTCCATCTTCTGAAGGGGACTGGGGCATTGCTCTTTGTCCCTGGGAGCTGCCTGCTGCCAGGAAGGGCTCTACCATCAGAACCACCCAGCCCCATCTTCCAAGGTGTAGCACCTTGCATTTGTCAGCACTGAACTTCCTTTAGTTATCTCTAGCCCAGTTTTCTAATCTGTCAGTATTCCTCTGAATTACTGTCTTATCCTCCAACATGTTCACAATCCTAATCCTTTTATTTGGGAATAACCCAAAGAGATGGGTATCTTCACAAAATTTATTAACACATTTCTTGCAAACTGTTAACTTTTCTAAAGCCTCAGAAGATTGGTAGAAGGGCAAGAACTTAATAAGTGTGACTGTTCTCATGTCTACAGGCTGGACTTTTTAGATCACATTTAAACCAAATTGGCTGTGCATTGTGAGGAAAAGTGCATGCATATTCTGTGGATAAGTAGCTCTTAATTCTCTTCAGCTGACAAATAAAGATCTCATTGTTGCTTATGGCACTTCTCTTGCAGTCAGTCATCATCATGCCCTGTGACCAGTGAGGTCCCTCAAGGCTCTGTCCTTGGACCTATGTTGTTCAACTTCCTCGTTAATAATGCCATGTTGTTCAACCTCCTTGTTAATAATGTGGACATTGGAGTCAGAAGCGGACTGGCCAAGTTTGCCAATGATACCAGACTTTGCGGTAAACCATCCACACCTGAGGACAGGGGGGCAATCCAGGCTGACCTTGACAGGCTCAGGAAATGGGCAGATGAGAACCTGATGGTGTTTAACACTGAAGAATGCAAGGTTCTCCACCTTGGGAGGAAAAATCTGCAGCATGTTTATAGGCTTGGCAGTGCTACACTGGCTAGCACTATGGACAAGAGGGACTTGGGGGTCATCATTGACCACAAGATGAACATGAGCCTTCAATGTGATACTGCGGCTAGTAAAGCAAGAAAAACCCTTGGCTTGCGTCCATAGATGCTTCTCAAGCAAATCCCAGGA
>NW_017728886.1:131431214-131451706 GCF_001723895.1 Crocodylus porosus
GGCCTTGGTGAGGCCGCAGCTGGAGTACTGCATCCAGTTTTGGGCTCCACAATTCAAAAAGGATGTGGAGAAGCTTGAGAGTCCAGAGAAGAGCCATGCACATGATCAGAGGTCAGGAAAATAAACCTTATGACGAAAGGCTGAGAGCTATGGGACTCTTCAGCCTGGAAAAGTGCTGGCTCTGGTGTGATCTGATAGCCACCTATAAGTTTATAAGGGATATTCACCAGGATCTGGGGGAACGTTTGTTCACCAGAGCACACTAAAGGATGACAAGGTTGAGTGGTTATAAAGTCCTGCAAGACCGTTTCAGGCTGGACATAAGGAAAAACTTTTTTACTGTCCAAGCCCCCAATGTCTGGAATAGCCTGCCACCGGAGGTGGTTCAAGCACCTACTTTGAATGCCTTCAAGAGAAATCTAGATGTTTTTCTTGCTGGGATCCTATGACTCCAGCTGACTTCCTGCCCCTGGGGCAGGAAGCTGGACTCGATGATCTTCCGAGGTCCCTTCCAGCCCTAATGTCTATGAAATCTATGAAATAGGGCATTATTCACTACAAGTTGATTTTTCCCTCTTTCTCCTCCTCCCTCCCTCTGTCCTTTCACTTCTCTCTTATGAGCACATACACACACACACACATGCGCATGTGTGTGACAAAACAAGGAAAGACAAAGTTTTACTAGAAACCAGTGGAAAACCTAAGTAATATGATAGAATAAAGTGTGGTAGATTTACAAAGGAACTCTGGCAACAGAGTTCTAACACTTTCAGTCAGTTTTGAATATAGTCAAGAAGCCCTCCCCCCTTAATCCCTACCTCCAAATTATGAGTCATGAAACAGCAAATGTTGCCTGACTACATTGAAAAAAAATCAAAATAGGCTTTGAACAATATATACACTGTCATTAGTTACATATTGGACCTCAATATCACTGTAAATGAATGCATACAGAATTACCTCTGTTCAATGATTTCTACATAAATTGTTTTCTGGAAACATTAATCTTCTCTGAGGCATTATATGGCTCAGAGTAATTTACCCCATGAATATGGTGGCGGTACTAATTTATTATACCTTCAAGTGGTAACAATGATGCCTTAGGAAGGTCAAATCATCATTCCCATTACATACTCCTATAAATTGCTTTTTATTGTTACTTGAATTTTACAAGGAATAGGTTTTATGGGGTGAAGACCAGATTTTTTGGGTGAAATGATACCTATACACAGCCTAGAGTTTCAAAGTCTGACTTTAAGAGCATAATTCACATCTCAAAAAGTGATGTAGGCACTTAAGAGCATAAGTACCCACACTGCTTTTATATATGAGATGTAGACACTTTAGATCAGGCATCCCAATGCTGAATGTAGCAAACTCTAAATGTCTTACAAATTGTTTATTAGTTTATTTTGCAAAATTAACATAAAGAGAGAATAAGAAAGTTGTATTAACATTCATTTTTGCAGCTACATTCTTTATAATATAAACTATTGAAAGGAAACACAGCTGAAAGATGTCAGCATGGGCTTGGAGTTAGGAGATTCTGGTTCTAATTCCACTCCAACAACTGACCAACTACCTGGCACTGAGCAAGTCATCACATCTTTCTGTCAGTTTCTCTGTTTTTTTTAAAAAGAGAGATATTGAAACTACAGGGGTGCTGAGTGGATTACTCTTCCAGCAATTTTAACACCGAGGGAAGCAGCATACCCTGGCTTTGATAAATTCTGCTCAGTTGTTCCCATGCTAGAGGCCTGGAAATACATTATTGAAGATACTCTCTGAGATCCCTCCACACTGGGTACATCTACACATGCAATTAGAATGTAGCAATAAACTCTGGTGCAGTTCACACCAAAGTTTATTGCTTCCAGTACTGCAGCATGTTGAGCTGGGTTTGAGCAGCCCCAACTGGCAGGAAGCCCTGGGGTCAGCCTGCCAGGCCAGGGCTACTCTCTCCTGGCTCAGCATGCTGCAGATGGGCTGGCTGGGGCACAAAGGTGCTACAGTGTGGGAATTAGCCAGCAAGCAGCCCCCTGCACTGTAGCACCCTTGTGCCCCAGCCAGGCCCAGTCACTATTTACAGATGCATTTTGGTGCATGTAACTAGTCCATTGTAGGATGGTACATGTCCCAGGCAGTACTATCCTACAACAGAGTTAATTAATTTACTGGTCCCTAATACATGTAGGGTACATGTGTAGATTTTGAAGCAAAATCTCAATGCTCTCAAATGCATTGAAGACTGGGTCAGAGGAGTGGCAGACTGAGTGCTCTGAGTCAGAGTGCAAGCGGGCTGGGGGGAAAGGGACTTAACGGTGGTGGTCTACTACAGACCACCCAACCAGGGAGAAGAGCTAGACTGGGAATTCTCAGGTCAGCTCACAGAGGCAGTTAAATAAAAGGATGTCATCATCATGGGTGAGCTAAACTATCTGGACATTTGCTGGGAAGAGCAGTCAGCCAGGTCTGATGGCTCACACAGGTTGCTAGCCGTGTTATGGGACCTCCATCTAACCCAGGAGATGCATAGTCCCACAACAGGAAATGCACTGTTAGACCTGGTCTTAGCCACAAGCGACCACCTGGTGAGGGGACTGCGGGTGCTCGATCACCTGGGCGATAGCGAACATCTCCTGCTGGAATTCACCATCCAGCTTAGGGTGGCAAAGGCCTGCAGCAAAGCAGCAGCTCTGGAATTCAGGAGGGCGGATTTCATTGAGCTGAGGAGACTGGTCAGGGAGGCACTGAGGTTCCTTAGGGGTGGGGAGCTGGGAGTCCAAGAAGAATGGTCGTTCCTGAAGGAAACAATCCTCCAAGCCCAAAGGGTGGCAATCCCAACACAGATCAAAGGGGCAAGAGTGCTCAAAAGCCTCCATGGCTCACTAAAAGCATCCAGGAACATCTCAAAGCTAAGAAGGAGGCAGACACCCAATGGAAGGGAGGGGCCATCACCAGGGAGGACTATACCTCCATTGCTCAGGATTGTAGGGGTGCTGTTAGGAAGGCCAAGTCAGAGATGGAACTGGGACTAGCAACCCAAATCAAGGATAACAAGAAATCCTTTTTTAAATACATCAGGGGTAAAAAGAAGGTAATGTGGGGCCTTTGCAGGACACGCTTGGAAATCCGGTGGTCTCACCAGGTGAGAAAGCCAGCCTATTTAACAATTTCTTTGCCTCCATTTTTCTGAGCAGGGATCAGATCATCCCCCACACTGGGATCCCCGATGGTCCCATGGGAGGCCCAGCTAGGTCCAGGGTCAGAGAGGACCTAGTCATGGAAATTCCTCTGGGGGACACCCGCAGATGCCACCAGTGGAGACGGAGCTGGCAAGCACCCACAGATATCGCTGGCAGGGATAGAGCTGGTGAGTACCTGCAGATGCCGTCAGCCACATCAGTGGTGGGGACAGCCATGTCAGGGGGGGCACATGTCCTCCCATGTCCCCCCCCTACCAGCTGCCTATAACTCCATGTATGTGTCTGCCCACTTTCTTTGCAGACCGTGCTACTGGGAATGTGGAGGGACAAAGAGCTGTCTTTGGGCAGGGAAAGGCAGCAGCAGTGGCACCAATCCTCAGAGGAGCAGCTGGAAGGACTGCTGAAGTATCTGGGGCAGGCACAGGTTGCAGAATGGGGGAGGAATGCAAAACTAGAACTCTTGGTTCAGAGTTATACCTTTTATTAGACCAACTAAGAAATCACACACAAAAAAAATCTTTTTCTTCAAGCTTTCCAGCACACATGCCCTCCCCAGGCTCAGGAAAAATGAAAGAATGGGGGAGGAAACCATTTACATAGAAAGGATCTTGCGCCACGCTTCCATCACTCTCACAGCACACTAGGGTCCTTTTGGGAATTACTGATCTAGGTGTTATTAATGATGATTGATAAGCCCCTTCAGCAGAAATAACTAATAATTGTGTAAGGTAGTGCTAACAGTACCTGTACATGGACATGGATATTCGAAGATGTTTAAATATTGGCAGAGTGTTGTGGTTCAGGATCTGCATTTCGAAAATGACTAGGAATTCTAGTTAATCACCTCAAAATACCTTAAAAAACACTGATTTTCAGGGGAAGGGTTCTCAACAGTTTGTGAGAATATGTTCTCTTTGATCTATCAAGTTGGACACCCCAAAATCTTTATTTTTATGTGAAAATTTAGGCGTGCCATTCTGTGCACCATACATTTTAAATATTGTCTTTTCCCCTGTCTTTATTACTTTGCAGTCAGGACTGGTATGAAGGATTCTTCACTTGCATTCTGTGTTTGATAAAAATATACAGACATAGTAGAATTTGGAAAGCAATAGGACTGTTCATTCCTTCTACCTGTGGGGGCTTCCAAGGGGGAGGAAGCCAGAGAATAGAGAAATCTGGGTCAGCTACCTCTCTGCAGCAGTTAAAAAGAGCCAGCTGGAATCACTTAAGAAAATACGGTGCCATATTCTTCTATGTAACTCTCTTATGCAAGTTCTTTCTCCATAATTTTCTTTTCTCTAGTCTTACCATTTCCCTCTCCTCACTCCCTTTCCTTTCACTTGCCATTATGGAGAAGATAGCATGACAGGATATGGAGTTCTTGGTTCAGTAATCAGTGCGGTATTTACATAAGACATTTGCTGTCTAATTAGTTGAGCAGTTAAGTCTCTATGTCTACACATGGTCACAGGAAATCTAATTCCTCCAGAGGTTCGTACTTGTAAATACAAGCACTATCTAGTGATGAGTTCTTTAGTGCTCAGCAACACACATGTAGATACTGATGGGGCTGGCTGGAGAATGAGGGTGCCTCAGGGTCAAAGATGCCTGCCAGCTTGCCCCACACTGGATCACCCTTGTGACTCATCCAGCCCCTCTGCAGCACATTGAGCTAGGTCAGAGAAGCCCTGGACTGACAGGTTGACTCCCTCATCTGCCAGGGCTGCTCTGACCTGGCTCAATGTGCTGCAGTCCTGGGCACACATTCAAATGTGGTGTCTGGGAACAGTAAACACTGGCTAATATTGTTCCGGAGTTCATTTCTCCATACGGAAAGCACATGTAGATGCACCCAGTATTTATGATATGTGGGATCAAGTATTTGCAATATGCATATTTGGAATACAAAATAAACTCATGCGGTGTATCAGGTATCTGGCAATCCTATGCTTTAGAGCTTCTCTTTGTTACATTTAATGGGCAATTAGCCTCTTAGGTACGGTTTTCATCTTTCTCCAAAGCATTGGGACTTCAGAGACAGTTAAGGCTTCGACTTTTTTTATGGAGGTGTACTGATGCTTTTGTTAGTATTTCAGGAAGTCAGGTTTTTGTCTAGAAGGTCTTACTCATGCTCAGGATCATACTGATTTGAAGTTTGGACTGAATTTCCACCTAAATCAATTGGCAATAATAGTGGGGGTTTTGTTTTCATCTGTAGTGTGGGGTATTGGTCCAACACCATTTTCTTTCCCCTGGCTGAAGCATATAAGTGGTTGTGGGAAGTATGGTAATTATTCCATTTGTCCCTCTCCTTCTAAGTAAAAGGGACAAAAGGACATAGGAGTGGAGTTCTTTTTCTTAATTTAGGAAGCTGGAAATCCACATATCTCTTCCAAGAAACAGATTTTTCAAGCCAAATAAAGAGATGGGAAGATGTGTTTTCCATTTTAATTTATCTCATACATGTGTTGCCTTTACCAATTAGCTACAGTGTCAATAGTGAATTCATTGACTATTTCAGTATTAAACTCAAGCCAGGCTTGGGAGAAACTTTTAAATTGTATATAAGTATATAACCTTGTATTCAGTATTTATAAATTTTGATAGGTAAGATTAATGTCCAAATCTTTTGAACCTAAATAATGCCTGTATATCAAAATACTCATGTCTTAAATGTTTACTTGTAGAAATTCTTTTAGGAGCTGATCATAACATATTCAAGCAAGAACCCCTGGTAGCTATTGTCATAAGATGGAACAGATAATAAAAAAGACACCTTTTCACAATTCCAGCATCCCCTGTGAATTAAATTTTTTCTCTCAAAGAATCTTTTATTGCCACTCAGGAAGGACACGAGGGTTGTTTTCCCATTTTTTAGTGGAAGAAGAAATAGCCAGTTACTAGGATTTGGGGGCTACTCCTGCAAGATATGGATAATTTAATTTGAGCTAAGGATGCACAGCGTATCTTGGGATGCATAGCAATTAAAGTTTAATTCTCCCAATCATGGATATATTTGAGAATTTAAAACCTTTCAGACTCTTTGAATTATTTCCCAGAAGATTTTTGAGAAAAGGTTCAGCTCAAATAATAAATTAATAGCTTGGACTTTTATATTTACCGAGGTAATTTAAACCTATTAAGTTTGTAAGAGTTAACTAAACATCTTGGGCAAAATTTACAATGTAAGATTTTTATACTTGTTGACAACAGAGACATATGTAAATATATGAAACTTTAAATCAAATTCTTCCAAGTGTTAAAAATAAATATTCCAAAAATGTGTTGAATTATTCTGACTCAAGTCTGAAGTGGTTATAACTTTATCAGATCTTAGTTTTTCTATCCCTTCCTATAAGCTCTACTATCTTCTTCCTGAGGCTAGGTACTGCCATTCAAAAAGTCCAAGGTGGAATCAGTTTATCAGTCTAAGTTTATGTGGTTTTCTGTAAGTGGCATTTGGATCAGTAGCTAACAGAACACATATTCGCCCTTTTGGAGTGGGGGGTGCAAATCTTACACCAGGTTCTACCATTTTAAAACCAATCTATGTGTGTTGAATTTCTGTTCTGTTATAGGTATAGACAGGTTTCTGATCACTGATACTGGTAAAAGTGTAATGTCTGTATTTGGCCATAGGGCTTATAATGGCACAAATTGCAACCCCATTTACTTAGACCACTACGAGTTGTATCAGAATCAAACCAATGCAGACATTGACTGAGTCTTCCTTTTTATGCCTTCTATTGTTTTGCCTAACCAAACAGTTAAGCTTTGTAGAATTCTTAGAGTGTGAATTAAAACTATAGTGACCAAGTTATGGCCTTTATGTGTATCTATACAAATGTATAATTTCAAGACTACTAGTGTGCCAGACCAGTCAAGTACAAGGATACAGACAATTATATAGGGCAACAACAACAGCAGCAACAAACCCAAACCTCAACAAACAAAAATCTAATGGTAAGTATTGTGATATTATCTTTTAAAATATGTTGTTCAGTTTGGAAAGCAATTCATTTTTACAATTCTCAGCAATTCTGTGCTCTGTTTTATTTTTGAAACTGTGAAATTCCTCATCTGTGATCTTTGTACTGAAAATCTTGAAATAAAATTAAATACTTTTTTCAAAACCAGGCAAACACCAAAATAACCAGCATTTGATGGTAATCATCATATATTGTTGCTTTACAGGCCTTTTGGTAGATCATATAATGTAAATCACTTATATGTGCTAGTAACATTGCTAGTAATATTGTTTAATTTAATGAGGGCCTAATTCTCATTTTGAAAGCAGAACTCTTAACCCCTTCCCCATTCTTCAGTATGTGTGCAACCAGTATAATGGATCAGTGCATCTAAATATGGGAGAAATAAACTTTATTTATTAATACTAATATTTTATTTTTAACCTAAAAGATTTAGGATTTACTAATATCTGGGGGAAGGGGAGCAGTTAAGCAAGAAAGTAGCTTGATTAATAAACATACCGAAAACCAATAATACAATAAGTTATTGTGCAAAAGACATTGAAGATAAAATCATTAATATCATGGAAAGCTTGAAGGTATTCAGTGTGGCAAATTAAAAGGTGACATAAATAGTGATACACCTTATCAATAACTCTGTAAATCACATGTGCCTGCCTAATCATTTTCCTTTAATATGGTCTCTGACTGGCTGCTTCTCTTGTGCCACCCTAGTGTTTCTCAAGATACAGTACAAACTTTCTTACTTATTCGACCTGATTAATCAACATGTAATTAACAATCATTTGTGTCACCTGTTGGGAATCAACACAAAGCCTTTTGTGAGGCCTTGAGGAATGAAGTCCCTTTCCCTTCTCTGCACTTCCCTCTGCTTTCCTCCATCTGCAAAATAGGGACAATTCTCTGGATCTCTTCTTATTAAACACTTTGAGATCAACAGATGAAAAACTGCTATATAAGAGTAGATATGCAAGTCCAAATACAGAGAGATGGTTGGCACTTGTAAATCCTATTGATGACCATGGTTGTTGAGGAACTTTGTAGGTGCCTACAGAATCTTACAGTATTGAGCTTTTGCTATTTGTTGCCAATCACTGAGATGATCCCGATTACAAGGTTTTATTAGAGGTGTGATTGAAAACTTTCATTCATTGCTAATACTGTAATCAAACCTCTTCTGTTGCTTCTCAAACAGTTGCTTCCAGTTGAACAACTATTTCACAACTCTAGCACTGTTACTTGCAGTATCAGATCAGTCCACCGATCTTTCTTCAAAGCTCAGTTTCTTCTTTATAACAAGATAGGAATTAACTTTTTGATAATCCTGAGCATAGTAAAATCTCAACTCCAGAGGATTTGTAGTGGCGGCTGGCAAAACTTCAAAATGTCTGCTTTCCTTCTGTCTTTGGCTTTTTAATCTGGAAGGGCATATTTATTTTTTCTTGTCTGATTTGGAGCATTGGGAGCTCAGTTAAGTATTGGGTTTCAAGATGTATACGGTATATAATTGTCTGTAGTGCTTTTTTGGACTTCTAGTTTTGCATAATGGTTATTTTGAGGCCTATTTTGTTTCAGTTTTTCACTCAGTTGGCAAAATATTTAATATATTTTGTATATTAAATACTAAATATGCAATTTAGTATGTGAAACTGTTAGGGAGATCTTCCATTGTTTCTTTCTGTGGGACAATAATTAAAAAATATATAGAACTACATAAAATTTTTGATACATAGGTATGTGCAATAAGATAACCTACATAAATAGGTATAAATATTCTCAAAACTTTATCCACAATGTAAAAGGCAACAATATATTTATATCTTAAGATATCCTTTAAACTCAACACTTATTATTATGCATTCAAGAAATGTCTAAAATACACACAATGCCAAAGCTAGTTTTACATCTCTCCTGCCCAGAAAAATAAATTTACAAATGTTTGGAAATTTTCTAAGAGTTCATGAATTAATTATGAACCTTTCATGAAATTAAAACCAGGCTTTGTACACTTCTGTCAGAATAGGCATTGTTTTATAAACCAAAGAGTATGGTTTATAGAACACGAGTGTGTGGAATTGTCTATCCTAACTAAAATTTATATAAAGAATTCCATAAGACTTAGTTAAACTCTTTCTACAACTTATAGGCAAAGTATGCTGGAAATTCTGCATGGAATATACTTTAATTATTCTAAATAATTATTTTTTTCACTTTTTCAAACTAGATTTTATATAAGTAGAATATTATGTACCTATTTCCCCTCTCTTCATACATTATTGTGAATGGTATATACTCTGTTTTTATTCCTTGAATTTTTTTTTTCCCCCTTCCTTGTACACATCTGTTTTTGCTGGAATTTTTGGTCAGGAATGAATGACTTAATGCTTAATGAAGAGGTCAGCAAATGGTTTGGGTCTGGGAAAATACTTTTATTCAATTCAGATAAAACTGCAAAGCTTATGATGTGTACCTGAAGTATCCGTTCTTATTTTTTTTTTACCAAAACTGATTTGGATATCTTGCACAAATAGGCTTTCTGGAATTTGCAATGCTTCTAGTTTCCTGCTGTTCTCAAAATATGTTGGACTTGTATCTCTCACAACACTGAATTTCAGTATTTCCAGTCTCAGTCACAGCTAGAAATTATAGATATTTTGGGCAAGATAAAAAATAAGAAAACTTAGTTAAGCATTGAAATAAGTAGACAGAATGGTTTAAGCCATTTCTCTGAATTCAATCACTAGTGAGTACTTACCACTTTGAAAATAGTTATCCAACATTACAGCTTTATATCAATGGACTGAGTATTATATGAATGTAGGCTTACTTGAATTTCAGATGATAATTAAATCATTTTGAGTATAATGCCTAAACCTGATTTGGGATCCATGTGTGCAAGTATTGCTTGCTGGGAGAAAACTGGAGGCAAGTAAGTTGGGTTGAAGCCGGGGTGGGAGAAGAGGGATGGATAAGTGGGGAGGGGGAGGAGCAGGGTAAAAATAGCCCAGTGAGGGTTGGGGCAGTATGAACTTCTCAACTCTGGGGTGGTGAAGAGTGGTTGGGTTTTTCCAGCCCTGGTTCTGTGCTGGGAGAATGTCAAAGTGCTTGCTAGGTTGGGTTAAACCTTGCTAGGTAAGGTTAACCCCATCCTGATATAAAGTTACTTCAGGTCTGACCATAATTAATTTTAGATGGGGCGCTCTATTTTTAGGGTGACCTAAACCCTGAAAATGCCTGCACACCTTGGCATTTAGGTCACCCTAACCCTGGTTAAGGCAATCTAAATGTAGTACGTGTACATACCCTAAGTGATTTCCTTGCCTACAACAGAAGAGCTGTGGATTAACATGGTACTAGAGCAAAGATAACAGTTTGAAATTTTACTAGCCTAGTTTGAAGTCAGTTTTACTCGTTTATTAGTAAGTTCTATTTTTATTAATAGTGAATTCTTTTCCAATGTTTTTAGCGTGGTTCTAAAATCATGAAACTATTTTAAAAGCTGCATTGCATAAGGTGCTAGTAATTTAGTTAAGAATCAAAGAAGAAGCTGTGTCAGTAACTGCTGATGCACAGGTGAGCAACAATTTGAGATTAGGGTTAATAATTAGGTTAATCTCAGACTGTTTTTTCACCTGTTGTTACCTGGTAAAAAGACAGCTACCTTGGTTTCTCATTTGATATTGTGTGCTTTCTCTGGGCCTACTGCCTTTCAGGCAGGAAAATCTAAAAAGACTTTGTGGGCTGTGCTGTTTCTGCATTCTCATTCACATGCAAACTTCATACACAACTGCACTTGGGCTTTCATGTTCCCTTTGAAGTGATTTTAAGTGCAAAGACAAGCAAGCCAAAAGCAAGGTATGTTAATGCTTTTTCTAATAGGGTTTTATTAATTGCACCTGTGCAATGGATTCATGGATGAGTTGTTTTCTTGAATCTAATATCACATCTGAATGTAATTCTCTGATGACAACCATAGAATAGGTGGGAAAAGCTCACCTAGGACACCTACTCATGTAAGAAATGAAAATTTAACTGACACTAAATAATGAGATGAAAATAAAATGGAATATGTAAACTCTATTTGAGTTTTGGAGCTAAATAAACTTCAAAAATACCACTATGAACAATAGAGCAGAACATACTGAAGCAAAAATATTTCCTTCCATGTGATTGAGGGGGAAACAATCCAATGGCACTTTTCTCCTCTGTACTGTCATCTGAGCACATAGAATGTGACATTCATCTTTAGAATAATTCACTGTGTGTACAGCAGTAGAAGAGTAGAAAATATTAGGTAATGGTAATTCTTTCTTTTTTAACTTTTAAAATAATTCTGCTAATTTAAAAAAATCACTTTTCTTTTCAAAATCAAGACTATTGTTAAAAGCAAGCCCCCAAAATAATTACATCAGAAAGAGTTTCTTTTTAAGGAAAACCTCAATTTTGTTAAGTCTACCCTACCCATGTTTTTCTAAACAGAACTGAGATGTTGTACTGATGCTGAGAAGTAAAAGACTTTTCTGAGAAGGAAATAATAAGGTTATGACAGTATTACAGAGAAATGTGAATGCCATAGAGAAGTCAAATTAACTTTTCTCTAATGACAAAATATATGGTTATCAATCTCTTTTTGTGTGCCTGTTTGCAAAAATAAATAAATAAAGCTTTTGCAAACTTCAGTTTATTGAGAACATTTTTCTTGGTCCAGTATGCATCCAAGTCAGATCCAGATCTCTGATGAAAAGGTAAACCTCAGTTCTCACTATTGGAGGACAGAAAGGCTGAGAATAGCTGTTCTTTTAAAAAGTGTTAAATGCAAACTTATCAGTTTTTATGGAAATAAAACTTTACATATAGTGTGGTTAACAATCTTTGAATATATATCCATCATTCATAATAGCTTCGTGATAACCTAGCAGGGAAATTGCCCTTTACAAATGTTCTAGATTTTTGCCCTGTCTTAACTTATATGTTTTACTGAACAGTTCATTTGAAAATTGCAATTTAGTATGATGGAAAATTTATCCATGTTAATATTCTAGCTTTAAAAAGTGCTCTATCCAATGTCTTAATGAATACTCCTTGTTGCTGCAAAATATAGAAGACTTTTAGCATAAGAAGATAAAATAACAAGCTGGTAAGGCATCATTCTGGATTTATACAATGATACCTGTTTCTATTCTTCTAATGACATGTTCGTTTCAGGTCTTGTTGAAAGGAAATTTTATTTCATGCATAATGACTGGAAAAGTGCCTTGTCTGAATAGATTTATCACATATCATAGAGCATTTTTGCTACCATGTAATTGCCATATGCAAAATATGGTTTGTTTTCTGTTCTCATTCCAGGAAAGGTAGAAAAGTAAATGGCATATGCTCTGCTATTTATGAGGAACACTGTTTTAAGAGACCCTTCCAAGAAATCAGTAGGAAGCATCTGAAAAATAAACTCAGTAAAATCATAACTTGTTTTTACTCTCAAGGCTGGCATGCTGTCATTTGTTGGTTGAAGGTGAAGTTAGAGCCTAGGTGAAGTTAAAGTCTTTTTGCACCAAGCATGCAGTTTATCATATCATGTCAAGGGCCCTGGGCTCCCTTAGTACATCTATTTTTCTCTTCTGTTGGATTGATTTGCTTGCACTGCTGCCAACCCACCTCTTTCCTTAATTATTCCACCGCCAATAGTGCCTGTGTGTATGTTTCCTAATGTTGTATTAACTTTTGGAAAATGAAGCCACTTTCATAATCTGAATGTCCATAATTTGTAAAAAAAGACACAAATAAAGAGAATAAAGGAAAAGACACAACTTTGCCATAATCTTGTGGTTCTCTGTTTGCATAGATTTCTGATGGCTTTTAATTTTTTTTGGTCCCTTGTTGCAGTTGTGAAAAGGTAAGTGGAACTTAAATTCAAATGTTTAAACTGCCAGTTTTATTTTCCATTTCCTCTATCCTGCTTGGGATGTCATTGAAACAATTAAGTACACAGTCAGAGAGAAAGCAAAGTCAGTGCATCTTTCTTTTCAGCAAGAATGTCAGATGTTTTGCTTTACTTTTAATATTGGTCATTCTAGTGGAAGCAATCCTGGCCTCTTGAACTGAATTTGATCTCTGCCAGCTATTTTAAGCAACAACAAGATGGGGTCATTGTTTACAGAAAAATATTCATCTATGGATAAAAATACTCCTCCCCTGGATAAAGCCCATTAGGATTGTCATGAGGAATCACCCTGCTTCTCTTGCCAGTCTCAGGGCACAAATACAAATCCCTACATTATGTAAAATACCCTCTTACAAGTTGATCCTGATTATTTATTTTGGATTATGAGTATTCATAACTTTTTCATTACTATCCATATCACTGCTATAACATGATTTTAAAACTACACAATTCAACAGAAGTCAAGAATATAAGTCAAGTAAATAGAAAACAGTTGGAATAAAATTTTCTTAATTTTGATATATATGCTCTTCCTTTCTACATAAGAACTGGAGTTTTTTCACGTGCAACTTTTTCTACTGAAAAATGGGATTTCATTGAACCAAAAAAAGAGTTCTTTTATAAAGATAATATTTTGTCTGTTTACTGTACATTTTAAATAAAACCTCATTGAATTGATATGTTACTTTTATATTTTTTTTTGAAAAGCAACATATATATGGTTTGGAAATTTCAGATTCCTATTTTTCTCTTTTTTCATTACTTGTAATAGGATAAATGATTACTCCGGTTTATTTCTTCCTCTGTTTCTCTTCCAGTCTAACTTTTAAAAGCTTGTCTAAAAGAGGAGGTAGGGGGTGGGGGGGATGTAACTTTCCTCATGTTTTGAAAATTTATAGATTGGCAAGTTTGAATGAGGAATGATAGAGCTAGTTTCATTTTTCTACTAGACACTCTTTCCCAAAGTTGGAAAAGCTGTAGAAAGATTGAGAGGAATGGGAGGGAAAATAAGGAAAGAAAATGAGGAATAAAAATCTGTAGATTCTATATATTCACTCTTTTGCAACCAAACCGTAGAGCTACTGGGCTGAAAAGCCCTTCAAAAAATTATATAAAGCACTGAATATTTGGGATTCTGAAAGCCAAATTGAAGACATACATTTTCCCCCCAAGAAAAATGTTTTATGATCTTCTTTAATCTTCATTCTAAGAAATGTACCCACTTTGCTCTGTTGATGGTAGAGCAGTTCTTCATCTCTTTTTGAGGAGGAAGATTGCATTACCTATTTAACAATTTCATTGCCTCCATTTTCCTAAGCAGGGACCAGATCAGCCCCCCCACCGGGACCCCCTCAGTCACCAGGGGAGGTGCACCCAGGCCAAGGGTCAGTGAGGATCAGACTACATGATCTGCTCAAGTCCCTTCAGACTGACTCTACCAACTATGAAAGTATGAAATTATTACTTCTAGTGATTTTTATGTGGACCATTTATGTAGTTTATCTTTGTCTTTTTACCTGAAATGGAACAGTCTCTAGCTACTTCCAGGCTGCATGTGCAGGCTTCCCCATGCAGGCCAAGGCTGGCCAGGAACTGTCCTGGGCAGGGGCAGATCCCAGCCAGCTCCAGGTTGGGTGGGGAACTCTCCCTGTGCAGGGAACTCCCACTCTGTAATTCCTCATTCCTCCCTGCTGCTGGGGCAAGGGGACATTGTCCCCTCCCAGGCTTCACTGGCAGAGCTCCTGCTACATCAGCCAGCTCCTAGGGACAGGGACCAGTTCTCCCATTCCCTGCTGCCCAAGAGCAAATTTGCTCCTGGTCAGCCACCTACATGTGCTGTACTGCATACTAATTATCCAGCAGTTAATTTGCTGCTTACAAATGCAACTAGCAAATTAAGTGCTGAGTAGAGTAAATTACTGCACAATTAGGGTCAGCACATGCAGATGGTGGCACTTACTATGCAATAATTAGCTTTACTGCACAGTAAAGCATCTCATATAGACGTGCCCTCAGAATTCTTTCAAGTCATTTAAAACTGTTTTGAAATTATGAAAAGTAAATACAAGAATTGTAAATATGATAGCATATAATTATTTCCCTTGCTATTAACTATGCTAGATGAGAATGATTTTATTTTTTTCTGAACATTGAAATGTTGACAAAAACTGAACATTTGTTATGAATTTCAACAAGTTTCACAATTCCCACCCATTAAATTTTTTTCTGATTGCCTAAAGCAGAGCTACTCAGCTGGTGGTCCATGGGTGGCACATGGCACACAAGGGATTAAGTTGTGTCCCCCAGGCTCTCACCTGGCTGTCACTCTCCCCATCACTCCAGTTACAACAGCAGCCAGATTCCTTTAGTTCCTGCCACCTTCCTTTGCTGCTGCTTCCTGCCCTTGCCCCAGAGGGCAGATCAGTGTGGCACAGCACAGGCTTGAGGGTAAGTCTTGCCTGTGTGCAGGGATAGGAAAATTACACACATTACTTTTCTTATCAGTTTGAGACTGGGGAATGTTGGGTGCATTTATTGCTGGGATTCCATTTATTGTCTGTATCACTAGCTTTCCCTGGGAATTTATGATGAAATGGAAAGGGGAGTATCTCTATGGATGGGAGAAATTCAAACATATGTAACTTAACTTTTACTTTTACTAATGGAAGGCCAAAAGTCTCAAAAGTGATTAAAGATTGTGGGTGCCCAACTTGAGATACCATCAAATTGAGTTTCAATCCCTTTCAAGTTGTTTAAAATCAAAGAACCCAAATCAGTATTCATATTAGAAAATTCTATATGTAATTAAGTAGTACTTTTAAACATATCCTTGCTGAATATTTTCTGGATTTATCTTAAAGAATGTACACGCATACACATACATATAATAGATGTATTTAGAAGTCATCTTCAGTAGGATTCCAGTATTGGTTAAATGAACTGACTTTATCAGCTAGGAGCTTTTTCCAGGGAAGGAGAAATCAAGTACACAATGCAACAGTGAACAGCAGTTGGACGCTGCTAATTATAGTACCACATCATGGCTGCATATTTAGATCTTTTCCCAGTCCCTTCAAAATCAAACTCATAGGTCTGCTAATAGAGTTAATATCATCCTAAAAGCAAGCATATGGTGTTATTGAAGTAAAACTATGAAGTGGGGCTGTGAACAGATGTTGCCCTTGTCATGGCGGAATTTTTTTCTAGTGCTGGACAAAGTACATGCATGCAGATGTCCTCACCACTTGTCAGGAACAAAGCTCCCCAAACATTTGTACAATAAGACCTACTAAGTGTTTGTCCCACTTTATCAAGATGGATGTGTGAATGGTTGTCCCAGTGTAGTCTCATGTGGCTGGTGGACCTGTCAGTCCCCCAGGCATCCCCCAGTCCTGGCCCCTCTTAAACTCTGTTTGACCACTCTGGCCCTGACTGCAGCAATCTACTTGCTGGAGGTGTCAAGACCCAGGTGGCTGCCTCCACCTGTTAATTGTCCTGCTTGTCATTTCATGACCACCACCAACATGAGACCAGCATTGGAGTCTGCATCCTCTGAATATCATGAACCACTGCATACTAGGGATATGCAAAACAGCATTATACCATTTCAAAGGGCCAATGTTTCATTTCACTGTTTCAAAGTACTGTTTCACTTTGTTTCATCAAAACTGTTTCACTGTTTCAATGCTGTTTCAACACGTTTTGTCATTTTGCCCATAGGCTACAATGGGGAATCATGAAAATGCCTATAACTTTGTCATTTCTTTCCTGATTTGAAGGAAAACATCGGGGATGATAGCCCCTGCTGAGGCCACAAACCTTGTCAAGTTTTAAGGAGATAGATGCAGGGATTCCTGGGAATCTGTGCCTCAATGTTCTGATGAGCAAAACTTTTGTCACTTCTGTGTGTTGAGGTAGAGCTGTGTGAAAACAGCGGGTGTAGTAGCACCTGCTGAGGCCATGAAGTCTACCAAGTTTCAAGGAGATGGGTGCAGGGGTTTCTGGGAAACTGCACCTCACGCTTGTGACAAGCAAAACTTGTGACATGTGTGACTTCGTGTGTGTTAAGGCATGCCCTCACTAGCGCTGGCCTCTACATGACACAGTAGTGTGCCTCAATGAGGCTGCCTCCTCCCCTACAGCCTCAGCCTGGTCCACCACTTTAGATAGCAACTGGTAATAAATTAGCAAGTAGCACCAGCAGCATCTCAGGCAGCCAAACTGTCACAGACTATAGCCTTTCTTTCCTTTCCTACAGGAACTCCTTCTCCAGCAGCTGCCAGAGAACTCTTCTTGACAGCCCCAGCCCTGGGGCTTAGATGTACCCAGGGCCCTGTGTCCTTGTGGTCAGCTGGCCAGGGACAGGTGCTAGGGGTGTTGGTTGTAGCTGTGTTGATCTAAGGAAATGGCACCGGCAGACGAGGTTCTTTGGGTCAATCTGATATCTATTAATAGACCAACTGAATAGTTGAAGAAATATATCTTAGCAAGGTTTTGGATTGAAAAACCCTTCTTCAGGCTGACGAAGCACCTGCAGTTGGTGTGTGTGCCTCCCGACCCTAGCAGGATGCAGTTTTAGTAATCATGCTCAGGACCTGGGGCCTCCTTCCCTATGGCCCCTGCTCATACCTCCAAGTTAGTCCTGGAATAGGAGCTCAGCAAAGACATGTTCTTCTCTTGGCTGGTAATACAGTGAGTGCCTGTTCCAGCTCTCAGAGTGGGGCACTAAATGGTTGTGAAACTCAAGAGTTAAAAAGAAGAAAGTGAGGAGGATGCAACTTGCCCCATCTGCATGTGGAGTTTAGGGAACCCTAGGAGGGGGAGGTTCACCTTCAGGAGCACCAGTTGGTCCACCAAACTGGGATCCAAGGAGGTGTGGAGTGGTGTCACTACATCACCAGCAATGCTGAACACCCTATCATTTGGAACACTGGTCAGTGCACACAACGGGTTTTCCCGGGCAACTGTGGCCAGATTCGGCCACATGGGGCTGCAGTTTGTTCAGTAGGCCAAGGGGTCACACAGCAGTGGCTCCGTGTCCTTGGCAAAATAGGCAGCCCCCAAGGCCTGAGCACTACCTGCCTAATGGTGGGGTCTGGTGCTTCTGGACCCCACCATGGAAGTCATGCCCTTGGCCCAAGTTGGCAGCACCTGTGGTGGAGGAGGAGACTGGATGGTGTGCTGACATGGGACAGTAGACCCCCCTCTTCCATGTTACCCCACCTCCGCCCTTCTGCCTCCCTGATTCTGTTCACCAGCACCTCCATCCACTGTTCAGGGGTTTTGCTGCCACATACACTGATGTTCCCCTTCACCCTAGGGTCACAGATGGCAGTCAGCATGTAGACTGTACCGGACCTCAAGGGATCAAGCTATTTCCAGATGGCCTCCTTCAGCCACCTCACCAGTGCCTGCATGTCTGGTGACAATAGCCTGACCCAGCCAGGAACACTGATTGCCTGGAACTTCTACATTTGATTCTGAAGTTCCCTCACTACAGGGATCACCTGGCTAAGGATAGCATCACCAGCACTGAGGTTCTCAGTGGCCTTGAGGAAGAGCTTGAGGACCACCAAGATCTGGGAGATGGTATCCCACCCCTGCTTATTAAGGGGGGTGCTTATCCTGATCTCCTTGAGAAAAGCCATTTCATAGATGGCCTTCTGTTGCTCCATGAGCCTCTTGAGCATTGGATATGTGTAGTTACACTGAGTCTCCACATCCTGCATGATTTTGTGCTGCAGAATATTATCTCTGCCTGTTTGTCCCACAGCATCTTGCCCCCCTTGATGCTCTGGTGGAACTGGCCCGCCACCTTCCTGCATTTGGAAATGAGCTTGCTGGTGATGCTGGTGCCATCACCAGCAGCCCTGTCCCCCCTTCAAGGTGTCCCTGACAATGGGGTGGAACTTGTGTGCACCTCGATTTGAAGGAGAGCTCACCAATGGCCTGACTGATCTCACCAGTGCCCTGTGAGGGAGAGGTAGGCATGATCTGCACCCTGGTTCTTCCAGATGTCCAAGGTGAAATGTAAAGCCAACTGTGGACCTGCCTTGCACATCTCCTCCCTCAAGTACTCCCTGCATGTCTCATACAGGGAGGGCACCACCATCCTGCTGAAGGTGGTGCATGTGGGCACTTGCTATGATGGGGCCATGAGTGCCATGAGATGCTTGAAACCTGCCCACTTGACTAATGATAAGGGCTGGCCATCCATAGCAAGCATCTCCCCAATGCTCTGGGTGATCTTGCTTGCCTTTGCACCATGCCCCACCTTTCTGTCCACATTTCCACCACTGTTCTGGGCTGGCCTACCTCTGCTTTGGGGGGACAGGGCCTTTGGAGTGAGAGGGGGACGTCTTTTTGAGCACAATCCCACTGGTTTCAGGCCAAGGAGGAGCAAGAGCAAGGGTGTGGTGCCTGCAGAGATGCATCAGCATCTCTGTGGTGCTCATATGATTCATTCTCTTGCTCTGGCTGGTTTTGGCTTGGCAGTGCAGGCAGATAGCATATATGGGATCATCTGCCAGCTCATAATGATCCCAGACCACACTACCCCTTCACTTTTGGGGTGCAGGTGCATGTGTACAAGCAGTCATTTCTCCCTCCTCAGCAGGTAGAGGCACAGCAACAGGAGTGGACTCAGCTGAGCCACTTGCCTCCACAACCTCTACCTCAACCTTCTCTGAAGTGCCTTCCAGAGAAGGAGACCTGGCAGTAGGGGAAACTTGAGGGGTGTGGAGCACAAACTCAGCTGATTCCTCCTCCTTTCTCAGAATTTCCCTTGCTATAGCACTCAATTCCAGCTCCAGCTCCAGCTCTAGCTCCTCCTCTAGCACTGGAAGGCTCAGCATGGGAAGTGAAATGGGGGTAGAGGAGACTGTCATGCTGGTGCTGCTTGTTGTCATGGTGTAGTTGGAGAAGAGTTATGGCTGGTGCTCTTAGAGGGGATGTAGCCTCTGACAGTGGTGCTGCTCCCCTCTCTTGCTGCCAGTAGAACCAGAAGCCTCATTCATGCTAGTTGTAGGAAAGAGGCTGTATCTCAGGGGGTTTTTTGGAGGGGGGACTTACAGCTCTCCCACTACCCCTTCTTCTACCCCTCCCTGAAGGCTTGCCAGCTGCCTTTACCACATGCTTTATACTGTGTGTCATAGTGTGTTTGGTGTGCTGGAAAATCTGTGTGTTGTTCTGTAATGTAATACGTATTTATATAATATATGTAGATAATTGTAAGCATGTATGTATTTATGTAATAAATAAAATATATAAATGTATGTATGTGTCCCTATATACATTCTATATTATAATTCTCAATATATGCTGTTCTTCCCTGCACAGTGAATGGAATGCACA
>NW_017728886.1:131452100-131455408 GCF_001723895.1 Crocodylus porosus
GAGCAGTCCTTCACCACAGTTCTCCCTCCCCCTCCTTAGTTTTTCTTTAGCTGCAAGCAAGCCAAGCTTCCAAACTTGAAACATTTTGAAACTTTTAAAACATTTCAAGTCTCCTCATTTTGTATTAAGGCTGTTTTGAACTCTTTCATTTCATTTTGATTTTGCTGTTTCGAGCTTGAAATGAGTCACAATGGCATTGAAATGAAACACCTGTCAAAATTTTGCACAGCCCCACTGCATACCTCCAGGACATGTTAGACCTATACAGGACCTCCGTACCCCAACATACCCATCCACCTTTTCTCTACCATGGCCCTTCAGTCTGAGTCCAGCACCCTGAACATGGTGGAGTAACTGAACCAAGAAGGAGGTAGCATTCACTGCCATTTGGGGTTAGATCAAGACTTAGCAGAGGTTCCAGTCAAGTCACCAGCACAAGACTATCAGCTGATCATCAAGGATATGGCAACCCAGGCTCATGTCTGTGACTGGACCCAGTGCCAGACCAAATGCAAGTTACTGAGGCAGCAGTTAATGAAGACATGGAACAGCAACTGCATGTTGGGTTTACTTGGGGTGATGTGCACCCACTAAGAGGAACTCCTCCACATCTTCTTGGTCAGTGAGCCTGGCAGGTCTGAAAATTCAGTGGATGCAGTGACCGATGCCACCAGCTAGGAGCACAAGACCTCAGAGACAAGCATGTACCTGTTGCAGGCCAGCAACAAGTCCTAGTCCATCCAGCTGTGGCTGGCCAGGTACCAGAGCTGCTTAGACTCTGGAGCGGACCTAGTCAGACAACGAGATTCAGGAGCTCCCACCATGTTCATCAACCCAGACAGCTGTCACCCAACATGGACACAAGAGCCCCACAAGACTCCACCTTTGGCAGGAATGTTTCTGGGGGGAAGGTAAGTACTAGTTCACTGTTACAAATGGGCTTGATGTGCACTGTTTGGGGTTGGGGCTGGACTGTATGGTGTTTAGGGAGCTACAGTTTGAACCTTTGCTGATACTGCATAGCTCAGTTTGGGGAAGGCCTCGCCATGGCCCACTTGCCCCATCCCCCATGCGAAGTTTTGAAAGGCACCACTGTAGGTAAAGGGGGTGATCAGGATTGCTTTTGGGGGAAAAGTGTCTAACAGTCACTGTGCCATCTTTAACCATTATTGTGCTGTGTCCCACTTTAGTTAGGCAGTGATTGACACCATTTAAATTAATTTCTCACTTAACTACTCAGCCACGCTCCTACCAGAAATACAATACCTTCAAAGCACAAAAACAGGGAACCTTCTTTCAGGCCCTGGTCTCATACCCACGGTTTTAGATAAAGTAGTGGTCTTGGCTTCATGCCCAGATGGTAGGTCACATTCTCCCATTCCTAGTCCATTTTTTCTTCAACTTTTGACTTAGCTTTAGCTCTGAGAAAGTAGCTGGAAAGACCTTTATTCCACCAGTACACAACTTATTAGAGATAGCTAAAGAGACATTATTACAGGCAAAGCATTGCAAGCTAGTGAGAAAGGAAATGAGAAATAGAGCAGCTTTTAAAATAATCATGTGCACCCCTTGGAAAATTGGAGCAGACAACCATGGCAGTTCAGTTTCCCTGTACATGGATATAGTATGGGTTGTACTGTTTCAGACATTTCTAAATACTGATTGGTTGTACCAACCTGCATGCCTCTAAATGCTAATGTGAGTCCTGAAAGTCAGTCCAAGCTCCCTCTCGCCCCTCATAGTTTCATAATTGGTATGGTTGGAAGGAACCTGAGCAGGTCATCAAGTCCAACCCCCTGCCATGGCAGGAAAGAGTACTGGGGTCAGACAGCCCCAGCAAGGTGTTCATCCAACCTCCTCTTAAACACCCCCAGGGTAGGAGCCAGCACCACTTTGCTTGGAAGTTGGTTCCAGATCCTAGCCGCCTTGACAGTGAAGTAGCGCCTCCTGATATCTAGCCTAAACCTACCCTCTGCCAGTTTGTGACCGTTATTTCTAGTCGCTCCTGGTAGTGCTCAGGGAAACAGGGACTCCTCCAATGCCTGCTGGTCCCCTCTGGCTAGTTGGTAAATGGACACTAGATCCCCCCTCAGCCTTCTCTTGTGGAGACTGAACAGGTTCAGGTCCCTTAGCCTCTCCTTATAGGGCTTGCCCTGTGGGCCCTCCTCTGGACCCTCTCCAGATGTTGTCCACATTCCTCCTGAAGTGCGGTGCCAAGAACTGGATGTAGTACTCCAACTGCGGCCTGACAATTGTTGCCTAGAGGGGGAGGATCACCTCATTGGACCTGCTTGAGATGCATCTGTGGATGCATGACAAGGTATGGTTGGCCTTCCTGACCGCGTCCCCACACTGTTTGTCCATGTTCATTTTGTTCAATAATGACTCCAAGATCTTTTTCTGCCTCTGCACTGGTGAAAAGTTAGTTCCCCAACCTGTAGATATGCTGATGGTTCTTCCCCCCAGGTGCACTACCTTGCACTTGTCAGTGTTGAAACTCATCCTGTTCTCATCCACCCACCCCTGTAACTTGTCTAGGTCTGATTGCAGCCTATTTGTCCTTTCTAGTATGCCCACTTCTCCCCACATCTTTGTGTCATCTGTGAATGTGAACAGGGTGCCTTTTACCTCTTCGTCCAAGTCACTGATGAAGATGTTGAACAGTGCAGGCTCAGGGACTGAGCCCTGCAGAACCCCACTGCCCACATCCCTCCAGGTTAAAAAAGACCCGTCCACAACCACTCTCTGGGTGCTGCCCTCCAGCCAGTTAGTCACCCATATGATTATGTAGGTGTCGACGCCACAGTTCCCTAGTTTTTTTTTTTAATGAGAATGGGGTCAGAGACAGTGTTGAAGGCCTTCCTAAAATCCAGAAGGACTATATCCACTGCTACCCCTTCATCTATTTTCATATATCTTTTGAAGTTATATATCTTGACTTCAAAAAAGCCTTTGATCTGGTATCCCATGATCACCTCTTGGTGAAACTAGCCAACTGCGGCCTTGGGTCCACCACAATCTGCTGGCTGGGAAATTGGCTTCATGGTCGGACCCAGAGGATTGTAATTGATGCCAGTCAGTCATCATGGTGTCCTGTGACCACTGGGATCCCCCAAAGCTCTGTCCTTGGACCCATATTGTTCAACATTTTCATTAATGATGTGGACATTGGAGTCAGGAGCGGATTGGCCAAGTTTGCTGATGACACCAAACTTTGGGGCAAAGCATCCACACCAGATGAAAGGCAGGTGATCCAGGCTGACCTGGACAGGCTCAGCAAATGGGCGGATGAGAACCTGATGGTGTTT
>NW_017728886.1:131456148-131463467 GCF_001723895.1 Crocodylus porosus
CCAGCTGATTTCCTACCCTTTGGGCAGGGGGCTGGACCCAATGATCTTCCGAGGTCCCTTCCAGCCCTAATGTCTATGAAATCTATGCAATCTAAGGATTTTGTAACCTGGTTGTAGAAGGCCACCAGGTTGGTCTGACAGGGCCTGCCTCTAATGAACTCATGTTGGTTGCCCCTAAGCATAATCTCCCCTGCTGGCCCCTCATGGACATGTGCCATGATAATACTCTCAAAAGGTTTACTCAGGATTGAGGTAAGACTAACTGGCCAACTAACTGGCCTATAGTTTCCTGGCTCCTTCTTCCTCCCTTTTTTGAAAATGCAACCCACATTGGCCCTTTTCCAGTCCTCTGGCACCACGCCAGGGCACCATGACTTCTCGTAAAGCCGTGCCAGGGGTCCTGCAATGACCTCTGTTAATTTCCTCAGCACTCTGGGGTAGAGGTCATCAGGACCCACTGATTTAAATATGTCTAGTCCCTCCAGAAGTTCTCTGACTAGATCCTCACTGACCCTAGGCCTGGGAGTGTTTCCGCTGGGGCCTACAGGTGTCAATGGAGACAAAGAAATTGTTAAATAGGTTAGCTTTGTCATCTGGTGTGACAACCAGATTTCCTATTGTGTCTTGTGGAGGCCCCACATTACCCAGTACCTTGTTTTTACTCTCTATGTATTTAAAAAAGGACGTCTTGCTGTCCTTGATCTGGGTAGCTAGTCCCAGTTCAATCTGTGCCTTGGACTGCCCCTCTACAGCCCTAAGCCACGAAGGTATAGTCCTCCTTGGTGATGGCCCCTCCCTGGGTGTACACCTCCTTTTTAGCTAGGAGACATTCTCAACTGCTTTTGGTGAGCCATGGGGGCTTTTGCTTACTCTTGACCCCTTTGATCCATGTTGGGATTTTCTCCCTTTGGTTTTGGAGGATGATCTCCTTAAGGAATGACCACTCTTCTTGGACACCCAACCCCCCTCCCCTCCGGAACCTCAGTTCCTCCCCGACTATTCTGTTTACCTCATTGAGGTTTGCCCTCCTGAATTCCAGGGCTGCTGCCTTGCTTCAGGCCTTTGCCACCTTGTGCTGGATGGTGAATTCCAGCAGGTGATGATTGCTGTCACCCAGGTGGTCAAGCCCCCACAGACCCCTCACCAGTTGTCACCCATGGCCAGGATGAGGTCCAACAAGGCATTTCCCCTGTTGGGGCTATGTACCTTCTGGGTTAGATGGAGGTCCTGTATTTTGGCTAGGAACCTATGTGAGTGATCAGATCTGGCTGACTGCTTTTCCCAGGAGATGTCTGGAAAGTTCAGGTCACCCATGATGGCCATGTCCTTTGACCCAACTACCTCCATGAGCTGACTTAAGAATTCCCAGTATAGCTCTTCCCCTTGGTTGGGTGGTCTTTAGTAGACCCCCACCATTAAGTCCCTTTCCCCTCGACTTCCTTGTATTCTAACCTAGAGCACTTCAGTGTGCCCCTTCTCTGACCTTGCGCTACTTGATGAGGATATGTATTCCTCCTCAACATAGAGCACCAAAACCCCACCTTTCCTCCCTGTTCTATCCCTCCTGTACAGCCTATAGCCCTTGATATTCACTGCCCAGTCATGCGTTGGGTCCCATCATGTTTCTGTGAGTCCCACTATGTCTGGGTTGGTGTCAGCTACCAGGACGGTAAGTTCCTCCTGCTTGTTCCCCATACTACAAGCATTTGTGTAGAGGCATTTGAAGCCTCCTGAAGATGTGTTCACTGGCCCCCTAATCTCAGTACTTCCCTGGCCCCTGTTGCTTACTTGGGTATTTGTTCTGCTCATCGTCGGTCTAGGTGCTCTATCCCAGTGAATTCAATACATGCAAGTCTGAGTCCATGTGGGGTGTTGGGAGGAAGGAGATGATGGAAGACCCCCTTCTCCTCTCCCCCACAGCATCCCTGAATGATCCTTCTATACACAATGTACCGCTGATACAGTTATGGCAGGGGCAGGCAAAATGCAACCCACAAGCTGGATCTTATCCGTCAGGCACTTTCATTTGGCCCACGGGAGGGTTACCATTCATCAAGCCAAACATGTGGCTTCCCCTGCTGCACTCTCATGGAGATAAGCCCTGTCCACTCCCACCAGGGCAGTGTGCTGCACTCCTACCCTCGTGCATAGAGGGCTCTGGCCCCAGCCCTGGCCAGAACTTAGCATCTGGGAAATGCTGCTGCTTCCGCTGCTGCAGTCACCCAGGGAACTGCTCAGATCCCCCAGCCCCAGAGGCTCCTCCTTATGTCCCTGCTGCAACATTCTGGGGAGCAGGTAGGGAATCAACAGTTGGTTGGGGAAGTGTCAGATGAGCAGGAGCCCAGAGCCCAGAGTGGGACTACAGAGATCCACCCCCAGCAAGATGGCAGGAATCCAGAACCTGGGGTGGCCCAGTTTATTGCATAAGGCTCCCTGCAGCTCTGGCCAGGTCAAGAGAGCTGCATGTGAAATGTGTCTATTGTAAACAGGTCCCTCTTCTTGCTGCCATGTGCAGCTCCGAAATGGCTGGAGCTGCACATTGCCAGGCAAACCCACCCGCATGGGCCATGAGTGCCCCAAGGAGCCACCCATTGCTGTTGGCAGTGACTGTGTGCTATGGGAGGAGTGTTTGAGGAAGGACTCCCACTTGCACAAAAATGGAAATCCTGGCTTTGTTACCAGATTTGCCCATCACTTTGGTGTGTGCTCATCTATTAGGGGTATGTTTCTGGAGCCTCTGTAATTCTATCAATGTGCTGCTTGTCTTACTTGTGTTTCTATATGGAGCTGTATCTCTCCTTTCTTCAAGTCCTCACTCCCAATGCTATCTTGCAGGACTCTGTTTCAATGGGACTGGGTTCCTCCAACCACCAAATCGGTCAAACACAAATATGCACACACACAGAGAGATCAACAGGACACACCTGAGCCAGGCTGGGTTATTTAGCATTTACAGGCTGACACCCTCATATGCCTTGAACTCAGTTCATCAGGGTAACAATAAAATGCAGTCAGACACAAGCAGAGCAGAGCACATCTGAGTCAGACCACACTATTCAGCATTGATAGGCTGACACCCTCATGTACCTTGAACTCAGTTCATCCCTTATTTCAGCAGGACAATAATAAATGCAGCTAGACACACACATAAACACATGCTAACCGATTATGTCTGAGCAGACTGGGTCCAATCAGCACTTTCAGCTGATACCTTCTTGTGCCTCAGAACTCAGCTCATCACAGTCTCTTGTCACAATAGTCCTAGTAGTAACCCCCTTGATGAGCAGAACCCACTGTGGATTTGGGCATTACAGGGATCTTTGGCTTAGGTAAAAGAAGCATTGCTGCAGAGTGAATGGGAAGGTTAAGGGGAAGAAAGAGTAGGTGAGGTTCAGAGAGAAAGTATAGCAACCAGCTTGACGATAAAAGTTATTTATTGCCAGGTATATGAACTTATGATGATACCGGTAGTAATAGCCATACAAGAGACAAATGAATAGTTACAATATTACATGGTTTCAATTAGGTTTTTGGCGAAGTCTACCTTGAGTTTGATTAGCAAAAATCAGGTTTAGAAAGCTGTGCCTGGAGTAAGAGAATAAAAGTCAGGTTCCTGGAGGCAGAGAGAGAGAGAGCTAGGGTCTCACCACTCAGCAAACTTGAACCAGTCGAGTTTCCCAGGTGTTGTTGGAGCTGGCAGACAAGCAGAGTTGTGAGCATGATTAATGGAGAGATTCCAGGCAGAAAAGGAATGGAACTGGTGCAGCTTTGGATCCAAGCACCAGGACAGAAACCTGAGCTTGGGTAGGGTTTTGTAGAGAACTCACAGTGGCTCAAGGGAGAACACTAGCTTTGTTTAGGGGCAAACAATGGCTCATATGCTGGATTATAGGAACTGATCACTCCTGGCCATGGGTGCCATCACCCTGAGGGATCTCACAATACAAACAAGCAGATTAAATGTTTTGGATACCAGTAGAGGAATCATTACTAGAATTGGTCTGATAAATGCTGAGATGGGTGTGTGTAGATGTGGGTTGATTAGTATTTGGAGCAAGGATTCTCCATCATGAAGTGCTCCCCAGCTTTTCTGATCCCAGAGTTCAGTATGGTTCTTGCCTTGGAATCTCTGTTCTCCATCCTGAATGCTAATGAAGGTGCATGCCTGTTCCATCTCCCATTTAAATGAGTTGTCATCTGGTTCCATCTCAGATGCAAATGATACCAGGGAGTTGTTTTACTATTATCATCCTTGTCTGGAGGGCTTTAGGTGAGTCTCCCACTGCATCTTTCTTTTCTTTTGTAAGTCCTTCCTCTAATCAGTTCTTGTTCAGGCAGAGGTGGGGAGGGGGAGAGTTCTTCATGAGTCAGACAGGCTGCATACTGTGCCATGATTCCCCAAGAACACGTAGCTGAGAGGTAACAGCTGCTATGGCAGAGCTCCTGGGTGGTAGAGACCAGGCAATGGAGGGAGAAATAATGTGCCATCACCAGTGCTTAGCCATAGCAAAGCATGGGATAAAGAAGTTAGGGCACCCCCCATGTGGCTTGCCGAGTGGTATGCAGAGGCCTAGAGGTCATTGCTGAATGCACACAGAAACTGCTCAGGGAGGCATATATGGTGGACCATATAGAGGACAGTCAGTTAGTATATGCTGGGCTGTCTGTTCTCCTTTGCCACAGGGGCACAACGATAAATTTGTAAGGCCCATTTTATATTTGATTTTATTGAAAGCTCCATAGCCTGATCACAGTCAGTTCAGGTTTATCCCTGCTTAAGTGGGAGTTTATGACCAGGAGGGTGTGAAGATGGTAGTTGTATGTAGTTGTGTAGTGAGGTGTGGTTGTTATTCCATTGCTGCTCCCTCCTCCTCTGGGGCCATGATGACAGTATGGTGTTTCCGGCTTCCTCTATAATGTTTCTGGCACAAACTGGTAGGGGTTTTCTGCGTTTTAGATGTTTCTGCATTGTTTTTTTTTCTATAATGTCATGTAGTGTATAGTCTTCCTGCTGGACTTTTATTGGCAAGTCAAGCAGTATTCCAGACCTCTTGATGTTATGAGGAGGGATTCCTGCCAAGATGAACATGTTTTCCTGTTCTGCGCATACCAGACAACCACATATATACATAGTTATATATGTCTTGAACCTGTGGAGAAAGGGCATCCTTGATACTAACTACATTGAATTCACAGGAGTCCCCAAAAGCAGGGGCTTGAATAAGCATCCCCCCCTCTTACCCCCCATCTATCAAGAAGCTGGACCCTAAAACCTAAACATTTGTCCAGTAGTGCTTGCTGGCACTTTGGGATGTACTATGTGCTCCTGCTATGACTACACAGGGCCCACAATATGCCTGCATTCATAGGGGAATAATCATACAATCATAGAACCAGAAAGGACCTGTAAGATCCTCAAGTCTGGTCCTCTGACATGGGCAGGAAGTTACTGGGCTCAGATGAGCTCAATAAGGTGCCCATCCAGCCTCTTCTTCAACACCGCTAAGGAAGGTAACTGTACCACCTCCGCTGGGAGTGTGTTCCAGATTCTGTGTTTCACCAAAAGCTTTGTAAAAGTTGTAGATTTTTTTTTAACATTGCATTTGTTTAATTTGTTATATTTGTTTCCTTGTTTGCCCTTTTCCACATTTTTGTTGCTACATCTAATTAAAGTTCTACCTGTTGTCAGAATTAAGACCATGCTATTTAAAAAAAATGAGGAAAGAGGGGTTGTTCACAGATAGCCAAAAGTTTTCCTTCTTCACTGTCTATCCCCCTTCCCCCTCCCTCACACTGAGAACCAACTTTGGCTTTGGGGAAAGGGGTGTCTTTAACTATCACAGTGCCATCTCTAACCATCACTGTTTTGCGTGTCCCACTTCAGTTAGGCAATGACTGATGCCATGTAAGTTGCCTACTTAACACCCTCAGCACCCCTTCATCAAAAAAACCCAGCAGCAACCCTACAAAAGGGTTGGAACTCAGCATGCCAGAATTCACCCTCAGAGCTTGAATTCACACCTCATCGCCTCCCACCAGCACAGCCCGAGAGCACTGCTCATTTCTTGGCTGTCTGTTTATCCCCTAATCCCAAATTCCTAGAAACACCCTTCCTTTCACTAAATGCAGCCCTGCATGAGGCACTGGTTCCTCTTGAATCGGCGGGGTGCACTTGCCCCCCCCCCGGGGACAGCCAGTGACTGGGATGGGGAATCCCCTCCATGGCCGATCCCACTGACCTGCAACTGGCAGTGATGTGCCACTGGTACTTCTGAGTCAGTGGGATCAGCTGCAGGGGTACCACTGCTCCTGGCACATTCCCTGGCCAGTGCTCTCAGGGAGGACACCAGCACTCTCGTCTGCCCCCCCTGCCTGGGAATGCTGATGTAAAGGGGTGTACCAGCATTCTCAAGATATGCTTATGAACCCCCTATTCATTGCTACTGCAGCCCTGGGAGAAAGGATCAGCACCTGGATGAGTATTTTCTACTCCCTACACCCAATATGACTCCCTGCATGTGCATACACACACTTAACCCTACCTACCTGCCACATCTGCCCCCTACACTAGAGATGACCACATGAGCCCAAGGCAGAGATGGAACTGGGACTAGCTGCCCGGATCAAGGACAACAAGAAGTCCGTTTTTAAATACATAGGGGGCAAAAATAAGGTTCTGGGTAATGTAGGGCCCCTGCAGGACACACTAGGATATTTGGTCATCACACCAGACAACAAAGCTAACATATTTAATGATTTCTTTGCCTCCATTTTCATGAGCATGGACCAGAACAGCCAACCCCTCCCCCCCAGGCTCCCCTCAGACCACAGCGGAGGTGCACCTAGGCCAAGGGTTAGTGAGGAACTAGTTAGGGAACTTCCAGAGGGGCTGGATGTATTCAAATCAGCTGGTCCAGATGATCTCCACCCTAAAGTACTGAGGGAATTAGCTGAGGTCATTCCGGGACCCCTGGCACGGCTTTACAAGCAGTCATGGTGCTCTGGTGGTGCCAGAGGACTGGAAAAGAGCCAATGTGGTTCCCATCTTCAAAAAGGGGAGGAAGGAGAACCTGGAAAACTACAGGCCAGTTAGTCTTACCTTAATCCTGGGCAAGCTTTTTGAGAAAATTATTCTGGCACATGTCCACGAGAAGCCAGCAGGGGAGATTATGCTTAGGGGCAACCAACATACGTTTATTAGGTCCTGTCAGACCAACCTGGTGGCCTTCTACAACCAGGTCACCAAATCCTTAGATGCAGGGGTAGCAGTGGACATAGTCTTTCTGGACTTTCGGAAGGCCTTCGACATGGTCTCTCAC
>NW_017728886.1:131464378-131478146 GCF_001723895.1 Crocodylus porosus
CGGACTCAGTGATCTGCTCAGGTCCCTTCCGACCCTACAAACTATGAAACTATGAAACCAGGTGTTAGGCTGACAGTGTTTAATTAGATAGATGACATCATTGTACAATTTACCACTTTTAGCCTGAAATCAGCAAAAATGATCAGCCAGCACAACTCGAACAATGATGGCATCCATGCCATTTCCAGCAAGCCTAGAGTCACCTGAAAGTGTACTCCACAGGCATCCTGCGGCTGCTGAGCTTACAGTTGAACAGTTTTTCCTGTGTACCCAGGGATCCAGTGAATGGCTTCATCAGTAAGCAGCCCAGTGGGTAGGCAGTGTCTTTGATTAGTACCAGAAAGACAGACACTCTCTCAACCTGGATAACAGGTAGGCTGGGGCAAACTCCCTGTGCTCCATCAGCTTGAGGAAGCGGCAGTTCCTAAGTGACTGCACATTGTGCATCATGCCTGACCAGCCAGTATTCACACATGTAAAATGACCACAGTTACCTGTAACATATTCGAGAAGTGGTCTTACTGATGGATTCCTGGCCATGGTGGTCAGGGGCAAGGATGATGACATGTGTGCTGTTGATGACCTCAGTGCAGTTGTAGAAACTCAGGCTTGCAAATCCATCCATGACCTCCTGCAGGTCAGGAAGGAAGGCATATGAAATATTAAATATAAATATTGTTGAAGCTAATAGCCACTTGATCACCATTAGCAATGAGTTCAACTACTGAAGTTAAATTGCATAGTCAGTGAATCTTCATCAGCTTATGTAAAATATATTGAATAGCTTACTGCCTCTTTGTTTCTGTTTGCACTGTTTACATAGAGAATTAATTCTGGGAATTTAAAATAGTTATGCACTGTTTATTCTGATCTCTCCATTTATATATAAAAATATGTCAATGCAACACACATTAGACAGGTGAAAAAATAAATATTTTAGCTATAGAGAGTGATAATTGGTTTGTCTAGGTATTTGTTAAACATATTCTACTGTAATAAATACAGGAGTGTAGGTAGAGTTTTAAAGAGCGATGCTGATCGAATGCAATGCTTTCTTTATGTCATCTTTATTAATAATAATAAAATACCCTAAGCTTGCAAAACTCTTCATAAAATATGTAAAACAAAAATATCAAAAAGACAAGACATAACACCTTGGCCTGAGGAGGCCTTAACTCAGGGGGAAAAAATCAAAGTTATGTTACCTTGTATGGTAGTGAAAAACCAACTTCAGGGGTGCCATCTGGTTTTACACACACATGCACCATATTTTCTCATATACCACATGCCCCTAAATAAGGCACTCAGCTTGTTTTTGGAAGGCTGAATTTAGAAAAAGTGATATTTACAGAGTCGTGGCATAGAGAGAGCTTTTTCATGGAGAGGTAGTTCTGCAAGACTGCTTCCAGCTGCCCTTTCAGGCAGCAAACAGAAAGAGGTGGAGTCCAGTTGAACTCTTTTACAGCTGCTCTCAAATTGACAACTTGCATGCTCATTTGGTTGCTCAGCCAAAAACTGTTGACAATATGAACACAGCTGTGGAAGACATATCACTGGCCTCTGCTCATGTCTGCTGCTTGAAAGAGAAGCTGGAAGCCATCTTGCAGCTTGTCTTCTTGATTCTATTCCAAGGAAGAAACACCCCAGTTTTAACACCCCAGTTTTAGAAGACTGATTTTGGGGGAAAAGGAATATGTATTATGTGAGTAAATACAGCATATATGTATTGTAAAAATCCACAAATTTTTAAATAAATCATTCCTTTCTTTTTATTTTTTTAAATTGCCCCGGTAGCATCATACAACTGGGCAAACCACTTTAAAAGGACATGTGTAGAATAAGATATTACTCTGTGCAGGTAAGGGTATCATAATATGCTCTTTTTATTATATTACAGGTGAACAAAACACTTGGAAGATGTGTAAAAATCTCAAGATTCTACATCTGACAAATGAAATATTCCCAACTCTCATGATTTTTGGCATTGTTCTTAAAGTCTACACTTTGGGAATGTGAAAAAAACTCTTTCTTTTATATATATTTAAATAAATATAAAGTTATTTAATAAATAATTTTATTTATACACACACACACTAAGTTTTTCATGTAGACTTTAAGAACAACACCAAAAATCATGAGAGTTGGCAATACTGCAGTTCTCAGAAGTAGAATTTTGGGATTGACACTGCAACTGTCGAATTTAGCACGGCAAGGAGTGAAAAAGGTCATAAAAGGAAGTGGGTAGGGAATTTGGGTAATTAATATGTAATTTGTAGAAAGAATAAGGGTAGTAAAATATCAAGAGATGCTTTCTGTTATGTACAGAACATGGGGAATTCAAATAAAAATACAGCTGTGACAAGCTGCAAAGCACACCTGTCAAAAACCAAAACACACTATAGTGTATGTAGCTGTGCAGATAATTTCAGTGAATCACTGACTGAAACTTTTACAGAAACACACACCATTTGTCTCATTTGTTCTTGCTATGAATACAAATAGTTAAGTGCAAATGTGTATGATTTTATTAAGCAAGTAAAACCAACTTTGTGGGACAAAATAGACTCATTGATTAATTAATAGCAGGTATCTGCTCTGTGACACTGACCCACAATAAAATGTTTGCATGCTCTGAAGGAAGCAATGGTGTCTGCATCTTATTTAAAGGTATTTTAAGAATTGTTTTGTACCGGAAGTCAAGGAGAGGGAAATGTAGAATTGGAAGGTTAAACAAAATAAGTGCATCCTGCGATGGAGGGAGGAGGGGATCAGAAGAAAAACAAGATATATAGGAAAAGTGTTAACTTACTAAAGGAAGAACTGGTCTGAATTTTTTTCTTTGAAGTATTTGTAGCAAAAATTGCTAAAATATTTTAGCAAAAATGGAAAATGGCTAAAATAATAACAGAAGTATTAGACCTTTACATTTTTTAGTGAATCAAAAGATTTTGATTTGTTTATTTTTGGGGGTGTATAAATGTTATTTCATTTCAGTATTGATGAAAAAAATAAAAATTCCTCTTTGAACATTTTAAGTGACTGCCAACAATTTTTACTTTTTTATCCTTTTAACTTCAAATTAATATTTTGGAGGTTTCAACGGAAAAACTAGATTTATTAGTGTGGGAAAATTTCTGGAAAGAAAACAGAACTTTAAAATGTTTCTGAAAAAAATATGTGGTGTTATTTGTGAACGGCAAACCATCAAAGGAAAGGTTGAGACCTACACCTTGCAGAAGAAAAAAACAATTAAGGTGTGTGGGGGTATATCAATCTGAAAGGATGGCATTAAGAAAAGAGCACACACCTTTTCTTTCTCACTGCAGAGGGAACAAGATGTTACTTTTGGCTGGAAATTGAAGAAATGTAGTTTTCGATTGAATATCAGGAAAGGGAAGTTGTGGAATCACTGGAGCTTGTCAAAAAGAGGTTGGATAAGCATTGGTCAGGTATGATTTAGAAGTAGCCAGGAGATCCCCACACACACTTTGTTCAGAGACCATGAGAAGACGTCTGCATTCCAAAGCCGATGGAAATTCTCCTGGTCAGTAACAGGAAAATGAAGCAGAGCTCCACAGCCTGCTTGGTTATGGAAAAAGATTAAGGAACTGGCACAAGTTTACAGAACAGACAGGGTAATAGAAAAGGAGGTTTGGCTTTTCAGTCAGGGTATATGATTTCATAGATTTCATACATTTTGGGATCAGAACAGACCTATCAGATCATTGAGTCCAACCCTCTGCCTTGGGCAGGTGACCCCAGACAGGTGTTTGTCCAATCTCCTCTTAAATACCTCCAAGGAAGGGGATAACACCACCTCCCTTGGAAGTGTATTCCATATTTTGGCAACCCTCACTGTAAAGAATTTTTCCTAACATCCAATCTAAATTTGCTCTTCTTCAGTTTGTGGCCATTGTTTCTAGTTACCCAATGGGCACCCTGGTAAACATCATATCCCCTGTCTTCTGCTGCCCCACCCTGATGAGTTTGTAGATGGCCACAAGATCACCTCTCAGCCTTCTCTTGCAGAGACTGAAGAGATTCAGGTCCCTCAGTCAGTCCTCATAGGGTTTTTACTGTAGGCCTTTAACCAGAGGGGTATCCCTCCTCTGAACCCTTTCCAGGTTATCTACATCCCTTCTGAAGTGCGGTGCCCAAAACTGGATGCAGTACTCCAGCTGTGGCTTGACCAATGCTGCATAGAGGGAAATATCACCTCCCTAGACCTGTTTGTGATGCACCTACTTATGCAAGAAAGAATGTGGTTATCTTTACTTATTACTTCATCACATTGGAAACTCATGTTCATTTTGGAGTCAACTGTGACCCTGAGATCCCTTTCCACAGTTGTGCTACTTAGAATGGTACTTCCCAGGCTATAGATGTGTTGATGATTCTTCCTCCCTAGGTGCAACACATGGCAACTTATCTTTGTTAAACTATACCCTATTCTGTTCTGTCCACTTCCACAGCCTGTCGAAAACCTCCTGGATTTGCTCCCTGCCCTCTAGTTTGTTTACCTCACCCCATAGTTTGGTTTCATCTGAAAACTTGAACAGAGTGTTTTCTACTCCCTTATACAAGTCACTAATGAAGATATTGAACAGTACTGGTCCCAGGACAGAGCTGTGGGGGACTCTACTGCTCACATTTCTCCAGGTAGAAACCGATTCATCCACCACCACTCTCTGGGTGTGTCCCTTAAGCCAATTTTCCACCTGCTAGACTGTGTAATAATCAACATTGCAATTGTTAGTTTATTTATAAGAATTGGGTGTGATACTGTGTCAAAGGCCTTTTTAAAATCTAAGTAAATAATATCTACCTCTATTCCTTCATCCAAGCATTTTATGACCTGGTCATGAAAAGAAGCCAGGTTAGTCAGGCAGGATCTGCCTGCTTTGAACCCATGCTGGTTGCCCCTTAGCATTATTTTACCCATTGGTCCTCCACAAATGTGATCCTTAACAATTTTCTCAAAGGTCTTGCCAAGGATAGTGGTGAAGCTAACCAGCCTATAATTACCTGGTTCCTCCTTCCTCTCCTTCTTAAAAATAAGGACCACACTGGCTCTTTTCCAGTCCTCCAGGACCTGTCCTGAGTGCCATGAGTGCACAAACAGTCATGCCAATGGTTGCGCTATGACTCCAGCTAATTTCTTAAGTGCCCTAGGATGAAGATCATCAGGGCCTTTGACTTTAATACATCCAGCCCCTCCAACTGCCCCTCTACTAGGTGAGAACTAACAGTTGGTAGGTTGATATCTATCTCACACTTACCTAATGATATATGAGATATTTGCAGTCCCCAGTTTGCAGTGCAAGGTGGAGGGCATCTGGCTATACTGATTCAGGGCTTTTCTGGTCATCATGTGGTACTGGAAATCTTTCCCCCCACTCTTTTGTTGCTATGATTATCAGGGTTTTCCACCTTCCTCAGAAGCATTGGATATTGGCTGGGGATTTCGGCTACTATGTACCATAATATATAAGCATAAGCATACATTTATGCTTTTACTGGGACTTAAATAACCAAGAGGTTCCTGGATAGAGGGTATTTCTTATTTCCTCAGGGTCAGACTTCTTACCACATTTGGGGTCAGGAAAGAATTTTACTCCATAGTCAAATGAGCATGGGCTGTAAACTTATTTATTTTCCCTCCTTTGTCATGCATCCTCTGCCTTGGACCTCATGAACATATTTAGCAAACTACTTTGTGTCCTGGCCCCTCTGTGCCAGGAAACATACAAATACTTATATTAGAAAAGTAATAGCTGGGTCAATATTTATTACTTCCCAGTGTGCTAAAGTTATACAGAGTTCTTTACCAGGTGCATAATAAACTAAGTCCACTTTCTGAGAAATAAACTTTTTTGTGCATGTGGGGGAAGGGGGAATATTGCAAATAGGAAAGATGACACTGAGGCCTTCACTGAAGCACATTTATCTGAAAATCAAGATAATTTTCATTCTATTACTGTCTGCCCTGCCAGCTAAACAAATGACAATACACCAAATCTACAACACACTTCAAATAGTTCAGTCATGTTTGTAAATCCAAAACATAAACTGGTGCAAAGGAAAGAAGTATGCTGCTATAAGAAACAAGTCATGATTCTAACAAAGATCAGGTGGTGTTTGACACAATGATTCCTGGAGTGCAATATTCTTCGTGTCTTCTGTCAGCACGGTATAAGTGAGGCAGTGGGAAAAGTGAAACTGTTTTCACTGCAGCCAATATTGACAGGAAGGAAAAGAGACAAAGTTCAGAGATCTTTTGAAACCTTTAAAACTAATAAAATATCAAGAAAACCTGTCTCTTTGGGAGCACACAGTAAAAGTCTATGGAATTGATTTTTTCTTTTGATGCATTCAAACAGATTCACAGTTCAGGATGTAGTTCAGAATGAAACCTGAGAAACTTTGGTCAGAAATGACATGCTTGGCATTTGAAACAGGCCCCAGGCATTTCAAGAAAGTTTCATATTTGATTGAATTATGGTGATAGAGTATAGTCGAAATAAAGTGCTAATTCAGAGATGCCAAAGGTTGTACATGGAAAATCTGTTCCCACATAAAAGATTTTGTGTATTCAAATTTGCCATTAGTTCTTAAAAACTGGGTTTAGTTGAAGGAACAGTTGAATTAGTTCAGTTATGAAAAGGAATTTTTTATTATATACCCAAACATGCTCATTTGTACTCTGTTCTGTTAAAAATAATGGCCTCCAAACTAATACATTGTGGATTCAGTTCCAAAAGTCAGAGATGTAACTTCCAGTCTCATTTTTTTCTTTAGGTGTGGACGGGCATGTCTATAAGTGAATTTATGCCATCTAAGATTTACTGCACAGTAAATTTCTGTGCAGCAAGTGGGATTAAGCCACCATCTACACTTGTAGGCCCTAAAGCACATTAACACTGTATGTGGACTGCCTTGTGTAAAGTTAGTCCCAAGTCAGTCCATACAAATAGTGTTACTGTGCAGTAAGGAGTCTACACATGTGTTACTGCACAGTGCACAGAAACTAATTCGGTATAACATTCATGCTCAAGTTAGCGTAACTCACCATATTTACTGTGCAGTACACATCTACATGTGCCTGATATGTATTTTCTCTCATACAGAGTAAATATGGAAGCCTCAAAAACAAGAAAGACAAAATCCTGACATCCACAACCAGAAAAAAAGGTAAGTTATATGAAGTTTTGTGATGCATTAAACTTAGTTGTGTAAGGTCTTTATTCAGATGATCAAACATTGAGGGTATCAGTAAAATAATATAATTTTAAGATGCATTTTTATTCTTGATAATAAGATCCTCCTAAGTGAGAAGAAGATTTTAAAAAGTTAAAAAATGAAGTACAAAATGTACACTAGGCTCTAGCTACTTACTATGGATTGTATTTGTAAGTAATACTCTGGATTGTATTACTTACTAGGGATTGTATTCTTTGACACAGTAAAAGAACATGTGTGCTTCCATGATTTGAGAGCTATAGCAGCTGTACCTTTTGCTGCTAGAGTGGTTGCCTGAGTTAGCCATAGGACAGGGATCAGACTAAGGAAAAAACCATTAATGCTCCATCTTGGAGTGTGTGCTTGGATATTGGTTAACACCAATATCCTGTAAGAGATACAGCTGTTGAACTCCCAAATACACCTTGAAAAGATATAATGTATGATATTGATAAATGATGTCAGTCATGTGAAAAGGATTGGAAATTGGGAATAGGGAATGTTTTGGGTTTCTATAGGTCCAAAATATGCTGAGGAAACTAAATACATGTTTATAGACACATCAAAACCTTGCAGCTATTGGGATGGTCAATAAGGGTGCTGACAGACATGGAAAAAAATAATGCACTTTATCAGAAGAAGCAGCACATTAGTTCAGCCCAGCTCTGCAGCATCTATATAGATTGGACACTTAAGTGGTGCTTTTTGGCACTTTTATCTAATAGCTGATTCAATGAGCTGTTAGATAAAAGCACCATAAAAGCCCTGCTGAAGCACCTGATCTATACAGACGTTGGGCAAGCCAGATCCAACTAACACAATGCCTCTTCTGGGCATCAGCATGCCGTTTTGGAGTTTGTTTGTCTTTTATGACTGTAAGCAGCTTAAATGGCTCTCAGATTTAGCAAACCCACAATATTTTACTAAAAAAGAAAGACCACAATGCATGAAATATGAACAGGTTTAACAGCGAGTAATTCTGTATTATCAACAATTACTTGCTCTGAAACCATCAATAAACATATCTAAAGATGTAAAAGAATTGCAAAATATTGATCCCATTAATATCCATGGATACATTGCAACAACAAGCAATGAAATAAAAGATGCATTCCATGAAGAATTTGCCCAAAGATACGATAGTCTTCCAAAGTACATAATCAAAATTGTCCTAAGTGACTGCAATGCCAAAGAAGAATATAATTTCCTGACATAACTAATTAGTTTTGCCACCTTCTAAATTACATCTGTGAAGAATACCAGCTTTCCTTATAGGAATATTCATTTGTATATGCTGGCACCCAGGAATGAGTTACTATCAATCTGATAATTGTTATGAAAATAAAGTTAACAATTCAAGACACAAGAGCAACATCCAGAAACCTAAGGGAGTTTCAACTATTGTCATGTTAATGTAATAGCGTGAGAGAGACCTGCTGCAAAAAATAATAAAATGAAATACATGATCTGAAGATACAAAACAGAATCCCTGAGGAATACAAAATAAGCCAAGAATGTCAAGTAGTCATTAAGAACAGATTTTGAGCTTTATTAGATTGTTGTGTGAAGGTTACAGTGTATGTTGATAAGCTATAGTAGTCTTTCAGAGATAGGGTAGAGAAACCTGCAAAAAACAAACAAATAAAAAGCTACAAGAATAACCTCCCAATATAAAACATAAAGGATGGCTTGATGATCATTGTAAAAAAAAAAAACCCAACAATTGATCAACATGGAGAAAGGATATCAACTAGGAACATGTCTGATACGGGAAAAATGTAAATATATTATGTACTATTACTCAGATATGTAATTATGGAAAGATGGAAGAAGCACTTTAACAAGCTTTTTAATGGAGACCATCAATAAATGGCTATTTTTTAGAAAGCTGAGGTGTTTGTAAAACTCTGAACAGAACCATGGAGAAATCAAAACACTCAGGAACCACCAATGCCAATTATTAATTAATGTTATCACCTTATTATTGACAATGGGGTTAGGGATGTCTTATAAATCCATAGGAGTTTGGGTCTCATAGCAATGGCTGAACTAGGTGTGTTGGCTACGACAGTTCATTGGAATAGGTCTACCTGAGCAATGCAACAATGCAGATATGCTAATGAAGTGGTCTGAATGGAGAATCAATTTGCCTCAGACACCTTTTCATATATTTTGAGTTTGGAACAATGGAAAGTTACCAGAAACTGAAGGAATAAACCAGATGTAGGAAACTTTTAAGAAAGTGCTTACAGGGGGAATGAAGGAGTAACACAATGAGATGGGTAGCACTGGGAAAGAGAGAGAGGCAGGTTTGCATAGTAAGAATAGTAGGGGATGGTTTTTCGACAGGATTGACGGAGATCAGAAAAGACCATCAATAAGGTATCTGGACTTTACAAGGATGCTTTAGAAATGGGTGAGCTGGCATAATAAGTATTCAGATTGCATGTTGTGTAACAATCTCAATTCTGAGCTTGTTCTTTACTGAGAAGAGCAATGTTGTATCCATTGGAACTCTGGGCAAAGATAGTTATGTATGTTTGATTGCCATTATCTATCACTGAAAAGTTTAACTGAAAAATTTAACTGAAAAATTAAATTGTAAACAGAAAACTCACATACTGGATGAGATTCTGGAAAAGGGTGTATTTATGGGACAAGGAAACTGAGGAGTCAGTACTAGTCCCAGGGACCCAAGCAATTGGATCATGAGGTCTCAGCTCTAAGGAGGGAGTACTAGATGAATTGTCTGCACTACAAAAATATGCTTAGGAATCTCAGCTCCTGGAGGCTTAATAGATGCAGAGTAGCTGGATCCCTTGAAGCTGCTCAGTCAATGAATCCAGCTGAGGGGGAGCTTGGTCAGATTGTCCAAGATCCAGAGGTCTCTAAAATGATTATGCAAGGGAGGACTTTTTCCTTTTTATTCCTCTGCATGATTCAGATAGCATTTGAGCCTTAATTTGTGTTACAGATTGTGGCTCTTTTTTGCAGATCGCATGGTTAAAGTTCTGCTCTGATTTCTATACTTTGAACTGTGCTTAATTGCTACCCATGTAATTTCTAGCTCTTATAAGGCATGAGACATGGTTTTTAGAAAAACAGAAAATAAATCTGCATGTTACATTTGGAAAGTGAAATCACTTTCCCAGAAAGTCTGTGACATTCCTTAATGCCAGACTAAACAGCAACCATCTGCATCTCGTCAGAATATCTAGTTTCAGGTGTGGTTCATCCCTTTATTTAGTAAATGCATTCAAAATATCATTCAGCTTTTTTTGTAGCTGGCATGCTAAATTACTGTTCTTGTCAGCAGAGGCCATTTCTGTCCTGAATATAACAAAGGAACTTCTTGCATTGTGGCTATGAAATTCTTAATAGCCCCCTTCTTCCCTCCCACTGGCCCAGTTTTTCTTGTAGTAGCTTCAACGATGCTCATCTACAGTTCTTTTTAGACTTAGTATGAGTGCTGATACCTTTAGGCCAATATTTTACTCAAATTTAAAACAAGGCAATACATTGTGAAGAAATATAATACTCTGTTTTGTTAAGGTGGCAATGGTAATAGATCTAGGAGCAGCAAGATACTAGGAGCAGGTAGCAGCAGTGAATCTGGAGGAGGCAAGGGGTCCAGTATGTAGGTTTGGTGCCAGTGGCAAGAGGTGTGATGGTAGCAGTGGGTCCAGGGGAGGGCTTTGAGTGTTATGGTAGTGAACCAAGCTTGTCACTGGTTGCCATGGCCAATGGAACCAAAGGTCCCCAAATTCTATCACAGACCATGTCCCTAACTTTCAGTGGCCTTTGAAGCTCAACAGGCCAAATTGAGCCACTGGGCAGTATATTTGACACCCCTGATTTAAAGAAATTGTCAACAGTTTCAAATGCACATATATATTTTTAATGGTGTTGCAGTTTGCATTGCATTCTTCAAAGCCTGGGTTTTGTGAAGACTATGTTGGCAGTTCCCCTTCCACATGTTCTATTCAATAAAAATTAGGATTGTAAAATAATATTCTTTGGCCATTGATTTAACCTGCACATCTGATTTCAGTGGGATAAATTCTGCTTTTATTATTTTTTTACAAACAAACTCACTGACAACTTAATACATGATTTGGACAGGCCTCCAGGTGCCTCTAATGGGAATACTCAAAGGCAAGCTGGTTTGAAGCTCAGAATGGACAAAGTGAAAATACGAGTAAAGACAGAAATCTGGGGTTTCTGCAATGCTGGCAAAAAAGCATGGAAGGAAGGTACTGGAAGGAAACATGGAAGGAAGGTACTGGAATATGTATTAATAGTCTCCCTGGGAGACTATAGATGTGGATTTTAAAAGTAAAAAGAACAAAAGAAAAGAGGCAGGGGAGGGGGGCACCTGCTGCAACCAAGTGTACATTCTGTATGTTTCTGACAGCACCCTGGAAGGCATCCCCGTGAGCTTGACACCTTTGAATTTTAATTTTATTGCAGCTAGTTTAGGGGAAAAAGAGAAACAGATCAATGAGTTCTTGCTGGTGCTATTTATCAAAAGTATAAGCCAGAGCAAACTTTCATGAAGTCTACTTGGTTGGGAGAGAAGATTCCAGCAAATCAAGTTTTAGTTTCAAGCTTCCTTGAGAAGCTGATTTTTAATAAGATTAAAAATTTACATTCCCTACAGCTTCCCTAATTAAATATTGGAGGTGTTATTCATGTCCCCTGTGCTCAAGAAGTACATAAGACAGGGGGTTGGGAAAGGTTGACTCTTATTTCTTTGTTAGTCAATCACCTGTGGTTTCCTGTGTGTTGATACACATGTTCCTCCTAGTGTCCTAGTAACTGGAATGCTATTATTAGCGCAAATAAAGCTATTGGCATATACTACTAGCTCACTTGAGGATGCCTGGATGGGAAGTTTACTTGATTGTCAGGTGTTTAGAGGGTATGAATAAACTGATTCAAATATTGCAGCTGTGTTTTGAGCAAATTAAAAAAACCTGAGGAAATGAGCATTATTTAAATTCAAGCATATCGTATGTGATAGAAGAAATGTGATTGGTTCTTAGTTGTGCATTACCTATAATGAGGTATGGGACACTTCTTGAGCATAATTGTCTAGGAGAGTTAATTAACTCCAGATGGTCATTAATTCCTCTGGAAAGCCCTGTTGTTTTACAAAGTTTTATTACCATTATGTAATTAGTGTGTGAATGTGTGTGCACATTGCAAACACTCTTAAGAGTTCCTCTTCTTTTTAGTTAACAGTATATAACAGAGATACAGGATGGACTACTTTTAAATATTTTTACATTTAGCAATAGAAGAGAGACTTTGAAAGATACAGAAGGCAGTTAGACACCTAAGTGGCTTTGAACATCTTTGCCAGAATTCCTCTATAATTCTCAGACTTTGAGAAATCATTGTAAAACTAATGACAGAAACATACCAGTGCTTGTGTTAGCTGCTGATGTATTGTTAAACACAATTTCTTGTTTATACATAAATTTAATACAAAAATGTAATAAAAACATCATTATTTATGAGGTAAAGCTAGTACCTGAATGCTGCAACATACCAGATTTAAGTTTTCTGATTCAACTTAAATTCTGTTGCCTTGTAAAAGGGAAGGAAACGGAGATTTTTTTCATAAAGAATGTGCACAAATGGCAAGGTGTCAGGGCCAACAGAGGGCGTTACTGGCCCAGTGCCTGCTGCATGTGGTACTAGCGAGTGGCAGTCAGCCTTCCTAATTATGTCCTGGGTCCAAATGCACTGGATGGGAAAACCTCACATTCTTCTCTCCCTTCCCCTTCCCTGAAACTCCTAGCTCTTCCCCACACAGTGTCTGTTGCTAGTGTTTCAGCAGTTATTTAGCTGTGGCCTCAAAGATCTCATGCGGTTAGTTCCTTTAGATAGACTGGCAAAGCTATCTTGGAGAATACAAGTGAGAGGAGGAAATGGTGCTTTTTAAAAAATAATCTCCACTCAGAATTTGAGGAATAATTTAACAGGAGAAAAAAAAGGCATTTCTTTCATTCAAGAGCACTTCACTGACTAAATTCCAAATGTCAGCTGCAACCAATGGTGGCATGCAAATTTCTCAAAAAAAGTAGTTTCACAATACTTTTTGTAATGGTAAGTGTTAGGTAGCCCAAATATAGGAACTGTTGCCAGTTTACATGGCCAGTATAACCAACGTCCAGTATGTGTTGTAAGTATAGAGCTATATAAGTTTGGGGCAAAGTGTTTATGTGTATGGAATGAAAATTCAGTCTTATGTTGCTCCAGTATGATGCTGAGATGTACCATGACTGCCCTTCACATACTATCTTCCAAACTGGAAGTAGTGTAGCCAGTTGTGTGTAGCATGGACATACAAATCAACTTGTTTGAGCAGGAGAGGCGTATCTCAATGGTGTGCTCTCCAGGTGTATTCCAGGGGTAATGGATATGTATGTGCATGTGTTCCCTTAGGGCTCCTATACATGTGCAGGTACACACACACACACGTGTGTGTGTGTGTGTGTGTATATATGTACACACACACACA
>NW_017728886.1:131478666-131494404 GCF_001723895.1 Crocodylus porosus
AGGGATAAGGTCCCTGGTACTTCGGACCTTCATCTACAAAGTTCCTTCCATTTCCTCCACCCGGTCTGCTCCTCTCCCTGTAGCTCTTCCAGGGGAAGGGTCCCACGTCTCTCCCCTGCTCTCATAGCGGGGTCACCACCTGGAGTCCATATGCCTTGGCAGGCACTGGGGTTCTGTTCCCCGCTTTGCCCACCGGACTCTGCGGCTCCTGCATGCCCCCGTTGCCTGACTCACCGCCGGATGCCTGCTTCCTCGCCGGGTGTCCCTGCGTCGCTTTGCTGCTGCTCCAGAAAGTCTGGGCTCCCCGCTGGGTGGAGCGTATCTGCTCCTCCACTCCCTTGTCAGTGGCTGGTGGCCACGCCGACAGCTTGGGCTCCACTGCTCCGCATTGGGCAGAGTGGATCCGCCCCCCTGCTCCCTGGCCGGTGGCTGGGGACCACGCCGGCAGCTCGGGCTCCACTGCTCCGCGCTGGGCAGAGTGGATCCACCCCTCTGCTCCCTTGCTGGCAGTCAGTGTCCGCTCCGACACTTCCAGTCCCACTGCTCCCCACTATCCCGGGCTATCTTTTAACCGTCCTGCCTCATCCGGGTACCTGGATCGGGTAAGTGGTTGCTCCGCCCCCTGCGCCCGGGCCGAAGGAGCCTCCCGGGGTCCCCTAGTCTGGGTAACTCCCGGACAGTGCCCATATGGACAATGAGAATATACATAGCAGTATTAGGATTCAAAATATATGGAACAGATATAATGCCTCATACTTCATACTTCAGGTAATAAGTCAATCTCCAACCTAAGGAGAAATTTCCCCTGTGGAAAAACCTTCAAATGCTCTTCTGAAAGCATTTGCTAGTGAAATCTTGGCAGAATACTGAGTTTTTGGATCACTAGTTTGACTACTTTGCCTTATTCATATTTTTCTATGGATTTTGTTTTAGTCTAGATGAGAGGGGAAAAAACCCACAAATAATTCTGAATTGCCTACTGGTTCTAATTATATATAAAGAGCTTAGTCCGTCTGTGTATGTGTGTGTGTGTGTGTGTGTGTGTGTGTGTGTTTATAATCCTCTTGGGGTGTGTGGCTCTCAATGGGGCATGGCTCTGGCCAGTGCTGTGTCAAGAATGCCCACCAAGAATGATGGGTAGGGCAGGAGGGGATGGAGCGCTGCCACTCACCACCCCGAGCCACTGCTGCCTCCTGGGGGCGAAGTGTTGTGAGACTGGACACTGGGGGCAGGGGGTAATGCATGGCTGAATGTGCACAGGGCGGTGGATGGTAGCAGTAGCTGCTGCATGCAAGCTTACCCCCTCCCTGCTCCTGGGAGGTGGTGGTGGAGTGGGTTGGTGGGTGGCGGTGATCCGTCCCTCCTGCCATTCATCACAGGCAATCTGCCAAACATGACAGGTGGGGTGGGTAGATGGAGACAGAACACCATCACCCTGCACCACCACTGCCTACCGCTGATTGAAAAAATAGTGTCCTGCAACAGAGTTGCTATTTTATTGTTGGGGGAAAAAACCCAGCTAGTTTAATGTTAAACTGTGATATGTGCCTCTCCATGTAAATGCTAACGAATGTTAAATAACCTAGAAACAGATATTTGAAGCCAGCTAGACTGAGAAGTGCAGGGCCAAAAAAAGAATAGGTTTTTTTTGTTGTTTTGCTGCATGTGTGCATGTAGTCACCATGACAGCCAGAAGATGGAGTGTTGTACTAATGAGCAAAAACTTCCCTGTTATTATTTTTCAGTCTGAACTTCTGTCCATTCTAAGAGAACTTATAAACTATGAAAACCTATATAAGAACCTGTTATCCAAACAAGTTCCATGGAACAGGGACTGTGGCTTGCTCTGTCTTGTACAGCACCATTCATATTGCCAGTTCATCTCCAATACAAGAAAACTAAAATTAGTAAAAAAAAAAAAAAAAAAAAAATCAGTGAGGACAAAGTAGACTGTGAGGGGGAGGTTAAGTGCAGAAACATCCATATACTGAGTACCCTGATTCGATGCCCACTGATGTTATCAGTGCTGTTTCCACAGATTTCAATATGTATTAGATAAAGCCTGAAGTAAGCAAACTAACAAATTTCATATAAGCAATTCATATAGAGAGCTTCACTTGGTTTGCACAGTGTGGCACAGTATTATCCCGAAAAGAGAAATTATTTTCTGGAATAGTCAGTGATGAAGTCTGTGTTATATCAACAGTTTGAAAACAAGTTCATATTAACAGCTGACAAGGCCGTCTGTTATTTGAAGATGATAGTGAGCTGATCATTTGGTTGCAGAAAGGAAAGAGGTGGTAATGGCAGCCTGCCACTGTTGAGACTTCTGGGATTTTACCCTTCTTTGGCATTGCAGTCTTTTTTGGAACGTAAAATGAATGTAAAATACAGGGTGTGAGAGAGTGCTTATGCTAAGCAAGGCCTAGCATTAAGAACAATGCACTAAAACTCCCAGAATGCTTCAAGGAGGTTGAGGAGTCAGCGATTGACATTCTGGTAATCACTTTCTGACCCTTAGATTGAAATGTTGACCTTCTGACCCTTGGACAATGATAAAAATAGCAAGCAAGCAGCTTATATTGTTAAAACAGGAAACCGCATGGCTAAAGTGCAATGACGAAAAACAACTGCATATTATGTCAGCCTTGACATTTTAACCCTGCTAAAGACAGCAAAACATATAGATCAATAATGTATTTAGGTTATTAAAAATTAACTTAAGGAATATAAAGGTCATTAAGAATTAACATAAGAAGTGTAAAAATTATAATACAGAGCATATCACCTGAAATTATAATATTGATAAGTTAACTAAATAACCAATAGAAGTAAGAATTAGAAATGCATATGTATAGGTGTTATCATATATAAGTAATAGTAAAGTTATGTTAGATGCCTCACTGCCAACATGGGAACAGTTTTGTATCTTTTGTCTAAAAAAAGATAAGGGACTCCTTTTAAAGGAGCTGTTGACCAGTTCTGAGGCTACTGAATCAGGCAGCCGCACCTAGCCTCCAGGTTAGAAAGCAAGGGCTTGATTTGGGAACCTCGTGAACCAACAGACCTCCTTTAGTTTATGGCTTTGTGAAACAATAAAAGTTTTAAATTGAACATCCAAGTCTGAGCCTGTGCTTAATTCAGTCCTTATATAATTCGGCATCAAACTCACACACAAGGATCTTTATTAAAGAAAGTTGAGAGAGAGTTGTATTAATGGTAGTGTCTAAATTTACTTATTTATTCACGTTCTCTGCTATTTTATTCCCTAATAATTAAAAACAAACAAACAAGACTATGCATCTTGTTGAAAGAAAAGTTCAGACAATTTTAGTATTTGCTTACCTGGCTAAGAAACACAAGATTTCTTAAGAAATTAAATCCTTGCTGCTCTTGCAGTTAAGAAGGAAATGCTTGACGTAGTGCTTTTAGTGAGAATAATCAATAGAATTGTAAAATTAATGAATGAGAGGCAGCAACTCTTCCTGTCTGTGCCCAAAAACCAATGTTAAATTGTATTTTACAAAAAAATAGTTTAAATTTATAGTCTTCTGGGAAAACTTTATACTACTTTTTTACTGTATGAGCAAGCATTGCCACTGGAGCTAAACTGACATTTAATTATCCATATAATATAATTTTTCTCTAACAGTACTTATGCTGGCTTGATATGTTAGTAAGATGGACTGTACGTATTTCAGTTGGCTTAATTAAGAAAATTATGCTCACTGAAGCACTGAGAGACTCCAGACCTATAATTCTGGGGCATTTATTGTAAGGTGATGGATTATACAGTAAGATGTTTTGCTAGGGTTGGGCACAGAGTCAAATTTTCAAACTCGGGATCCAGACATTAGGCATATACAGAATGCAAATATTTTACATTTGTGTGTCCCAATAGAAATTGCTATTGAAATTATTGTTTCTTACTTGATTAGAGTAAGTCAAGTTCAGGAAAAGGGCAATGGATCGTTTTGTCAATGGGTTTCTTGTTCAATAAATGACACCAACAAAAAAGAGGTTAGCAGAAAAGGAATGAACGATTACAATAAAATCTACTGGAATGTCTAGTGGGCTCCTAAAAATATCCTAAATGCCTAAAGTAGGTGTTAAAATATATATTTATGTCCTAAATTTATATCTCTAAGTTTGAAGATTGATCCCAGTATGCATTTCTAGTTTAGCATTATTTTTTTCAAAACCAGGCTGGTCAGTAATGACCAAATGTGTATAGTAGTAGTAGGTCTAATGTTTTGAAAAGGGGGTAGAGGTCGTGAGTGAGGGAGGGTCTACTGCTTGTGCACTTGGTATTGGTGCCAGGCTGAGGGATCAAAAGGGGTGTAAAACTGCACCCCTTCCCCAGATTCTCTGCTGACTACATCTGGTAGTGGTCTTTTGGCATGTTGATGTTTATAAAATGATGTTTTTCACAAAAACTTGTATACAAGTTGGTTTATATGAGCAAAATAGCAAGGGATTGAACAGACATGCTAAAATAATCAAATCTCTACTAACTGACCCCTTCAGTTCAGGTTTGGGAAACACAGGCAGTGCAGACCCATCCGTTTTGTTATTAGCCACCCTTTACCTGTTCTGAAACAAAAGGTATAGCTTTTGTCTATAAAACTGACTTTTCAACACTTCTCCAGAGTACTGAATTCGCTTGAAGACCAGGGAAAGATCACTTTATTTTGGTAATTATACACAGGCTGAATCTTCAGTAACAGCTTTCTTGAGGTAGCTTTCTATCTTTCCTGCCATCCTAGCAAAGAGCAGGGAAAAAGATTACTCTTGTGAGTAATGTGACTAATGTGGCATTAAATTGAAGCAAGATAACATTTAAGTTGCCTGAAATGGCACAAAGCTATTCATCAATAGACTTTATTAAAACAGACCAACCAACTTCACTGAGACTGAACACAGACATTGGCTACTTAGGCAACCAGAAAGCATAGAAAATAGATGTCCTGTGCCCTCTTCTCTTATCTTTTCATGTACATCATTTGACCTCCTTTATTTCTTGGTGGTAGCAGCCTCTCATTGTAGTGTTCCTTTACCCTGTGCATCATTTATTGGCAATTGCTGTTAATATTATTATCTAGGTTGTAGTTTGACTTGGCGAGTGGTACTCCATTGTGTGAGGCATCTTGCAAAAATATGATGCCAAAAAAGTTCACAAATACAGCTTAATATAAAAGAGAGTTTATTTTAATATTTAAAAAAATAATTTTAAAAATTCCATGAAGCTGCATGCAAGAGTAAGTGGAAATGATGTAAGGTTTTTTAATTTAAAGGGTGAAATCTAACTTAATGCTTGCAGACAGTAGCTGATTGATAGCTCTGAAAAATAAAGTCTTTGGTTCACCTTTCAGTAACATTGGCGGTAATACCATGCTAGTTTAATTTAAATCTATTCTGGAAGGTGTAATAGTAGCTTTGTTTACATGTTTTGCATTTATAGTGCCATTATCAATAAAAGTGCCAGTTATGATGATGCGTTTTGTGGTGTGGACACTCATTTGCTGGTTAACTGGATTAACACTAATAGCATTAAGTAGGCCATAAAAACTGTGAAATAGTAGATTTGAGCCAGATTCAGATGGCTTTGTATCTCAGTGGTGATCTCTTCATCTTTCCCAATTGTGTGGCTCATGCAGCTGCAGCATGTGCAACAAAGAAGATTCTATTGAAGGGTTGAACCTGCAATTTGCATTTCAGCACTCTTCTGTAACTCCTTATGTGGTTCACTTAGCTGATGATTAAGAGGGTTGTATCAGTGTTTAACAGGAACCACGCAACCTGTTCTGACTTCATAATAGCCACTGCATTCTTATTTCACTGGAAATTCTGATTTCATCTTTTTATTTGTATTTTTAATTGAAGAAACTCAATCTCTTTGCAAATGTTCAGATCAGCTCTGAAAAGAGAAACAGGTTTGTCACATAACTTGCCCACCAAAAAGAAGCATATTTAGTTTTAATAAGTACATGCTTCTTTTTCTTAGTAGTCACAGGATGAAATCTGAAGATACAGGAGGGCCAAGATTTCACGCACAATAGCCAGCATTTATTATATGTAAATCCACTTCATGTACAGCCAGACTCTCCTCTTTGAGGTAAAAAACACTTCCTGCACAGTAGGCTTGACAGCATATGTCTAAAAAATGTTAATATTAGAAGCAGAAATATTTGCCCATTAAACAAAACAAAGAAAAGAGAGAACCCATGAGCAACCTGTTGCAAGCCGTCCCAGGGAGAATTGCATGTGCATCTTCCAAGTGTGCCTAGTTAAGCTGTGAAAATATCTCAACGAGTGTGTGCAAAGCAGGGTGATGTGCATGTTCTGCTGCAGGTGAACAAATCCCAGCTTGTGTATATAGACTAGGGGGATCTATTTTTTCAGGAAGAACATGCAGATAAATAAGTATACATATTTGTCTATGTTCATTTGAAAACTCATGGCTTTGTCCCTGCAGAGCAAAACAAAGAGTCTATTTTTGTGCACTGTTGTCAGCTCATCAGTAAAGGTGATTCTTTGCTAAGCTTTTAGTCCACTTGAAATGTTTTTGTCCTTGTTTATTAGGTAATTAAGCAAGAGTCTTACTCCTTAGTAACTGCCATTTCTTAATTAGGAAATTAATTGAATGCAAAGTGGTCTCACCATATATCACTATTTGAAGCAGGAAAATTTGGGCATGTGATCATTAATTCTATAAAATAGCCCTGTTCATTATAAAGTTATGCTCAATTTATCTAGATTTTTTGGACTTCATTAACAAATGACTGATCATTGGACATTGTTTTTCAATGATGCACTCTGACCACTAACAATTGTCCATCACAAATTCATAGCTTAATAAACAAGAGTATTTTCTGTATTGCCAGACTCTACCTTCCCCATATACATACATGAAAACCCCCCTTTTTAAAATGTGCTACATTGGAATAACTTTCATTTGGAAAGCTAATAAAAAAAGACAAGAGGAGCAGATGCTTGCTTTTTAAACCATAATAAATTACACAAAATTGTTGGCATGGTAAAATGTCACTAGGACAATACAAAAGTTGTTAACTGAAATTGAGAGCTGGCATGATGCCATTGACTTGAATGGAATTATACTCATATTAAAACTGGCCCATTAACTTCTGCCAGCTTTTTGTTAAACATAAAGATGTACATTTTGCATTCAAACATTTTATCACCAAGATTAATAACTTCTTTCTTATAGCATTAAGAATTCAAGAAGATAAGAAGAAATGGCTAGTAGAATGGAAAATGTGTAAACTCTTTAAAAAAGAAAAACAAAACAAAACAAAATATAATTGCTGGGTTAGTGGTTTATGCTGTGCAGACGGAATTCAGATCCTGACTTGGATCTACTACAGATACAGTGGGACTGGATGGCTCAGAAAACTGGTTTTGTGATCTAGAGTACTTAGTTCTAGGTCAGTGTCTGGCCAAAGGTAAACACTGTTAATCACTGCTGAACTGTAGAAAATACAATGGTGACACAAATTCATTACAGTTCTCATTAAAGTAGGTGCTAATAACATTCACAGTCGCTAAAGAAAAATCAGTGATTAAACAGGATGGTGCCACTGTGTCCAGAGAGGATTGGTGGTGGTGGCATTCCCTGTGTTGAGATTGAGGGCCAGTAATCCATCTCTAAGGTGTCTAAACAGAACTTTGGCAGAATTTAGGTGCCTTTGAGCACCGTTGTTGCCCCCATGCTAAGCCTTGAATTTCTGCTGAGAAGCATATACCATTCATTCATTCCCCTGTCTAGATGCACCATGTCCCAGGAATGAGGTGAATTTGACATTAGGGTGATGCTGAGTACATGCCAAGAGCTGCTCTCAGGTTCACTGTCTCAGGTGTTCATCCTCAAGTGTCTATTTGTTTTTTTTGGGGGGGAAAAGGGGGGATCAGGATTCTGCCTACTGGTAAGTGACTATGGTTGAAAGTGTAACAAAATGAGATGGATACTTTCAGTAGAACATATCAAGTTCCCTAGAGGGAAAACATTTGTTTTTACGGTAGACTCAAGGTCTGTTTTTTTTCACTGCAGTACCCCAGTCTGACTTTCCATTCTGCTTTCCATTCCTTTTGCACAGTACCCAGTGACTACACTAAATGCAAGGCAATAGTGAGTGAGGCCCATATTTCTAGAATATCTACTTATTCCAGCATACTTTTCTCAAAGGCACTTACTTCTACTACTCATTGGCTTGTTGTAAGAGGTAACATAACTAGTTGCAGACCTGAAATTGTAATGCATGACACATTTTTTCTTTACCTGTTCTATAAAACATAATATGTGATTGACTATCCATTTTGTAAAAGGTAACAGAATGTACAATTGCAGTTTATAACAAGCATGTTGCTACTGGAACTGCATACTTGAAGGAATGTCAAAATATTAAAATTAAGACAACAAAATGTAATGCTGACATGTAAGGAGCAAAACATCAGTACTTCATTTGATCTTGTTTAGTACTCAGTCAAAGCTTGAAATACATATATACATGTTTTCACAGCACATTCTTTACAGCTATTATGGTTAAACTACATGCATTTAGTGGAAATGGTGACTAGCACTGATCAAAATAAAATTTTCCCACTCATGGATTTTGCTTAATTCTACAATATCAATATAAAATTCTTCTGGTATGGTGTCAAGCGTATGCACCTGACAGAATGCTTCCTCTTTTTAAAACTAGAAAAGGGCTTGCCAAATGCAACACAACATCTGGGCCCATGTTGTCTGCCACACACGCTACATACACTCTCTCACTTAGTCATCTTGCCAAAGAAAATTTTGCTCTGAGATGTCTTTTTCTGCTCACATTCCTTCATGCCTGCTGCATGGATGACCCCTTTGGGCGTGTCCAGACAAGCATACACATGCCTGTTGCCCCATCTCAAACCCCTCTGAGATGGGGAAAGAGGCACATCCAGGAGTGAAAAAAAGGTCCCTGTGCTGCAAGTTTGCAGTGTGGGGAGAAAATGAGATCCCTGGATATCCAGGGGTCTAAAAAAAATGAAGTTAAAAAAAGCAGGGCAGGCAACCGGAGGCTGGGTCCTCCATGGAGATGCTCTGGCTGCCAGAGTGTCTCCATTGTTGGCCCCTCACCCTGGTGCTGATTCACACGGCCTACCAGGCTGCATGTTCAGCACCAGGGCTCCAGTGCCTATAAGTAAGGAGTCAGCAGGGCTGGAGGGGGGGACTATAGAGGGGGCCCCTGCCAGCTGCGCCCACTTCTCCAACTCCCCTGATCTCTGCCTTGCCCAGCCCCACCCCCTACCTGTTCCCCTGACACCCCCGATCACTTCTCTGCTCGGCCCCTCCCCCATCTTCCCCTCCGACCCCCCCATCACTTCCCTGCCCGTCCCATCCCCCCACTTTCCCCTGACCCCCCAATCACTTCCCTGCCCAGCATCCCTGTAGTTTAAAAAAAAAAAAGCCCCAGCACTTACCGACAGCTGCAACTTCCGTCTGGCTGACTGGGGCCCCGCCCACACAGTGAGGGGCAGAGGGACAGCCCCAGCAGCCCCAGCCCAAGCCCTCCTGTCCTCCACTACCCTGTCTTTCCCAGGATGGCTCTGCCAGGAGGCCCCTCCACCCCTGCTTCTAAGGTAAGTAGAGGATTTTTTCCCATTTTTCTCTGGTTTTTTTTCTGTGTTTTTTTTTTTTTTAAAGTGATGGTGCCTGGAGTTGTAGGGGTAGCCATTGGGGACTGGTGGGGCAAGTTGGGGGGTGAGGCTGAGTGGGGCAACCATTGGGGGGCTGCAGCAGCTGGCAGGGGATGGGGCTAGGTGGGGCAGCAATTGTGGGGCTGGAGTGCGGCATGTGGGCCTTGCGTGGGAGGGTGGTAGCCCCTGTGGGGAACATTTGTCCCCCCTTTTGGGGGACTGTAACCCCTTTGTGGAGGCCATAAACCCTGTGGAAGGTCAGCAGAATATATATTCATGAATTCATGAAACATGTATTTAGAATTCACTTTATAATTATGATAAGAGACATGCTTTAACACTAGATATGTCAATAAAACCTTGTCCAAATGATCACAGTCTCTGTCTTTCTCTCTCTCTTTATAGTGGTGTTTTTTTTTACTTGTGGAAGAACATGGATTTGGGGGTATTTTCCAGAGTGACTTTGGGATTTTTTTTTATCAGGGATTTTTTAGTTTTCCAATAGGGAACACCAGAATTCCTGCTAGGACCCTGCCTGCTCAGAGCTGGCACCTTGGACCCAGCTAGCTGTGGCTGACTTCCTGGCCAGCTGGGGCTAGGAGGACAGGCTTTGACAGTTCCAAACAGGCCACACCCAGAGCATCTTTCAGGTGATAGCTGCCCAGGTGGCCAGACAGGGGGCACACATAGCAGTAGTGCCACACAGAGGCCAACCCTGCAGGCATAGCCCATTGGCAGCTGGCCCGGAGGGGCAAATGCCTCTACTGTCTGTGCAGCCCCCATCTGGGTCTCACAGGTGTGCAGCAGGTCACAGCCAGGCAGAAGCCCCCACTGCCAGACCCCTGCAGTGGGTAGAGGATGCAGGGAACACTCGGAGCTGCTTCAGCAGTCCAGCTGGCAGAAAGGGTAGTGTCCCCAGGTACCAATTGGCTTGGCCCCAAAAGCTTCTGAGAGCTAGTAGTCCTGAGCTACTTGCCAGGGCAGCTTTTTATACTGCTGAGGACAGCACAGGGGCTGGCCCCAGGCTCTAGTTCCCCCTGGATGCAGATCCAGGAGGAGCCAGGCAGGGTTATTTTGCCCCAAGTGGCACATTTTGCTCCACAACAAAGTGCATGTCCAAGCATGTGCACTGAGGCAAAAAGCCCCAGCTCAAATTTGCACCATTTCTATTTGAGCGGCTGCAAGCGCACATGCTTACATGTGTGGATGTGCCCTTTGGGTGTATTCAGCTCTGCACTGTGGGGCTTTCTGGTTCCTGCTGCCCTACACTTTTGGATAGTCTTTTCTAAGGACCAGTCTTCCTTGCACAATTGCTTTTTTTTAATGCCATGTCTTCAATACAGCAAATAATCCTATTTCTAATCAGACAGTCTGTGAAGTTCTCAAAAGCATAGTTCTTACTCAGTCTCTTCAGTGCAGTAAAATACTGATCTAGACTATCTCCTGTTGTTTGTCTGTACATACAAATCTCTGTCCTTTAAGGGCTTCATCCTTTTTTTTGCATGCACCACTCCTCAAGTGTGTTTAATATTACAATTCACTGTACATTTTGGTCATCTTCAAAAGCCAGGTTTCTTTTCCAACAGTATGCACAAAGACAGATTATTTGACCTTGTCATTTTCTTTGACCTTTGCCTGAATACCTCCAGTTCTATGCTACATTGCCCAACATCGGAAGGATTGCAAGACATGACTAACTATCCTGTTAAGTCTGCAGGCAGATCACTTACAGAGGCTCTTGTCCTTCCATGTGGCTGTGTTGCTCCACTTGCTCTCAGTTTCCAACTTCTTTTTTGAGTTCAAACTCAAATTCTTTTGAGGTCTTTCTCATTCACCACTCCTGACACTAGGTAGTGTTCCCTGAGCATATTTACACGATGCTTTACTGCATGCTTTACTGTGCAGCAAGCATCCGCATCTACACATTCAGATACTTGCTGCATAATAATTGGCTCTATTCACAAGTAGATTTGCTACCTGCATATGCAGGTGGCAAATTTACTTAAGATAAGTAACTGAGCAGTAGCGCACATGTAGACCGCTGACTGGGAGCAAATCTGCTCCTGGGCAGTAGGGGGCAGGAAATTGCTTCCTATCCCTGGGAGCAACCTGCTGCCAGGGCGTGGGATAAATATCCCTTTGCCCTAGCAGCATGGGGCTCCCAGCCCCAACTCTGCAATTGCAGGACTGGCATTGGAATATCCTTATCCAGCCCGAGTCCTGTGCTGGTGGGACCTGGGCTGGGAGATCCTTATCTCCCAGAGCCATTGCCACAATCATGGGGCTGGCACTGGGAGATCATTCTCTCCCTACCTGAGCCCTACAGTCATGGGACCCAGACTGGGAGATCTTCATGGAGTTGTCACTGGGAGATAAGGATCTCACAGCCTGGATCATGCTACTGGAGGGCTGTGGCTGGGATAGAAGGATTTCCCAGCCCCTGCTTCCTAATCATGGAGCAGGGGCTGGGGAGCCTGTTCCCTGACCAGCTATGCAATCAAGGAGCTAGGTAGGGAACAGGTTATCCAGTATGTTCCTTGCACAGCTCTGCAATCATGGAGCTAGTCAGGGAGCAGGCTCTCCAGCCCCCATCCTGCTATCACAGAGGCAGGGGCTGGGAACCATCGCAGTCAAGGGGAGGTCCCAGCCCCGATTGGGTGGAGGAGGAATGGGGTTTGGAAAGAGCTGCAGGGATGGGGCAGGTCTCAGCCCCCTGCACCATTGAAAGCAGGGGTCGTACATCTAGGGTGCTCACTCCTAGATGCCCTACCAGGAGATTGAAACAGGGGGCTGGGACCTGTCCATCCCCTGCAGCTCTTTCCCAGTCCTATGCCCCTGACTGGAGAGCCAAGGCCAGGAGTGCCCTGCTGGCTTCCATGAGCAGAAAATCTGTTCCTGAGACCCTGCACATGCAGATGCCTGCCCGGGAGCATTTGCTCATGAGTAACTTACTCACAAGTAAACTGCTCCCAGATCAAGTGCATGTGTAGACATACCCACTGACTTCAATAAACACAGCATACATGAAGAACAACAACAAATTTTAATTGTGGAGCACTAAGCAACTTCTGCAGACCCTTTCTCTGTTTTAACTGGCTCATTTACTGAGGGACCAGCTGTCAATACCCAACCAATCTAGTCTAAGTAAGGGAACATCTCCAAATGATAACTTCTATCACCATATGGTATAAGAGAAAATACATTCTTTTTAGAAAGTTACAACTGAAATACTGGCTGCCAAATGATTCACAGAACAGAAAAACCTGTAAGCTTTGCCTATAGCAGACTACTTCTGAAGTTAGATTGCAGGGGAAAAAAAAGGAAGTTGCTTGTATATTTATATCCACTTGGCTTCTGGTTGCTCTGCATGTCTTTACTCAGCAGCTATATACCTATAATGTGGTAGTCAGCAGAATGCAGAGGCATGTCTATATGTATTTTTCTGGCAGTATTCAGGAAGTAATAGAAGTCTTTTCCTCTCAGGATTGTTTTACTGGGTTCTGCCAGAGTAGTTTTGAATTTGAACCTTCTTATAGTCTACTGTCATCATGAATTTTGCAAACAAAATAATCTAGTGTCCTCAAGACCTTAGCAGGTAGGCAGGTAGCAGACAGAGGCTCTGTCTACACCATCGGGACTGCTGCTGTTTTAATTATGACGGCAGCACTGAAGTGGGTGTATTCCCAATCGCTGATCAGCTTTGGTGACAGAAGGAGGATTTTACATTAGTTCCCCCAGAATTTTCTGGAAGAAGCTATTTTATACTGGCAGAACGTGGGTGTCTCTACATGTTAATTAATGCACAGTGGTTACTACTAAATAAATGGGCAGTAACCAGAGCTAGTGCACAATAGTGCTGACGATTGCCTTTTTAGTGATGCTACTGCTCAGTAGCCTAATAATACTGCACTACTGTGTATTAGCACTGTCCGTGCTGTGGCACACTACTGTTGAGTGTTATTAGCCTACTTGACAGTTAGTGTCTTGTGTAGACATGCCAACTAGGGGTTTTGCTGGAGGAATGATGTCCACTACAATGGATCTTTACCTATACCCTGCTAAACTAACTCTTTGAAAGACAGGAAGCAGAAGTGGGAGAATCCATCCTTAAAAGAACTGAATTAGTGTTTATCAGCCTGGGAAAGTGCATGTCCACAATTCAGCCTCCTCTATGAAGATGACCAATGACTGTTCAACTTTCATCATATTTACCTTAGTTGGAGAAGCTCAGTCATGAGACCTCAACTTCTTATACATTTTAGTGGAATGATAATTAGCTGCTTGATGAATTCTGCTCACCTGTTAAGTTCTTTTTTACACATGGCTGACATCCAACAACAACAAGCAAAGTGTTTTACCATGTATTTTTGACTGTGCTTTTCAGACTGTTTTAGTCACTTGTGATTAGATATGCTTACTTGCCAAAACAATACATGCTTACTCAGGGATTGCTTTTGACTGAATATTCCTCAGAGGGAATCCCTGTATTCTCCAAACTTTCTTTTTTCACCAGTAGCCATAAGCCACCTTGAAACAAGATCACACAACATTGAAATCACCATAGATTTCAACCATAATCCATGCCTGGATTTTTGATTATTTAGAGATGAGGTTTTATTTTGGCCCTGCCTTCACTTTTTAACTTTCCAGAAAACCAAAAGTCTGTTTGAATTATCTTAATTTCTGAGACGTGCCACCAGCCAGTTAGATGGATCAGGGCCCATGTATTATAAAGATATTCCATCTGTTAAGCATATGGTCATTTCTGTTAGGCAGTAAAGTTTTCTTTTCTGAATTATGCTCAACTTCTTATTAAATTGCAAAACAAGAGGCATGGGGCAGGTGTCCTGCTTTCTGCTTTTGTTTCCTAGCATGCTTCTGTAAATTTAGATACAAATCCTATCTTGAGGCCTCAAATGAAATTCAATTTGGTATTATCCAATTTGTGGATATCACAAAACCACTACACAAAATTTGGCACAATCTAGTATGGTTTGGAGACTCTTGCTTTGTGACATTCCAAGATTACACTGGCATATGTGCCAGAATTCAGCAGCACTTATATATACAAGGAAACTTGCATGACAAACACCTGGTCAGTCTGTCTTAGTTCAAACCCATATTGTTAGTTTTTCATGTTCATAAGCGCTAAACTCATTGACAATTTAAATACAAAGTGTTTAAGATGCTTAGTTCCAATGCCATTTGTTAAGAGTGTTTGGAGTGTGATGACAGAACATCCATATAAATTATCTGCATTGGAAATAAATTAAGCTGTTGCTATCAAAATATTTTATTTTTATAGTGAAGACATATGGGTAAGTTTCTGTGGCTTGTATTTTAAAATGTAATTGTATATTTTTCTTGATGGCAGTAGCAGATGGGTAATGGATGGACATAGGTTTTGCAGGAGAGTCATGTGATTTCCAAGGGCTCCAGAGAGCTTCATCATTCATGCAAGTAGGAAAGTTAACAGGAAAAAATGCTAAACCACAGTCTTAATTCTAGGCATTAGTTGCATGAATCAGAGGAACCAATCCAAACTCCACTGAAGTCAATATAAAGATTCCCATTTGGATGAAACACATATTTTCAGAGCCATTCTTATTTTGGCAGCTTCATATAGATTACCTCTTCATAAATGCATGAACTGGGTTAATCATGTTTAAAGACTCCCTTCACACATTCCATACAAATTTATAACCTCACTCAGGAAGAAAGCAAGCCTTTTAAATAAATTCATATACCAAAGTAGAATTCTGGTATAAGGTGCCCAAGAGTTTTAATGTCTACGATTTGCAAATGCTTAGCCATCAAGAAATGCTTCCACCTCAGCAAAAGTTAGGTTGGCAGAAAGAAACCATTTAGGATGGATGGAGGTGGCATACTATATGTCAGGGGTTTTCATTTTTTTTAGTAAGGGTACCTTCAGTGACCATCATCCTGGGATTTCATAGCTTTCATAGACATTAGGGCTGGAAGGGACCTCGGGAGATCATCGAGTCCAGCCCCCTGCCCAAAGGGCAGGAAGTCAGCTGGGGTCAT
>NW_017728886.1:131494504-131516368 GCF_001723895.1 Crocodylus porosus
CCTCTTGAGCTTGTCAAAGTCGGCTTTTCTGAAGTCAAGGACTTCTGTGTTGCTGACTGACTTGCCAGCTTTCCGGAGGATGGTGAAGGTGATCAGCTCGTGGTCGCTGTCACCCAACTTCCCATCAATCCCTAGGTCGCCGATTAGGTCATCCCCCGTAGCCAGTACCAGGTCAAGCAGCGCTTTGCCTCTCGTTGGCCCATAGACTTCTTGGGTCAGGTAAAGTCATCCACGCACTAGAGAAAGCTTTGCGCCGGCTCAGATTTAGCATTTAGATTTAGGGATGTGGCAACACAGGATGATGGTTGATGGTGCTCTGTCCTCACCCGCCCGCATGCATCACCTAGAGCCTTCCCAAGTACCCCGGGGGGCATGAGTGCCCTTGATTGACAATCCCTGCTATAGGTAGTCGGTGACTTCCAAAAAGAGTTGTATTCTTGCTAAAATCAAGCACCTATGTACATACAATTCACTGGGTTCTTTTTAAATACTTTCCTTTTATATGTCATAATTGTCATGCCAAGTATTAATTTTTATGCTTGGCTTTCTAGAAGTATATGTAAGTAGTGAGTAGAACCCTCCACCACTGGTTACCTAATTCCCTTTCTAGTGAAAAGATGAGTTTTGCCTTTTGTGATAGTGGAAGTCAAGTTAAATTGTGTGAAAATAGAGATATGTTTTATAAGGATCACTGTTCTCATATTCCTAAACCAGGTTCTATCACATGTATCATCAAAGGCATCTCTAGTGAAAGAGTCTAAAGAAATATTACTGAATATTCCATATGGCCAAATCATGATGGCCTTACTTTGTTTCTTGATCCCTTACCTAAGTAAATTTTAATTATTTTCAGTAGGAGTGTTCCTGGAGAACCATCAATAAAAACAAAGTAAAGATGTCAAAAAAGATTTGATGTATTAATGTTAAAATTGGAATGCTAGTGATAATCATTGTTGCAGTATTCACTTTTTCAATTTTATTTTAAAACACTTATAAAAACAAGTCACTAAAATGATAAGATTAACATGGAATTGCTAAGTTTGAGCCTGTGGTTCTGAGTTTTCATAAAGAGAGGAGATGTTTTAGAAATTTTGGATCAAAATACATGGATTTCAAAAATATCCTTAGTTCTATGTTGCTAAATTCAGAGTTATGTTTTACATCCATTTCTGTGCCTTGATGCCTAAAGATAGTGATGTACTCAGAGGATCATCAGAATGATTTTTTATAGTACATTGGTCCCCACTACATTATTACTGCTAATTACCATTTGGATATTAAATGGGCTTCATCATTCACAGGATACAACTTCTTAAACTTGAAATGTAAAACAGTGTTATGGAATGTAACAGTGCACCATCTGCTAACACTCTTATTGTTAACACCAGATTAACATCTGGTAATCACTCTTGAATTATGTTATGGGAAACAGTGAAGTTATATTTGCTAACATGATGATGTTTGAAACAAGACAGAGTAAAGTGATACCTTATAGACTGCCATATTTATTTGAATCCAAAAGAAGGGGTTTTTTTCCCATTCAACATGGTGCAGGGGGAGAGAAGCCTCTGCATTAGATTTCAATACTGGAGCACGAGCTGCTGCTACTGCTAGTGCCTAGTCAGTGCCAGGATGACTTGAGGTGGATTATATGGCAGGAGAGGGAGTGCACTGAGGGGAAGATCACACAGTGTGTGGGGGAGTGTATGGTGTATGTGTGCTGTGGGGGAACAGTGGAATCTAAGCAGTGTGTGTATGGGGAAAGAGGGGAAGCATGTGGGAGACACTGCATGGTGCTCAGCCTAGATAACCCAGAGGAACACTATGTAATGTGGGAAGGGGAACCATGGGGGAGACCTCACTATAGGGGCCAGAGCCAGAGCTGCTACCACTGCTGCCTGGTCAGGGCCAGAGTCACCATTTGCTTTGTGCTCTGGGTCAGAGCTGAAAAGAGAAATGTCCCATTGTGTAGATGGTAGTGGAGGGAGCAAGTGTTTGGAGGGGTCAGGCTCCAGGCAGACCAGGTATAAGGGGCAGTTAGTGTGGGGGGAGGTAAGCATTGTGGGATAAATTACTTGAGGAGCAAGTGCCAGGGATCAGATGTGGGGCAAGGGTAAGGGTCAGGCTGCCTGCCCCCCACTTCTGCTTTTCCTGCTACTTGCCCCCCTGCCACTGTTTTCCCCACTGCAATGCGGGAGGGGCAGGGAATAGATTTAAGGCCCTCCACCCTGCAATGGATAGAGTCTATATGGAAAACTAACAAATTTATAATTTTTCATGAATAGAATCTAATCCCTGGGAGGTCATCTTAAATTCAAAAACATCTTGTATTTAGGTAAATAGGGTAATTCAGAAAGGCATAAACGTTCACAAGCAATAGCGTACTTCTGCCTTTTGCTTGACTTCAGACGAATATAGTTAACCGTTTCATTACAAAATCCATTGTGTCAAAAGCATGTTTAAGTTGTCACAGCTGATGATCTTTCTCATGAGTATATGCCAAGCACAAAAAGATATTAAGAAGATGAGGAAAAATAGAATTAATTTAAATTCATAGGGTTGAGAGACTTGGTCATTAGAGATATTATTGTAACCATCTGCTTGATGCTACTTTGTCCAAATGGGTTCACCTTAGTTGACATCTGAAATGGCATTTCAAAAATAAGAATGGTGGAATGTTTTTGAAGGCTGGATTGTTGAATGAGTTAGGGCCAAGTGAAAAGCCTGAGCTTGCCTGAAATAGCTGGTACCTCAAATGGCAGTTGACAAATTATTGTAGAGAAAAAAAATCCTGTTTTTTCTGCAGGGTGATAAATTGGGAAACCTAATGTATTTCTTTCATCATTAGCTTTCTTATTTAATGCTAACCATTAAACCAAGTAAAACAGAGACCTATGTATCATCAGAAATTAAAAATAAATTAACATATTATTTCCTACTACTTGATATAGGAATAAAGAGTAATTGGAGTAGTTAAAAGGAAGCTCAGCTTCAGTTGGTCAAAATTAATAGTTTATTACCTCTTCAATTCTAATAACCATTGAAGAAGTTAACCAAGTTACTGAGCAGCAGAAAAATGGAATGCCTGACTACAATAGACAGCAAAGGTGGAAGAATAATGATCCCCTTTAAAATCACTTTGATATCATTATTGCTGCAAATTAGGATTGAATTCACTCTTACTGGTTCACATCAGCACTATATAATCAGACAGCTCAGGTTTTCTTACAGAGAGAATGGTGTTTTTAATGGGTCTTTAAAACCTCTGAATCTAGCAAGGGAATATCTTTAAAAAAATCAGTGTTGTGATCTAGATAAGTTCAACATTGAGCAACGGCCTAGATTGTATTCCTTGATGCATGGGGAGCTGAGGGTAGAATTTGGAAAACACAGAAAAAATGCAGAAATAGTGTGTATAAATCCCTGTGTATAACCATAAGGAAAACGTAATTCAGTAATCTGTAGGCAAAGTTTAATGAATGACAAATGCTTTAGGCCAGTCTATGCTTTATAACCAATTAAATGATACATTTTTTTATAAATGTAGATTCAATTTGTCTAGCAAATTTCTAGTTCATATGTTGTCTTAATTGGTGTGTGATATTCCATACTCCTATAATCAGCCTTCCCTCAGGTATCTAAGATATTATTTCTCTTGAAAGTATTTTGATAGAGTTTCTTTCTTTTAATTTTTCTCCTGTGGGTACTCTACTTTTTTAGAAAATGCAGAAAGATTATAACTGGATGGTAAAGCAGTTTGCTAGCAATTAAAATTTGTGCTTGGAGCAGTAATACAGAATCTTGCTTCTAGTGCTAACTGTTAAAAAACATCCTTTAAAACAGTATGTGTTTTTCCATATCCAGGTTCTTGCACATCCAAATACTTGGATTTATAAGTGCAAGCTGGATACTTATGCACTCAGATAAGTATACATTGTTTAAATAAGTGATGAATAAAAGTTTTAATAAGCATTACTAACAGAACAGGCATGGTTTGCAAATCCTAAGTTAACAGCAGGAGAAAAAGTACTTAGGGGGAACAGAGAGAAGCTTATAGCTACAATGTCTAATGCTTTGGCAGGTATGTAAGGGAGAAGAAGATACGATAAATAAGGCAATGAAAGAACAAAGAAACTTTTATAAGTAAAGGTCCAAATGTGAAAGTAATGTGTTGACAATTTAGTAGCAACATGGCATCAAAGAAGAAGGATATGATAAAAAATTATTCCTCATTGAGAATCTGTCTGATATATCTTGGTTCCACTGCAGAGGATACAGGGTTTAGCATGTAGTTTGGTATAAAGAGAAATCAACCTTGCTTGTAATGAATGCTGGATAAGGGTTGTGGCATTGGCTTGACTGAATGGAGTTCTGTGTTCTGAAAATATTTTAAGCATGATTAAAACCTGACTGGGTGATGGAATCAATGTCAAACTGAAAAAAGCTTCATTACTTTACAGCAAGTCAGCAAGGGCTATTAGGCACATTCTATCAAGCAAAGAACCAAGCCCTGATGGATTCAACACAGGTTTTTTTCAAGGCTTCTCATACAGATCTATAATCAATTGTGCCTGAAGCTTTTTGTGTCATCTGATAAACTGATTCTCTGCCCTTACACTATGCCTGAGGTAACTCCTTAAATATAACATTGGATTGTTGGGTGCTATGGCTTCATTTCTCTAATAAACTGTGGTGATTTTGGTTAAAATTCTCCACATGTGAATGTCAGACATTACTGCGCAGTTCATGGTTGCAGGTGAAACTGAGTTCCATAAGAGGATAAATTTATAGAGCTCACTTTTTTTCTTCTTTTTACTACAGTAAACATAGAAGAAGCTTCTTGATGCCTGGCTGCTTTTACCTTCTCACTCAATATAGAAAAGAACTCTGTGTCATGTAGTGCTTTCTTTGCACATCCTTATAGAAAATGAAATTCAAGAATGCATTTGCACTCTGTATTTCTGACCTATATACAACTCCCAAAGGTAGGGAGGAAACAGGAGAAGAGCCTTTGAACGGCCAAAAATCTTACCTACACTTGTAGAATAAGGCATGTTTCTACAAAGGTAATGAGCCATGAAATTCACATTCCTTACCGTTTTTTCTTAACAGTGTGTGTAGTGCCTACACCTAAGTTAGTCCATTAAGGGACCCTCTTTTCAATTGTTCATGATTTTGAAAAACTTGAAATATATGGGGAGAAAGTTTGAAAGCTTCTTTATTTCTTGGGTTGGTCCCCTTTCCCCTTCCTTCCTCCTACTGGAAAAAAAAAAACAAACACTGGCTAAAACAGCTGACCAACTTTCCAATAATATGATTAGGGGAAAATGTTGGTTTTACAGGAAAGTGTTTAAGTTAGGTGGGCCAAGGCAGGAGGTGACAGAAGCTAGGATGGGACTCAAGGAAGCAGCAGAAGAGGTTTTGTAACCACTAGTTCACTTTTCTCTAGATTTTTAGTTGATTGTTCTTCAGTTTCCAATCTCTTTTCCTGTCTAGGAAATAGCCCTGAAATCCACTAAAGAAATCGTATGTCTCTGTAGCCTGGGCGTACACAAGGTATGTACCCCCCTTCTCTGAATTGAAGGGGATTGTCAGCAGGTAAAGGTGCTGTGGGAGGGAACTGTCAACTGCACACAGTTTCTCCTCAGTTCTCTATAGAGTCAGGTCAGGACACAACTGCTTAACTATATACAGGTTTATTAATTAATAAAATTAAGTTATATACACACACATATACACATATCTACAGATAAGTAATCACTTATTCAATGATACAGGACTATATTATATACATGATTTATACCTTCTATAGAGCTTCAACCCACACAGATAAGCAGCAGATCTGGAACTGGTAAGTATAAGCAAACACAGGTAAATGCAACACGTCAACAGGGATAAATGCAATTAACTATTTAAGTCCATGAAAGAGCATTGTCATGTATACAGTAGAAATCAAAGATAAAATACACTTCTACTCATATAATAGTGAAACCTCAACTGACAAAATATATGATGCAAATGACAAAATGTGAGGTGCCCGCTCACCCCTCCGGGTGTTGAAGGTGCTACTATAGTAGGGTCTCCCTATCCAATAAGGGGAAGCCTGGCCAAAGCTCTGCCCGGGGAAAATGGGTCAATGCTCCAGGCCCCTCCAATCCCTCATGGGCTAGGACGGGACCCCCTACCTCACAGGGGTACCTGCTGGCTCTCTCCCAAAGGGCTCCCTCCCCTGTGGGATACCCTTGTTCCCAACACTCACAACCTCATGGTTATGGGAGGGTGCTCTGGCTCTGTGGGATGGGCACCTCTCCTGGCACAGGGTCTAGCCACTGCCCAGGGCTCTCTCTCCCATCCTGAGGCCTGCTCATGGCCCTGCGCACCAACCCATGCACCATTTGGCTCACTGCTTATGGCAGGGGTTGGAGGCCTGGGCCGCCTCATGCGACACCAGGGCTTGATCAGCTCCTGGACCCACTGGGGCAGCCTGTGTTGGCAGCCTGGCTGAATGCCAGGGGTTGGAGACCTGAGCTGCCTTGAAACAACTCCTAGAGTCCCAGCCAGCTCTTTGACCCACTGTGCAGGATCTCTGCATTGCACTCTTGGCCATCTTCTGGGTTTGCAGACCTGAACCACCTCGAGCAGCTCTCAGGGTCTGGGGTTCATGCACCACTCCCTGGCCACCTGCCAGGGTTGCAGGCCTGAGCTGCCTCAAGTGGTTCCCAGGGTCTGGGCTTCATGCACCGATCCATGCACTGCTCCCTGGCCCCCTGCCAGGGGATGCAGACCGTGAGCAGCCCCAAGGTATGAGCCCTATGCACTGCTCCACATACTGATGGGGCTGAGGTGTCGTTCCTGGCAAGGGGGGAGGGGGGCTCTTCTGGGCACTCCTTCACCCACTGGGCAGCTCTTCTTAACCCCTTCTTCCTTTGTTGTCCCATGGCTCCCCTTATTCTGTACCCCAAGTCTTGCCGGACCTGGAAAATGCAGGATTCACTCAGGTCCTGATTAGGGGATGGGCTCCACCAATCAAAATGAAGTTTTTCTGAGCCCAGGATGTGCCAGGCTGAATCAGTAAGTCCGCCACATATCCATCCCCTGGATGTAGGAGCTGTACTCAGAAGGTAGTTACTCATCTGGTTACTCTGTTACCTCAAATAGCAGATTGTACTGGTGGATTAAAGATTCAAACTCTGCTGATGACCTAAGTTCAGTCAACATAATGACCTCTATTTTTTTTTAAAATTTAAATGTTAAATCTAAGAAATATCCAAAAATACATTTTAAGACAATGTTAAGGTTGCAGGGTCAAGTGTTGGAAGATTAAGAAATGCTTGTATTGAGGATGCCCATGTTTGTTTAGTTTAGCCCCCTGGGATTAGTCTTTGATGATGATAGTCTTTCTGAAAGCAGGGTCATATAATGGAAAATGGCAATGGAAAATGGCAGGCTATGATAATTATAGGCAGTGCTGGTATCTTTGGTATACCAAAGATTTTGTCGTCTCTGATATAGCTCCCAGGAGTTGTGAAGTAGGGAACTGCTCTTATCTTCATTTTACAGCTGCTGAATAGAGGCACTGAGAGATGCCATGTTTGGTGTCACATAGGAAGTCTGTGGCAAAGCAGAGAATTGAACTCTCTCAAATTTCAGGCTCATGCACTGAGCACTGGGCCATCTGACTGCACACATGCTGCACTATATATTACCAAGCTACTGTATGGATAGACAAGAAGAGAGAAATATATTTGCTACCTACATATCATTAGCAAAAGTACAAAGGCTGAGATCCAGTTTAACAGGTAAGTGTCCTGTTGTGTTCTTGAAAAATATAATCCCTTTTGCCACTACTACCTTTTTAATGATTTTTTTTCACTTTTATTGATTTGGAAATCTCCTGTTCAAACTTGCTGTCTGGTTTTTTGGGATAAAAAATGTAAGTATCAGTATAATAGCAAAAAAGGTAACCTAGACTGATTAAGCCTGGATGTTATAAAATCAGAAATGTGTAGTGAGACCCAATGTTATTTGGAGAAAAATCCATAATATCCTTTATTAGGAACTTTTCTGAGGATACTGAAAAACTAGACAGTTACCTGAAAAAACAACTTTCTCTTTCAAGGACTTTAACACTTCACTCATTTCCATTATCACTTTAGATCACCTACAGAGGAACCACATTTATTATTGCAGAGTTAAGCCTTCACCTTATATTTTAATAGTGTATAATGTTCTTTATTCTTGAGCACAAAATAGGCCAAATTCTGCTCTCAGCTTAATCCATACAAATCACTGGTATCAAGTCTGCTGTTCTCATGAATCACAAATACGCACTGGTAGCAGAATCTGACCCATAACCACCTTCAGAGTCAATAAATGCAGAAGGGTACATTTTTTATTCCGAGCAAGGCTGCAGAATAGAAAATGTGATTTAAATTAGTTTTTTTGTGCCTAATAGTGCCTGGCATGGCTTGGCAAACCTACCCAGCCTCAGCAAGACATGATGACTTAGGGCAGGAGAGAGCAACCCTATTGATGTACACCTTAAAGTGGTGTAGGCATGCAAACAAGTTAGTATGAATGAAAGGAGGACATTGTTTTTCATTACATTACCTGCTCTATGGTAACTGTTTTCATGTACCATTCAACTGATTGTGAAATTTAACCCATGTGGCAGTTGTTAGACCCCAACTCAGTGCAGTGCCCAACGACTAGGGAGACGACAGTCCAATTACCCGTGTATTCTGTTACTCATTAGCCAGAGCAGATCAGAGACCAAACACCAGCACACATTGCTTGCAACAGCTTTATTCAGAATGCAGACAGCTTCAGACTAGCCCCCACACTAATGGAATATGGGGAGCCACACTGAACAATAGTTTTTTCTACATTTATACACTTTGGTTCATGTTTATTAACATTTATTCTACCTCACCCCTCCTATGTTCCACCCATTTCTCCTCCCATCTCAAGCTCTGCCTCTGTTTGCAGTTTCCTTCATTAGCATGGAATTGCCTATGTATTTCATTCATTTACATGACTTCTTGCTATAAGCGCATGTCTAAAACCTTGACTCCTTTTTTTTTGGTTAATGGGAAGGCTTTGACTAAAACCTGGAAGCTTCTGAAGGCTTCTGCACCAATCACCATTCACCTTTTTGCGTATGTTCATCTCGGATTCTGTTACTATTTATGTGTTGTTTTTCACATTCCAGTCTGTTTTTCTGTCTTAGGTTGTGCCATCTTCCTCTTTTTTTGGGCCCCTGTATCTTATCTCGTTCCTCACTGTAGCTGGTTCACAGCACACAGACTCGCACAGATTTACTTGCTGCTTTTTTCTTAGATAATGGTTGACACAGTTAAGATGATTATTTAGCATAAGCAAATGGCTGGCTTAGATATCATTCTGCCTTGTGGTCAGTAGCTCTGCTAGGCCACAGGTTAAAGCCTTTGTATTCAGCTGCAAATCCAGTGCTCCCTAATAATCTAAATTATTGTCACCCTAACAGCAGTTTACTTCTCAGTGAAAGAGGATTAAGTTAATGTGGGTTTAGCTTTCAGTTAACACATGGTAAGAGGGTGCATGTTTTCGGTAACCATAGGGAACATCTCCCAGTGTCCAGGAGGTATTTTTTTGTTTGCTTGCTTTAGTTGTTAAAAGACTCAGCATGTGAGACAGGAAGGGGAGGGCACTTACCTGTCCCCTTCTTCCGTGAGGAGGGACCCCAGCCCCTGAGAATGGCATAGCACCGCTGGCAAGCCCTTCTGCACATGTGCACAGTTTAAGAAGGGCCCAGCAATGGAAAGGCCACAGTTCATCCCAGCTACAGTGTGAGACACACAGGCAGAAACCTGCTGCAACCCTGTTGTACCTCAGGACCCCCAGCAGCACCCTGACCTGGACCCCCAGTGCAGCTGGAGGTAGGTGGGGTCCATGGCATGGGAGGATCCTAGTCAGCTGCAGGGCAGCTGAGAGAAGCCAAGAAGGGTCATGCCCTCCCCTGGCTCCTACTTCACCCAGACCCCCAGGGAGCCATGCAACTGAAGCTGCATGAACAGGACTCACAAACAGGTGTGCTTCTAGGTCTGGCACGTGAGATAACATAGGAGTTCACGCATGAGGCCGAGCAGAAGGGCTAGAGGCCCTGCCAGTGAGCTCCAAGGGAAGGTAGTCACAGCAGTAGCCGGACTACCACTGGTACAATGTGGATGGCCACATGCCGCACCCCAAAGTTCCCCTTGGAGTCTGAGACCTCCCCCTCTGGCACTTCTGAGGTCTCCACCCAGATGAAACCTATGGTTCCAGGCTCCACACAGATGCAGCCTCTGGCTCTCAGCTGTGGGGGCTGCCTGGCATGATTCCAGGCACTTGGGACTGGGAGCATGGCCACCTCCCTCTCCGAGGTCTGCTCCACTTTGGGGTCTCTGAGGCACCAGATAGAGAAGCTCCAGATACTGCATGCCATCAGGGATGGCGAGCAGGAGATTGACTCCTACTGCCAGGCCCTTTACCCCAAGAAGGCCAAGGGTAGACCAAGGTCACCTTCTAGGACAAGGGAGGACTCAATGATATCCCACACTGTCAAGCCAGGGGGTTGGACCAAGGTAGTCCACGGTCCCAAGGCCCACTGCACCAGAGTCCCCCTCCCCTCTGGAGCTTTGCAACAGATATGAACCTCTTGCAGGCCCAGTAGAACCTGCTGAGCTGCCAGCTCCTGCAAGCAAGGTAGGATCACTGCTGCTATCATCCCTGCTGTTGGGGGAAAAATCACTCCTTTAAACCAAATTATAAAGCAGACCCATACACCTGCTTCCTCTTGGATCTCTCCCCAGAAAGGTATGGTGGGTCTTTGCCCTGTCCATATCTATCACCGGTTTAAATTAATAATCACTAAAAGAATGGCTTAAGGTACATGAATAAAACATTTTATTAATTAACACATTTTGGGACAAACAGTAAAGTTAACTACAAATATAAACACACTGAAAATTCTATGAATCCGAACTTTGTTAAGACCAGAGAGATTCAGAGAAAGATTTATTTATTGAAGGCTCCACTGGCTTTTGGCTGTCTCCCCTTTGACCCAGTACCTGAAACTTACTTACTTCTGTGTGGGTTACTGGTCACTTACAGGGTTTTGGAATAGTGAGAGCCAGTAACCAATCCCACCCAGGAGGGTTGATACTTACACCAGAATCAGGGGAGCCACTACTATAACACTGTCGTGCATCTGATGGGGAATTGTATGCAATGACATATATCTATTAATTCATCAGAACTTGGAATGGTCCATAAAGCATTTATTTTTAGTTTCATTATGAATTTATTTATCCTTCTTTCAGTGTAAATAATAGGGCTAATTGTTTCTACCTTTGCCTTTATAACTGTAGATACCTTAGCTATTACAACTTTTGGATGGGGGCAGTATTCAAAATGTTCTAATAACAAATCTGATAGATAATTTTCCATTTCAGTAGCAATCCTAGATATTAAATGTCTTATTCTGATGGGAATTATCCCTGAATATCCCAATCAGATTATTTCACTTAGTATGTTAGAGGAGACTGGATAGGCACCTGGCTGGGGTCTTATGACCCCTCCCACCTCCAGTGCTGCTTCCTGCCCAGTGCTAGTTCCTGTCAGACTAGATGATCTGTGTCTAGGTCCCTTCCAACTCATTGATTCTATGGTTCTATGTTTTGCACCCAACTGTGCTTGTGTACAAGTTAATGCGAGACCTGTGTTGTTTTGGGCCTTTTCAAGTGTCCTGATCATCAGTAGCTGTTGTAACTGGGAAACCTCGTACCAAGTTGGGAGTACCCTAGCATTGTTTAAAGCCTGTCTTCCAGTGATGAAGTTGTAGGCCTCCATAGCTCTCTTAGCTGTTGGGCAGCCCTTGACAATTTATTCATAGTCACGCTGTGTTTAATATTCCCAATCCAGTTCCAATACCCCCTATGACACTTCCCATGCCTCAGGTTTTCTGGTAGGGTCTGTCCAATTCTATGGCATTTGTCAACCAATTTATCTAACCTTCAGCTAAGGTGGGTGTGAATGACTTACATTCAGGTTGGATCATGGAAACACTATCAATATCTATCTGCATCTTTACTTGGTGGATCATATATATAGGTTCAATAATTAATATTTTTTATTCTAGACTGCACATATGATAAACCTGCTTCAAATAAGGTCAGGATCAGTTCTACCATTACCCCCCTCCCCCCCAAAAAATGGCAAAATTTTTACACTGCATTATCTACCATGGGATATTCACCACCAGCCTGTATGATCTGAAGTAGCTTCTATATTCCATTTACCATAAGCTGCCTCATTGTTCATCACTTTGGTGGAATGTATACAATAATCATCATTAGTATACTTGGTCCAATAGTAAATAGAATCAAGATCTTTCTGATTGAACAGTATTTTTTCAAGGAGTAGATCAATAACAGTGATTAAATATTTCTTAGATTGCAGATCAATTACAATTACAGGAGATTCATTAATCACTATGAATTGTACATAGATAACATAATAATGGTTATCAGTTATTTTTTTAGATATCATCCAGATTACGCATGATTCCATATCTTTAGTGTTGTTCTTAAACTGGACCAAGTCAGGGTTATGAGTATACGAGTGCAATCCAGTAGCAGCAATAATTCCATACTTGTCATTGCCACAAGTTATAACTAGTAAACCCTTAACTGTAGCTGACCACTCACAAATAGACTAATATTTACATCATTGTGCTAGTCTTCAAACCCATTGTGCAGAACCACCTTCGTTCTGCCGCCATGCCTGAAAGATATCTATTCCTGATCAATCTTGATCATTATCCAACTGACAGGTTATCGTTACATTAGTCACCCTATACAAATATACAATAGGAAGTCCTCCCATGCTGACATTATCATACAGTCCACTCAACAATCTCCTAGAGTCAATATCCCAGATTATTCTAGACCAAACCACCGCTTCAGTCATAACAGATGAAATTAGGAGATTTGCTTCAGTCTCATCTTCTGTATGCTGTCATTTATAAATATTGTCAACAGGAGAGTCATTAAGAATATAGCTGTTGCATCCATCTTCATGATTAAGGGTCCTGTAAATATGAAGTAAATATACATATTCTAATATCACTCAATAATCTTTCTACAATTTAAGTTGGGATGAATGGAACCACTTTATACCCCTTTCCCAGTTTTTCCTGACTTCTAACCAATAAACAGCGGGGCTTGTCTTATCAACAATGTCATAGGGACGATCCCATAAAGGTGATTAAGCAGTGCTTGGATTCTTTAAAATGTCTGACCATGACCTTCTTGCCTATTGTTCACTCAATGATCTTTAAAGGTCCGAACCACTTCTTTGTGATTTGTATGTTATGTCCCAAATTCAAAGCAACTTGATTCTGTACTCATTTGATTTCTGTTAACATAGAATCTACACACTTTGATTGACACATGATTGGTTGAAAATCAGTTGGCACATCACAAACCAAAAACCAGGACTCAGGCATTCACTGTGTTTGCAAAGTGTGGTGTGAATCCATGAGAAGCAATGGTGCCTCTGATTGCCGACAGTATTAAGAGTAATTTTGCATTCCTATCTTTTCCATTGCTATCTGACTTTTCTTAGTGAAGTTTTAAGATGGTATGGTTTGTATCATACAGCCTACCATCCTGAGGATTCAGGTGATAGGCTATATGAAAGCGTTGCTCTACGTTCAATGCCTTCCAGTTTCTTTGTTACTGCTCTGACAAAGTGGGGCCCTTGGTCTGACTCGATGATTACTGGCGTTCCCCAATAAGCAAATACCTTGAGAAGCAAAACCCTAACAGTGGCTAAAGCTGTACACACTCGCCAATTCCTGTGCATGTCAATGTCAACCAATTTCATGATAGGAAGATCCTGCTTCTGCAACTCAATCATATCAACTGTTTCTGCAACTCAATCATATCAACCCAGCCAGGTCATGAGTGGGCCTTAGCGGGTTGGAGGCACAGGTGTTTTTTTTCCCCCTATTCTCCCAATTACAGGTCATGGGCTGAGGAGGAAGAGACAGATGGAGTTAGTCAACCAAAGACTGGGCACTGGTGTCATCGTGAAGGCTTTGGCCTCCACGATCACAGTCTGCTCTTTGGTGAGAGTCAATGGTCTGCTGAGGAGAGATGGCCCCTACCTCACTTCACTGGCCAGAATAGCTGACCTACTTGACTGGGCTTTTAACTAAGCTTGCCAGGGGATGGATGGACAACTGCGAACAGTGTAGGCAGACAGATGGGAAGGGGAAGGGCTAGAGTGGGCTTTTCCCTCAAGCAGGGGGCAACTCTGGGATAGTTCCTTGGGGTGGTGTTGTCTGCCACCCCAAGAGCCCCAGGATCCAAGTGGGAGGGTCAGTAGGGGTCAGGGCTGCCAGCAGGCACTTCCAGGCTAGCCAGGATGCCTGATTGGCTGTAGGGACAGCCACGGGACATTCAAGCTGCAGGCTTTAAAAAGCCATGGTTTGTAAGAATCCTTGGCAGTTGGGGGTCAGGAGTGGTCAGGAGCGGAGGGAGCAGGGAGCACATGTGCCCCAAACAGACATGTGCCCTCTTATCTTGGCAGCGGCAGCAGAGGGGGCAGCAGCAGCTGATCCCCCTAAGGTAAGTGGGGCAGAAGGTGTGGCACAGCAGAGGAGGACCCAAAGGAGAAGCCCTTCAGAACCCTCATAGTTCACCTGACAGGAAGCCATGCACGAGCAGCGCAGGCAGGCAGACAGGAAGGGGGAGGGTTAGAGTGGGTTTTTCCTCTCAAGCAGGGGGCAGCTCCAGGATAGTCCCTTGGGGTGGTGTTGCCTGCCACCCCAGGAGCCCCGGGATCCCAGCGGGAGGGTTGGTAAGGGGTGGGGCTGCCCGCAGGTACTTCTGGGCTAGCCAGGATACCTGATTGGCTGTAGGACCAGCTGCAGGAAATTCAAACCATGGACTTTAAAAAGCTGTGGTTTGTAAGAATCCCTGGCAGTTGGGGATCAGGAGTGGTCAGAAGTAGAGGAAGCAGGGCGCATATGTGCCCCACATACATGTGTGCCCCCTTACCTTGGCGGCGGCACCAGCAGAGGCAGCATAGAGGGCAGCAGCAGCTGATCCCCCTAAGGTAAGTGGGGCAGAGGGTGCAGTGCAGCTGAGGCAGATCTAAAGTGGAAGCCCTTCGGACCCCTCTTAGTTTGCCTGACAGAGAGCTGCGCTCCCAAGCCATGTGTGAACAGTGCGCGCAAACAGGTGTGCTGTGTAAGGGCATGCTGGCATTTGTGCTGGCTTTCACGTAAGGTGGGCATGCGGTAGCAGCCCAGAAGGGCACCTCCAACAAATGAGAGCAGTAGACTCAGCTCCACGGACATGGTGCAGATGCTGAGTGCAACTTCTAGGGACCCTGCCCTAGCTCCACTGCTTGCCCTGGGCTTTTCTGAGGCCTCCACCTAGATGGACCTCATGGTAGGGTCAGTGGCCCCTTGCCCCCCTGTCTGTAGGGGAGGCTTGGTGGGGTCCTGGCAGATGTGGGGGGAGGCTGGTGGTTCCCTTGCCTGTCCCTCTTGTGCTCGACTTAGGGCTCTGGAGGGCCAGGTGAGGGAGCTCCAGGCTGAGGTGAGCAGGCTGAGGGAGATCAGGGCTGCAGAGGATTAAATCAACTCCTATTTCTGTTCACTGCAGGCCCAGTCCACTATACAGCCCCATCAGGAGACAAATCCAACACAGGAGTGGCAGAAGCTGTCCAGCAGATCTATAGCTGCTTGGGCTACAGTGCTGCAGGCTCCCTGGGTACAACTGGGGAACAGGTATGAGGCCTTGGCAGCCATGATGGAGAATGATGAAGGGGATGCCTCCAGCAGGGGCAATGCCACTCCCCACATGACACAGATGGCGCATAGAATAAACACCAGGAGGAAGAAACCCCGGGTCCTCATCATAGGGGACTCCACACTGCAGGGACTGGAGGGTCCCATCTCCTGTCCTGACCCCATGGCATGTGAGGTCTGCTTCATGCCTGGGGCACAGGTTCAGGACATCACAGAGAAGATCCCGGTCTACATCCAACCCACAGACCAGTACCCCATGGTTCTCACATGGTACCCACATGGGAACAAATGACACAGCCAGGGGCAACCCAGACCGCATCATGAAGGACTTTGAGGCTCTAGGGGCCAAGCTTAAGGAGACAGGGGCACAGGTGGTATTCTCCTCTATTCTCACGGTGAGTAGGTGTGGACGGTGACATGAGGCCTGCATTGGCAAGGTTGACTGGCGGTTATGGAGTTGGTGCCACCAGGCAGGCCTGGATAGCGACCCATGGTTTCGTGCAGAGGACTTGCTTGGGAGGGATGGGCTACACCTCTTTCCTAAAGGCAAGCATGTCTTCTCTTTCAGGTTGGCTGATCTTTTACAGGAAGCTTTAAACTAGCTTCGCCGGGGGACAGGGCTGCAGGAAGACTTAAGGACACCTCCCGACCAAGACAGGTGACATACGCAAGGAATACCAAGGTACATAAAAGGGGTCCAGATAATCTTGAAAATGGTGGGGTGGCACATGCAGCAATCCAAGGCCTTAAATGCCTCTATACAAATGCTTGTAGTATGGGGAATAAGCAGGAGGAACTCACCCTCCGAATAGCCTGTTCAAACCCAGACGTAGTAGGGCTCACAGAAACCTGATGGGATTCATCTCATGACTGGGCAGTTAACATTAGGGGTTATAGGCTTTACAGGTGAGATAGAACAGGAAGGAAAGGTGACAGTTTGGCACTCTACATCAAAGAGCAATACACAATCTCTACCAGCAGGATGGGGTCAGAGGAGGGGCAGACTGAAGTGCGCTGGGTCAGGATAGAGGGGGCTTGTGGGGAAAGGGACCTAATGGTGGGGATCTACTACAGACCTCCCAACCAAGGGGAAGAGCTGGACTGTGAATTCTCGGGTTAGCTTGTGGAGGCACTTAAGGCAAGGGATGTAGTTGTCATGGGTGATCTACATTACCCGGACATCTGCTGGCAGGAGCAGTCAGCCAGGTCAGGCCAAGATACAGGACTTCCACTTAACCCAGGAGGTGCACAGCTGGACCTGGTCCTGGCCACAGGAAACAACCTGGTAAGAGGGCTCCAGGTTCTCGACCACCTGGGCGATAGCGATCATCGCTTGCTGGAATTCACCATCCAGCGCAGGGTGTCAAGAGCCTGCAGCAAGGCAGTAGCCCTAGACTTTGAGAGGGCCAACTTCAACGAGTAGAGGAGATTAGTGGGAGAGGTGCTGGGGTCCTCAAGAGCAGAGGAACTCAGTGCCCAAGATGAGTGGTTGTTCCTTAAGGAGACAATACTTAGAGCCCAAGGGGTGACAAACCCAACAAGAAGCAAGGGGGCCAAGAGTGCCCAAAAGCCCGCCCCCCCCAGCTCACCAAGGGCATTTGTGAATCCCTGATTGCCAAAAAGGAGGTGTACACCTGGTGGAAGGGAGGAGTATGCCTCCACCGCTCTGGTCTGTAGGGGGGCTCTTAGAAAAGCTAAGGCAGATACCGAGTTAGGGCTAGCATCCAAGCATCAAAGATAATAAAAAGTCCTTTTTTAAATATATAGGGAGAATGAAGAAGGCACTGGGTAATGTGGGACCCCTGCAGGATATGCTTGGCAATCTGGTGGTTGTACCAGAGGAGAAAGCAGACCTCTTTAACAAATTCTTCACATCCATTTTCTTGTGCAGGGACTGGGACTCCCTGACCAAGATTCCAGACAGACTCAGAAGAAATGCTGCCAGGCCTAAGGTCATGGAGGACCAGGTTAGAGAGCTTTTGGAGGGGCTGGACGTGTTCAGATCATCAGATCCAGATGCTCTTCACCCCAGGGTGTTAAGGGAATTGGCAGGGGTTATTGCAGGGCCCCTGCACAGCTTTATGAGCACTTGGGGTGCTCTGGCCAGGTGCCAGATGACTGGAAGAAAGCTAACATGGTCCCCATCTTTAAAAAAGGGAAGAGAGAGGACCAAGGCAACTATAGGTCTTATTTCAATCTTGGGTAAACTCTTTGAGAAGATTATCAAGGAGCACATCTGTGATGGGCCAGCAGCAGGGATGATGCTCAAGGGCAACCAGCATGGTTTCATTAGGGGCAGGTCCTGTCAGACCAACCTGATTGCCTTCTATGATCAGGTCACAAAAGCATTGGATATAGGTGTCGCCATGGAGGTAGTCTTTCTGGACTTCAGCAAGGCTTTTGACATGGTCTCCCATGCCATTCTCATTAAAAAACTAAGTGACTGTGGCACTGATGCCTACACAGTCAGATGGATAGCAAATTGGCTGAAGGGTCATACTCAGAGGGTAGTGGTCAACAGGTCTTTTTCGACCTGGAGGGAAGTGGACAGTGGAGTCTCCCAGGGCTCAATCCTTGGGCCTGCACTGTTCAATTTCTTTAGTAGTGACTTGGACAATTGGGTGGAAAGTAGCCTGTTTAAATATGCAGTCAGAAATATGCACAGAAAGCACCTGTGGGTAGCTGATGATACCAAGATTTGGGGTGAGGTGGGCATGCTAGTAGGGAAGGACAGATTACAGCAGGATTTGGACAGGTTACAGGGGCGGGCTAATGAAAACAGGATGGGTTTCAATACTGAGAAGTGCAGGGCTCTGCACTTGGGCAGTAGGAACCAGCAGCAGATTTATAAGCTGGGAAACACCCTTCTTGAGAGCACGGTGGCAGAAAGAGATCCTGGAGTCATTCTTGATTCCAAGATGAACATGATTTCATAGATTTCATAGACATTTGAGCTGGAAAGGACCCCAGAGGATCATCGAATCGAGCCCCTTGCCTCAGGGGCAGGAAGTCAGCAGGGATCATAGGACCCCAGCCAGATAAGCATCCAAATGTGTCTTGAAGGCATTCAAAGTGGGTGCTTGAACTGCCTCCGGCAGCAGTGCAATGCAACAATGCGAGGTCACAGTCAGTAGGGGTAACCGTACCTTGTCATGCATCCATAGATACATCTCAAGCAGGGCCAGGGAGGTGATCCTTCCCCTCTATGTGACTTTGGTCAGGCTGCAGCTGCAGTACTGCATTCAGTTTTGGGCACTGCACTTCAGGAGGGATGCGGAGAGGCTAGGGGACCTTAACCTGTTCAGCCTTCACAAGAGAAGGCTGAGGGGGTACCTGGTGGCCATCTATAAACTAACTAGGGGGGACCAACAGAGTTTGGAAGAGACCTTCCAAATGGCAGACTACCATGCTCTGGGGGGCATTCTGAAGGAGATAGGTGCACAGGTGGTATTCTCTTCTGTTCTACCAGTGAGTGGATATGGAAGATGGCATGAGATATGCATCACAGAGACCAACTCATGGCTTCGGGAATGGTGTCTTGAGGCAGACTTTGGCTTCCATGACAACTACCCGCACATCACAACGAGAGATGTCACATGGGATGGCCTCCACCTTTCCCCTAATGGTGTTCTCTTCTAGGTTGGCAGATCTCCTCCAGCGGGCTTTAAACTAGGCTCATCAGGAGAAGGGGAAAACGAGGGACGAGGAAGCCTTGGACTGCTAAACCAAGCAGCACTCACAAGTACAGCCCAGCTTAGGCCAACAAGCAGAACATATATGCAGGTAAGCAACAGGGGCCAGGGAAATGCTGTGATAAGGGGTCCAGTGCACAGTCACAGGAAGACTCAAATGCCTCTACACAAATGCTCGTAGTATGAGAAACAAGCAGGAGGAACTTACCCTCCTGCTAGCTGACACCAACCAGACATAGTGGGTTCACTGAAACGTGGTACCCAACACATGACTGGGTGGTGAATATCAAGGGCTATAGGCTGTACAGGAGGGATAGGACAGGGAGGAAAGGTGGGGGTGTGGTGCTGTACATTAAGGAGGAATACACATCCTCACCAGATAGCACAGAGTCAGAAGAGGGGCACACAGAAGTGCTCTGGGTTAGAATACAAGGAAGTCGCAGGGAAAGAGACTTAACGGTGGGGGTCTACTAAAGACCACCCAACCAAGGGGAAGAGGTAGACCAGGAATTCTTAAGTCAGCTCACAGATGTAATTAGGTCAAAGGACATGGTCATCATGGGTGACCTGAACTTTCCAGACGTCTGCTGGGAAGAGCAGTCAACCAGGTCTGACCACTCATGTAGGTTCCTAGCCCAAATGCAGGACCTCCATCTAACCCAGGAGGTGCACAGCCCCACCAGGGGAGACACCTTGTTGGACCTGGTGCTGGCCATGGGTGACGACCTGCTGAGGGGGCTGCAGGTCCTTGACCACCTGGGTGACAGTGATCATTGCCTGCTGGAATTCACCATCCAGCACAAGGTTGTAAAGGCCTGCAGCAAGGCAGCAGCCCTAGATTTCAGGAGGGCGGACTTCAATGAGGTAAGGAGAAGAGTCATGGAGGCACTGAGGTCCCGGGGTGGAGGGGAGCCAGGTGTCCAAGAAGAGTGGTTGCTCCTTAAGGAGACAATCCTCCAAGCCCAAAGGGAGGTAATCCCAACACGAATCAAAGGGAGCAGGAGAGCACAAAAGCCCTCATGGCTCACCAAAAGCATCCGGGAATGTCTCCTAGGTAAAAGGGAGGCATACACCCAATGGGAGGGAGGGGCCATCACCAGGGAGAATTATACTGTGGTTGCTTGGGGCTGCAGGGGGGCAGTCAGGGAGGCCAAGGTGGAGATGGAACTGGAACTAGCTTCCCAGATCAAGGACAACAAGAAGTCCTTTTTTAAATACATAGGGGGCAAAAAGAAGGTACCAGGTAATGTGGGGTCCCTGCAAGATATGCTAGGAAATTTGGTTGTCACAACAGACAACAAAGCTAACCTATTTAATGACTTCCTTGCGTCCATTTTCCTGAGCAGGGAACAGATCAGCCCCTCCACCGGGCCCCCCTCACGCCCCAGGGGAGGTGCACCTAATCAGGGAACTTCTGGAGGAACTAGACATATTTAAATCATCTGGTCCTGATGATCTCTACCCCTGAGTGCTGAGGGAATTAACAGAGGTCATTGCGGGACCCCTGGCATGGCTTTACGAGCAGTTGTGGTGCTTTGGTGTGGTGCCAGAGGACTGGAAGAGGGCCAGTTTAGTTCCCATCTTCAAAAAAGGGAGGAAGGAGGACCCGGGAAACTGTAGGCCAGTTAGTCTTACCGCGATCTTGGGTAAGCTTGTTGAGAGAATTATTCTGGCACATGGGGCCACGAGGGGCCAGCAGGGGAGATTATGCTTAGGGGCAACCAAAAGGGTCCATTAGAGGCAGGTCCTGTCAGACTAACCTGGTGGCCATCTACGACCAGGTCACAAAATCCTTAGATGCAAGGGTAGCAGTGGACTTTTTGGACTTTCGGAAGGCATTTGACATTGTCTCTCACTCCGTTCTCATTAAAAAACTGGGGGACTGTGGTGTCGACCCCTACACAGTTAAATGGGTTGGCAACTGGCTGGAGTGCCACACCCAGAGAGTGGTAGTGGACGGGTCATTTTTGACCCGGAGGGATGTGGGCACTGGGGTTCCACAGGGCTCGGTCCTCGGGCCTGCACTGTTCAACATCTTCATCAGTGATGATCACTTGGATGAGGGGGTAAAAAGCACCCTGCTTAAATATGCTGATGACACTAAGATGTAGGGGGAAGTGGGCACATTAGAAGGAAGGAATAGGCTACAATCAGACCTAGACAGGTTACAAGGGTGGGTGGATGAGAATAGGATGGGATTCAACACTGACAATTGCAAGGTGATGCACCTGGGAGGAAGAACCAGCACCCTACCTACAGGCTGGGGAACTCCCTTCTCATCAGTGCAGAGACAGAAAAGGATTTTGGAGTTATCATTGATGCCAAGATGAA
>NW_017728886.1:131516862-131528325 GCF_001723895.1 Crocodylus porosus
CAGTACTCTTTCCTGCCATGGCAGGGGGTCGGACTTGATGATCTGCTCAGGTCCCTTCCAACCCTACTAACTATGAAACTATGAAACCTTGTTCCCCCTAGCACCCCCCAGGGTAACAAGGAATAACAGCCATGAGTTGTTAGAGAGTAGGTTTAGACTAGACCTCCAAAGGCACTACTTCACAGTCAGAGTGGTAGGATCTGGAACCAACTTCCAAGGGAAGTGGTGATGGCTCCTACCCTGGGGGTCTTTAAGAGAAGGCTTGACGTCTACCTGGCCTGGGTAATTTGAGCCTGGTTTTTCTCTCCTGCCCAAGGCAGGAGGTCAGACCTGATGATTTCATAGATTTTATGATTTACAAGGTCCCATCTGCCCCTACTTCTATGAATCTATGAAATGGCCAAAGCAGGCCCACTAGGCAACCACTACAAAACCAGCAGGATAGAGTAGCCAAGGAAATCTACTCCTACCCCAGCCCTGGAACAGTGTCCCCCTGGGAGTTTAAGGAAGCTGAGGGCTTCAAATGGGACACTTATGTGTCTGTACACCAATGCCAGGGTCTTGGGGAACAAACAGGAGGAACTGGTCCTCCTCCTAAACAAGAATGACTACGATCTCATAGGGATAATGGAGACCTGGTGGGACTCCACCTATGACTGGGCCACAAGTATAGATGGCTATACCCTGTACAGGACAGAGCATGCAGAAAAAAGAGGTAGGGTGTAGCTCTTTATGTCAAGAAAAGCTACACATCCCTGCAGGCTGACATTGGCACCCACAGAGGACAACTGAAGACCCTCTGGGTTAAAATATGTGGGGAACGTGGCACAGGGGACACAATGGGAGGAGTCTACTACAGACCTCCAAACCAGGAACAAGAGATAGACCAGGAATTCGCCAGGGAACTAACTAAGGCTGCATGGTCTCAGTGCATGGTTGTCACAGGAGACTTCAACTACCCCGATATCTCATGGAATGAGTACTTAGCCAAATCTGAATGGTCACAAAGCTTCTTCACATGTGTGGATGAGTTCTACCTGACTCAAGAAGTCTATGCACTTTCAAGAAGTAAAGCGCTGCTGGACCTGGTACTGGCTAAAGGGGATGATCTAGTCAGTGACCTAAGAATCAAAGGAAAGCTGGGAGACAGTGACCATGAGGGGATCACTTTTACTATCCATCACAAAGCTGGCAAGTCAGCCAGCAATGCAGATGCCTTTAATTTAGGAAAGCTAACTTTGATAAGCTCAGGAGGCTTGTTGTTGAGGTCCTAAGGAGCCAGGACTCAACAGGAAAGGGAGTCCAAGAGGTGTGGTTGCTCCTTAAGGGAGCAATCATGAAAGCACAAGGTATGTCCATCCTATCTCAGAGGAAAGGTAGCAAAAGGGCACAGCAGCCCCCTTGGCTCAGCAGGGAACTCATGGACCTCCTATGCCTAAAAAAAGAGGCTTATAAAGGATGGAAGACAGGGATCACCACAAAGGAGAAGTATTCTGCACTGATCTGTATCTGTAGGGACTGAACCAGGAAAGCCAAAGCTGCAACTGAACTCCAACTGGCTTTACATATCAAGGACAATAAAAAGTTCTTTTTCAGATATGGGGGGAGTCAGAAGAAAAGCAAGGGTACTATTGGTCCCCTGCTAAACCAAATGGGACAACTGACACCCAGGAAACAGCCAACCTGCTTAATGGGTACTTTGCATCAGTTTTTCATCAGCCCAAAGGGACCACCCTGCCTAGCATGACATGGGAAAGCCAGGGAGAGGGTGAAGTTATACCCAGCATCATTGTAGACCTTGTAAAAGAACACCTTGAGAGGTTGGATGCCTTCCAGTTAGCTGGTCCTGACAGGTTGCACCCCTGAGTACTTAAGGAGCTAGATGTCATCCTCCCACTGTACTCAGCCTTGGTGAGGCCTCATCTGGAGTATTGCATCTGATTCTGGGCTCCAGAATTCAAGAAGGATGTGGAGAAGCATGACGGAGTCCAGAGGTGAGCCACGCATATGATCAGAGGGCAAGAGAATAGGCCTTACAATGAGAAGTGAGAGCCATGGGATTCTTCAGCCTGGAAAAGCACAGGCTCAGGGGTAACCTAGTGGCAACCTATAAGTATATAAAGAGTGCACATCATGATCTGGGGGAATGCGTGTTCACCAGAGTGTCCCAAGGGATAACAAGGTCAGATGGTCACAAACTCCTCTAAGACTGTTTTAGGCTGGACATAAGGAAAAACTTCTTTACTGTCCAACACCCCCACGCGTGGAATAGACTCCCTCCAGAGGTGGTGCAAGCACTTACTCTAGACTCTTTTAAGAAATGTTTGGATGCTTATCTTGCTGGGATCCTTTGACACTAGCAGACTTTCTGCCCCTGGGCCAGGGGGCTGGACCCGATGATCTTCTGAGGTCCCTTCTAGCCCTAATGTCTATCAGATCTATGAAAACCCATAAGACAGGGCAGTCTACACACCACACTGTTTAGAACATAAAGCTCAGGCAGGCATAAGCCTTTCCTGGAGTTACTCTAAGGTAGTGAGACACAGCATTTCTTCCAGGGCTCAGGCTCTGCCTAAATGACAGAATGGAGCCTATTTTTATATATATATATATTCATCCTCGGGGCATGGGAATTTTTGGCAGTGTGTTATCCTGGGTCCTGCAAGATGAGCTAATACTTGCACTTATGGGTAATGCTTACTTGGTGAACTAACTTTTATATCTGAATATGTTTTCATGTTGAGGTGTGAGATGCATAAATACATGCCCTGCCCCACTACTCATGCTGGGCAGGAGCCATTGGGAAACTTCAGTGACAACTAATCCTGGGGGCTGAGCAGCAGAGCCCACCCCCTCCCCATCTGCACCACAGCAGTAGGATAAAAAGCCCCCAAGTGGTGGTGGCAGAAGTGGTGGGTGCTGTCAGGTAGCACAGTAAGCCAGGAGGAGGGTGCTGAGGGCCAGGCCAAGGGCAAGATGGTAGTGCCCAGTGAAAAGGCTGTGCAGCTGAGCAGCTCCAGCTTGTGTACCAAGGGCTTTGACATCACTTCTGAAGACAAAGGTCATGAACAACCAGGCGATGCTAGGTGGTAGTGCCCTACCACTGGGCCTAAGCCCCCTGTGTAGGCAGCCCTGCCTGCTGTCCACCCACCTGAACCCTGCCACTTGGCAGCAGGCCACCATCTTGAGTCAGCAGACATGTCCTGTCCTGTGATAGCCTATGGGGTTCCCTACCACCTGCACCTACTGGGACACACGTGGCCCCTTATACACAAACACTCCCCCGCATACACACCCAACATACCCTCCCACGCTTTCTTAGACCCAACCCCCATTCCCCTGCAAACACAATCTACACCACCCCCTCATGCCCCAGCCCTACCATTCCTCCAACACACATACACTAGACCACCCCCCCACCACTGCCACACAGTGCTGGTGGCTGGGAGGAGGTACCGGGGGGAGGCCCTGAGGTGGGGGTGCAAAATACTGTTTTACCGGGGGAACCATTTTCCGTAAGGCCAGTTCTGGCTATAGGTGAAGAATGGACTTCTCATCCATTCTCATTCTTTTTGAGTGCTGGTAATATGAGGTAGATGGTTCCTTACAACTTGAAGTAGGCTTCTAGAATGTAATTTTGCTGAGTAAATGCCAGGAATAAACTAGATGAAAATAATACTTCAGAGATGAAGCTTTAACAACATTTCTTCTGCTTTATTAAGCACAGTGTTAGGTTATGGTAGTTCATGCTTGAGTCCTTCACACTTTTGCAGTGTTTGCAGTTCTATAGCTGAGTGTTCTAGCCTGACTTTGCCCACTCAGCAGAAGTAGAGTTCCAGTTTTCAGATTCTATTAAGGGGCATGCCTCCCCTTGGGTTCCTATAAAGTCATTGGAATTAACTGTAACGATCCATGAGTTCTGATTAGATTTGGTGGGTTGAGTAAGTGCATTTGTTAACAGTATTTTGGACACAGGCTTAGACTTTGTTATTTTAGCTTCTGATCCAAATCAGATGTGATTCAGAATAACACCATACCTAGGGAGCTCCCAGATAGATTGTGACACAGGGATGAAGAAGACATTGCCTTGTCTTTTCCTTGCATGTAGTGAGATGATTTCTAATTGCAGAGCAATAATGAGGCAGTGGCTCCTATTATAGTCACAAGAGATACTATGTTTGTCCATTTAAAGACCAAATTTCAGTTACCAGGAGCCTACTTCTGCTGCCAATGAAGGTAACAGCAAAGCACCATTGTCTTCTGGGAGAGTGTAACAGTTCATAGTTTCTCCCTGCTCCAGGTGCAGTGCTTTTTGTATTCCCTACTCCACTCTAGCCAGCCCTTCTCCAGGTGTCCCTCCTTATTTTACCTGTCACAGCTTAATCTTATTCAGTGTGCAGGTCTCTGAAGAGAAAGAAAGCCATACTGATGGGATATGATTTTGCTGGATCTCCTGGTATTCCACATTCTTAATTTGGATTTTCTTCTCCCTGGTATGTATTTTGTTTTTCTTTCCCCAAGTGGATTCCTTCCTCTTAAAGCTTCAAAATCCATGTGAACAGACCCAGTACAAGATGGCCTTCCTTGTGGCCTGCTTGGCCTCCCTCTATTTTACCCAGCTTACCTGAGTCAGTTCCCCTGGGTCCCTTCTCTGCCTTCTCCCCATTCAGAGTCCTATGCCTTCCCTGCTGTTTGGGCCTTTTCTTTACATCTCAACGGGTATGGCCTCCAGACTGTCTTGTTCTCATTAAAATGACTCTTCCCACCCCACCCCCTTTTTTTCCTTGTAATAAGGATTGAAGGGACCTTGCTACAGGGAGCATGTCTTTAGTCTTCAACCATTTTTAATCCATTTAAGCTGAAGCAACAACTATGGATGCAAGGTAGGAAATACAGAAAGTGTGACACTTTCTGGGGCCCATCTTTGCATTCATTTGTGGCTGATAATTTCAGGAAGAGAGAGGGATATGTTGGTATCATAGAAAATTTACTATGGATTCATGTGAGTGGAAGATAAGTAGTTCAGAGGCAGTAGTTCTAAGACATATGGTGCACATTTTCTACCTCCTGCTGTTGGCGATAGTTAAAGAGAGAAAGCGTCTTTAAAGTTTTGTGCTGCTAGTGTGTCTGTGTCTTAGATTTCCTAGCCCTGGAACAAACTAGAACCCCCCCAAAAATTTTTTTTAAAGATTTTTCCACTGGTAATGCTTGGTCAGGTCAAAGCAGAAAATGCTAGATGTTTTGAAGAAGCTAGAGAAAAACAGGACTACCTAGATATTCTAGTTAGAAGCCTCCATCTAAGAGATATTCACCCTAAACATTCCCTTTCTTAAATTTTATCCCATTATCTATTTTTAAACCTTATTTAAAATGTGAAAGAGGTAATGGACTTATTTACTCTCCCAATAGTTAATAATTCTGCTTGCTTTTGCCATTCACACCTTTCAAAACAACAGTCTTCATGTCTTGTAGTCATCATTTAATGAAGATATACATATTACATTTAATTTGGTTTTCTAGTGATTAAATACATCTAGAACTGGATAACTTGTTCCAGGTACACTAATACCAAAATCAGAGAGACAGGTACTTTGAAGGGTCACAAACATTTTTGGAATCCATTCTGTGCAGTAGAACTGTGTTTCCATAAGTAAGATGCAATTACAAAGGGAACTTTGTTTCCAGCCCCAAAGAAGGCATTTGAAATATTACAGTGCAATCATGTCTTCTTAGTGTTCAGACATTTTGCAACAAAAGCTCTGAGGGGTGTTAACTAATCTATTCATCTTGATAGATTTTTAACAATACAAGCATCATTGCTTTTACCTTTAGGTGTTGAAGTTTAGCATAAAAGTCAAACTAACATACATATCCCACAGTCCCAAATCTTTCCACATCTCTTTTCAGAAACAAAAAAAAATAGTGTTCCTTTCATGATTGCCACAACCTTTGGCATTTCCCATATTGCAGTACCAAATTCAACGGTATGCTGCCAACTGAAAAGATAGAAATAGAGGAATAAAAACCAATATCTCAAAGTGCTGTAATCATAATAGGTTATATAATTGGACTAGAGATTCTTTTTTTTTTTTTTTAATTAATCTGAGACTGTCACTGGACTCCCAGTGCACCATTCTGGAGTGTTATAGAATGTGTGTGTCCTGATAGCCAAAAAAGTCACAGCACAATAATAAGTCAGTGAAAAAATGTTTTGCCCATTTTGAGGTCTTTGGACTAGCTCACAAGTTGCTTTATAGATAGAGGGTATGCTGATCTACCTCTGGAGTACTCTGTCAGATGCACTGAAATAAGTCCAGAATTATATTGCCATAATTTAGAGCAGAAGTTGCTCCATGCCCCTTGCATGTGTGTTAAAAAGGTCAAAGTTATCCATTTGCTGATAAGTAACATGGTGGTTCCAAACCTATGCCCATTAAGCCTTTCTACTTCCTCTCACCTAATCATGTATTCTATATGGTCATGCTGATATATGTATCACACTACAATACTCTTAAACTTGAATTTATTATAGAATAAATTATATGCAGGTACTGTGACAGCTGTTGACCTTCAGCCTTATGCTGAACACATTTAATGTGAATTATTACATAATAACTTTGGCTTTATTGTGATTCATTGCTTAACTACACCTGCATGGACAAGGGATAAACCTTAATAATATTGTCACGCTGATACAGTAAATAATTTCTTCCTTGAAGGTAAAGTTAATATAATTTTATAACAAAATCTTACAACCTTACAAAACCTGATACAATTTCTTTCATATGGAGAATATTAGATTGACTTTTCCTTGTGTTAGAACAGAACCAACCTAAACAATGTCTTTCTTATTTAAGATTTGCTGTCCTACTTAGAAAACCATCTGGGAACTGGATGGCTGACACTGAGTCCTGTTATGAAATTGTCAATGAGTTCCATTTTTGTCACTTTATGTGCATTAAAGGCAAATCAGTCTTACTTTCCTTAAAAAAAGGGTTGAATTATAGTAGTCTGAATTTCTACTTGAGATGGAGCTTTTCAAGTAATATGTGACTTTGCAGAAAGGTTAGGAACTTGTTTTACTGAATGATTGAAACTAGAACATGTGTAAGAATCCCTTTAACAGCATCTTTTGTCTTAATATTGTTAAATTGGTTTTCTTGTAGGATCTTGCATTTGTTTGATGATTTTGTTTGGCCATATTTATTTTGCTTAACTGACTGTTTTTATTCTAGAATCTCACCCTGAATGTAGGATAATTATATTTCCCCAAAACTAGATTGTTTTTTGTCTGAGATAATCATGCCACATTTTGAGGCAGAACTTTTATTAGTCTGGTCGAATAGTTTAAAGGATCTCCTATGAGACCTCTGAAAAAGTGACCATTGTGTCTCAATTTTCCCTCTTCCCTTTTGTCTGTCTTCTCTCATTCAATTGTAATATTTCTGAGGAAGGGACTATGCATTACTAGGAATTTGGGTAAAATTGGGCTCTGATCTCTACTATTGTCACTGCTAGCAGAAGTTAAGGCAGTTGTGAAATTGTGGATTAAGGAATTTTATGTCCTATTCCCCAAACAGTGCAACCTGCCATGCCAGGTGTTGATAGCAGGTCACAGAAGTCTAGGAATTGGGCATAAAATTCCTCAGACTCCAGTTGCATGGCTGCCAATGTGGGGAAGCACCTGCAGGTAGAAAGCAGGATACTCCCTGTTCCCCAGCTGCACCCATGTGCACATAGAAGTGGCAGCTGGGGAGCCACAAGCTGTCCACTACCCAGATTTAATTTCCATAGGTGTCCAGGAACATAAAAAAGTGAACATATAGCTGGGCCTCTCAGCTGCACACCTGCTTTAAAGGCTGCCATGAGCTCAGTGTTAGGGAGACTTTCCCTGATGTCAGTACCCCAGACAGCTCATAGTGCCCCAAACCTTTGAAAAGTGGGCGTGCAGCTGGAAGACACAACCTGCATGCCTCTCTGTTTTTGTGAGTTCCCTAGGCATCATAAGCCTGACACTGGGGACAGACTCCCTGATGTTGGATTCATAGTGCCTCCAATAGTATAGCTGTGGGTACAGGATATCCCTTATCCTCCACTGCATGAACCAATTTAAAGAGGTATCTGATGTGTGCAGCAAGGGATGGAGAAGCTCCCTCATCCCCATCTGCTCACACCAAGTGCCTTTTTAAAGGGGCATATGCAGCAGTGGATAGGAGAAGCACTCATTGCACTCACCCATTTAAAAAACCACCCATTCCATACAGCTGCTTCCATCCACCACTGCTTCCATCTGGGTTTTTTTTAAGGGCACAAGCAGCAGAGAATGAGAGAAGTTCTGGGAACAGAGCAGTGGGTAGCTGGGTTTGGGATTCAGAGCTTCCCCCAGTCCTGACCCACCAGTTAGGTAAGGGAGCATTTTATCCTGGACTCCCCACAGCAGCCTGGTACCGAAGCCTGATGCTCACCTTACATCAGGATTTTGCACCAGGTGACTCTGGTCTCAGTTGGGACTTAGGGCTGCACCCTGTGTTATCCTGAGGATCAGGCAAAATAGGGCTGTCTCAGACCCTGGAGTTTCCAGGACATTGGGTTGATTAATACTTAAAGAGGCTTAAAGAGTGGGGACTGAAAGGCAAGAATAAAGATTTTTAAGTTGCTGGACCCAGCAAGCCCACATCTCAATTTTGACAACCAGCAATTGTCAACATCAGAACCAGGGTAGCCCCCAGTCAGATTCTGGAGTGGGGCTGGCCAGGTCTTGATGCTGACAATCAGTTGCTTGTTGGCATCAGGATGATGGGGCATGCCACATGTTATATTTACAGTGCCATACAAACCAGCCACAGAAACGTTACATTTTTTGAGGAATATTTTGGTGGCTGTTTCTATCTTATGGTGCCATAAATTCAATGAACATGTGGCATGTTGCTTTTTCTGGTGCAATTGACAGAAATTTATGCCAAAAAATGTAGCATGTGTCAGGGATCTGTGTTACACATAACTGATAATAAATATTAAACATTAGTTAAATGCACTGTAATTCACATTAACTTCCTTGCATGCTGTCTACTAATTTTATCCAACACATACTGAGACAGATACTTAGCAAAGACCAGTACAAAGGCCCATATGGTCATCATCAGCATGGAGATCTAATTTTCATATTCATTGCTTGGAGGCCCCTATATTTAATGGAGTATGTTTTGGTACTTTGAGATACCACTTAAGACCTTTTAATTTTGGTTTGTTGTGATGGTATGTCTCTTCTCATGGAGATCTATTCTTTCAGTTAAATAGAAAGATATCTTAAGTAGGAGGTGAACATCATTTTGGTTCATTACCACAAATATTTTGAAAGTTGGTACTGGAGACTGTTATTTACTATGATAGAAGCCTGTGCATGACTTGAGTGTGAGGAAGCTGGTGCACAGGAGCAGCAACCACACAAATTTCAACAAGGTGGAGATCTGGACCTGGTGGCAAGGTAAGAGAAGAGCTCCATCTTATTCTACTTCCACCTAAGTTGTGGCCTGAGATCTAATGGCAGCCAGAGAAAACACTATAAGGACACATTGAAGGCATACCTCAAGAAAACAGATGCTGACATCAAGAGCTGGGAGGAGCTGGCTGTTAACACAGTTCAATAGTACTTCAACCTCAATGAAGTGTCAGCCTACTTTGAGGTAAGACCCATAAATGATCCAGTGTAGAAATTATCCTAGAATTGAAGGATTAGTGATGAAGATGTACCTTTGAAGGGGCTTCACTTTTCTGCCCATACAATGGAGGTTGGAGTTGAAAATTAACTGAAAGACTGTATAATCTTTAACATAAAGCTCAATTAGTGTGTATTGGGAAGCCCAAAAATGTTGGTAATAATTCAGAAATTAATTACAACACCCCTGTCCTACCACATGAAATTCAACTTACGATATCCTTGAGCAATTATTGGAGCTCAGGGGTTTTTGTCAAGATATGGCCACCTCAAAACATTGCTGCATCTGATGGAAGCAAAATGGAACACTAGTGAAAGCATAACAATTTCATGGAATTCTTCTAAAGAACAACAAAAATTATTCAGCATGAACAGCTAACAATGGGTGACTTCTATCATACTTGGTTAAAATGCCAATTGGAAGTAGCAAAAATGTCATCCCCTTTAGCTCTGTCTATAACAGCTTCCATACGAAAAAAATGAAAATAAATATTTTTGAAAGTGATATCTTTCTCTTTTGTATATACCTAAATCCCAGATATCAAGTCCTTCTGTCAGGAGAGAAAAAGCAAGGCAGCACTTCATTTAACCAATACATGGAAAAAATGGAATTTGCTTCATTTGGAAGAAGTTTTACTTAATGATATTATAGAATCAAAGGCACATATATCTAAAAGTGAAACATCAAATGCTGACCTGGATTTTTTTAAACCTCATGAAATATCCAGAGAGGAAAATAGCTGAATAAATGAAAGCTCCAAAAAGATAAGGCCATATCTTGAGTCATTCAAGTACAGGGAACACCAAAAAAAAAATAAAAAAATCATGACTGAACTGTATCAACTGGCAAAAAGCTGTAATGGCAGTTCCAACAACACAAGTGAGTGTTGAAAGAACATTTTCAGACCTCATTTTTTTTTTATCAGTACAGCAGTCCAGTATAACAGAAGATATTAGATGCTACTTCAGTTTTGGCAACAAGTAATTGTCTTGACAACACAGAAACTAGGCTTGTGTGAATAGAGAACTATTCAATTCTTATTTGGCTGATTCAGAGGCCAGCAATTCAATTTGCAGATTTGGATCACTTTTCTGAATCGATTCGGCCAAATCGGCTTCAGAAGATTTGGTGCCGATTCAGAGAGTTTCGGAGATTTGGCCATAGAGTATAATGGGGAATCAATGAAGTATCTATAACTTTGTCCTTTTTTTGCTGATTCATATGAAACTTACAGGGATGGTAGCACCTGCTGAGGGCATGAGGCCTGCCAATTTTCAAGGAGATAGGTGCAGGAGTTTCTGGGAGACTACACCTCAGGCTGATGACAAGCAAAACTTGTGACATGGGTGACACTGTGTGTGTGTTAAGACAGTGGGGTGAAAACTGCAGGCTTTCTAGGCCCTACTATGGCCACAAAACCTTCCAGATGTCAAGGAGATATGTGCAGGGGCATTCTGGGGACCTGCACCTCAGGGTGCTAACAGGCGAAACTCATGACATGGGTATTTCTGCAACTGACTGTGTCTGTCTTAGGGTACAAGGGGGTAAAACTGCAGGCCTGCTAGGCCTTGCTGCAGCCACAAAGCCTTCCAGCTGTCAAGAAGATAGTTGCAGAAGGGTTCTGGGGCCCTGCACCTCAGGCTGCTGACAGGCAAAACTTGTGACATGGGTGGGTGACACTGTGTGTGTGTGTGTGTGTGTGTGTGTGTGTGTGTGTGTGTGTGTGTGTGTGTGTTAAGGTGCGCCC
>NW_017728886.1:131529055-131532109 GCF_001723895.1 Crocodylus porosus
TATGAATAGTAAAGAAGCCAGAGACTGGCCTGGCATGCAATGCAGGTAAGAAAGCCAGTCAGTGAAAATAGAAATAGAGGTATTGGGGGGGAGGGCCTGGCAGCACAGGTTAAATTGCAGAGATACCTGGGGAGTTGGGATGTCTGGCAGGTTGCAGTGTGTCAGAATGCCACTGTCTATATTGAGTCCACGAGTTTCTGTACCTACTCCTAGGAAGCTGATGAAGTGCAAGTCATAGGCCTGGGTCTGAAAAATAGTTTGAAAATTCAAACAAGCACCTAACCTCATCACCAGAGCTGAAGCCAACTTCCTACAGCTCAAATTCAAATCTTCCAACTATCTCCAGTACACCCACAAACTGCACACCAGACAACAATACCCAACTACCTGTAGGGCACATTCCTCACCAAAAAAACACTCTGCCTCTAGTCTCTCAGGCCAGATCCTGAGGGGGAACAATTTACAAACCAATTTTCACAGCCAGGCCTATGAACTTCACTGCATCAGTTTCCTAGGTACAGAAACTCATGGACTCAATATAGCTTAGACAGTGGAATTCTGACACACTGCAACCTACTGGACATCCTGATTCCCCAGGTACCTCTGCAATTTTACCTGCGCTGCTACATCCTCCTCCCCTCCCTCCAACCCCAGCTTGTCCCTGACACCCTGATGCCTCAATTTCCATTTTCACTGACTGGATTTTGTGCCTCCATTGCATGCCAGCCATCCTCTGGCTTCTTTACTATTCCTTCCATCCAGGACCAGGAAACACATCAACTGCAGGTGCTTTGTCAGCCTGGCAAAGGGTTTTTCAACCCGAATGCTGGCATCCCCTGCAGCTTAACTGAGCTCAACTGGAGACTTACAACTCCACTGCAATCAGCAAGCTTCAGGCCTGTCAAAGACATAACAGGTCTGGGCTTTCCCCAGACAGGACTGTGTGCATGCATGCATTAGCTGGAGGTTATGGTAACTTACATTTGGTGTCTTGTTGCTTACATAAATAATTAAATCTTCTTCCTCTATCTGTGTGCCATTCTCTCACCATTTACCCTTTTATACACACTTATACATAAAGGCTATGCAACGTTCATTCAGTTCCGTCAAGCAGAAGGATACAAAATGGAGTTTTCAAGTTGCTTACAAGACAAGACTAACATAGTTATATTTCACTATTATTACACTCTATGTTAACATCAGCTACATTAGTTCAGTTCATGCTACATGTGGAGGTCTACTGAGTCTCCACATCCTGCATGATTATGTGCTGCAGGATGCTTTGCTCTACCTGTTTCTCCCACAGCATCTTGCCTTGTTTGATGCTGCAGTGGAAGTAGCCCTCCACCTTCCTGCATTTTGAAATGAGATGGCTCATAGTGGTAGTAGTGGCAGTGCCATCACCAGTAGCCCTGCCCCCCTCCGAGGTGTCTCTGACTATGAGGTGCAGTCTGTGTGCCACACAGTGGATGCCAACAAAGTTGGCATCATGGACAGCCTTGACCATATTGGCCCCATTTGTCAATGACCATGAACCTGTGGGTGAGCTCGGCCTGCCCAACAAGCCACCCCTGCACTATGTGGTTCATGACCACTGTTAGACCCTGACTCCATGCGGCACCCAATGACTAGGGAGATGACGACCCAATTGCTCATGGCTCCTGTTACTCATTAGCTAAAGCAAGCATGGAAAAAATACCAGCACACATTTCGCACAACAGCTTTTTTCAAAATGGAGACAGCTTCAGGCAAAGGTCCCAAAAAACCAACAAACCGAGGACTTGCCAGAAACCTTACCAATACCTCCACTTCCTTTGGTCACTTGCTGGTTCTTTCTGGTTTCTTGCTGACTCCTTCTTCATCTCCCAGGTCTTGTTCTGTTTTATCTCCTGATGATAGATGGTGGGCTGCATCTCGTTCTTCTAACACAATGGGCTCTTATACTATGATCTTGTAAGAAAACTGCTTGCCTAAGCATTTGCAATGTTATTTTTAATATATCATTCTGCCTTGTGACCAGCAGATTTTCTTGAAGCCATGGATTAAAGCCTTGTATACTGCTGCAAATCCAGTGCTGTCCAAGATCCAAATAGTGTCACCCTAACAACCACCATGATCTACCTTGCCATGTGGGACTTATCCAGCACCTTGTCTTGGAGGAGAACCCACTGACAGCCTGACAGATTGCGCCAGTGTCCTGTGAGGGAGCGGTAGGTGTGATCACCACTCTGGCTGCTCCGGAGGTTGGAGGTGAAGTGCAAGGCTACCTGTGGCCCTGCAGGTCCTCCCTCAAGTACTCCCTACATGCCTCATACAGAGAGGGACCCACCACCCTGCTAAAGGTGGTATGTGCAAGCACTTGGTAAGATAGGTCCATAAGTGCCATAAGTCACCTGAACCCTGGCCACTCAACTAAGGAGAAGGGCTGGCTACCCACAGCAAGCATCTCTCCAATGGTCTCTGTGATCTTGCTCACCTTGGGAATGCACGCCCCTCTGTCTGCAGCTTTCCCCACCACTCCAGGGTGGCTTGCCTCTGTTTTGGCAGGGCAAGGGCTTTGGAGTGAGTGGAGGAGTTCTGTTTTGGCTCACACTGGTGCCAGGCAGGCAAGGGAATTCTGCCTCCTGAGATCCAGCAGCATTGCCATGGTGGTGAAACGTTTCACCTCCTTGCCCTGGCTGATCTCCCTTGGTAGATTTCATAGATTTCACAGACATCAGGGCTGGAAGGGACCTCGGGAGATCATCGAGTCCAGCCCCCTGTCCAAAGGGCCGGAAGTCAGCTGGGGTCATAGGATCCCAGCAAGATAAGCATCCAATTTAATCTTGAAGGTGTTCAATATAGGTGCTTGAACCACCTCTGATGGCAGGCTGTTCCAGACCTTGGTGGATTGGACAGTAAAGAAATTCTTCCTTATGTCCAGCCTGAAGTGGTGTTGCAGGAGTTTGTGACCATTCGACCTCGTCATCCCTTGGGGTGCTCTGGTGAACAAACGTTCCCCCAGATCCTGGTGGTCACCCCTGATAAACTTATAGGTGGCCATCAGATCACCCC
>NW_017728886.1:131532120-131535149 GCF_001723895.1 Crocodylus porosus
GGCTTTAAACTAAGCCTGCTGGGGGATGGGGAGACTACTGCCACTGCTGGCCCACGGAGCAACCCTTGCAAAGCCAGCAGACCAAGGGACTTAAGGGAGCCCACCCCTGCCCCAGCCTGGGCACAATCTGTGGGCAAGGCAAGAGCCCCCAAGGGGACACTTGCCTGCCTGTACACTAATGCCAGGAGCCTGGGCAACAAGCAGGAGGAGCTCATCAGATACTGCTCCAACCTCCTTGCTTCCACTGGCAACAGAAGCCTCATGGCTGCTTGGAAGAGGATGCATCTATGTTGTGGGGGAAGGGGGAAATTTGCAGCTCTAGCTATCCCCCTACCCCCTCTACCCCTCTCCCTCCCCTGCCAGAAGATCTGGCACCTGCCTTTCCATCATGCTTCATATTAATCTTTCCTATGCTGCAAAACGTGTGTGTGTGTGTCTGACTTCTTCTGGGTTCTTATTTTCTTCTGGGTTCTGCAATGTGTGATTAGTTTCCTTTGTGATTATTGATTATGATAATAACTAATTTGTTTGTTGTTCTGTGATGTGATGTGTGACTGGTTCTTGCTTTTCTTCTTCTTCTAAGACTCTGGGTTCTGTGTTGTGTGGGTTAATCTCAATCTGATTTTCTATATTACTTCTGTGTTGTCTTTACTCTCTATGTAAACTTATTGTATATAATGTGAATCTCTTCTTCTATGAATATCTGACTTTTTCTTCTTCTATGATATGTGTGTGAGTGTGTGCGATGTGTGCTTCCCTGCACAGTGATGGATCACGCTGCTAGAGAAAACACTGAATTTTCTATTTCAGATGTATTGGGGAAAAAAACAAATATAAATTGAAAAAACAATGAATTGGAAGTAAAGAGAAGTTAATCCAAGCTAAGCTATATCCTATCCAATGCTTTCTAACCATAAAAAGTAGCTGGACACTGACTAGGAAGCCAGTCCAGTAGCCACAGTACCTTTGAGATGCTGTTGCTCAGGCAGAAGCAGCTTAGAAAAGGGACAGAAAAGCCTGCAGACTAGGCTTTTATGCTGTTTCTATGTCCCTCCCCCAGACACTGTGATTGGAAGGGCAGGCAGGGAGAAATCTCACTTGCTGGCCAGCTGAAGATGTTGGTCCTTCCCCCTCTGCTCTTCCTCACTCTTCTAAATTTCTGTTTCCCCTCAAAGACTGCCTTCAGAATCTCCAAATCTTTTCTGAATTTCCTTGGAGGCTCCAAACAAATTCCGAAGGTTTAAAGCTTCGAGCAAGTTGTTTTGGATTCAGAGATTGGGCCTCCAAATCGGGCCGAATCTTCTCCAGATTGAATCACAAACTGAAGCTTTACAGTTCTAACAGTAACCCTGACAGTCACATAAAGTTGAAGTCAAATGCCATCAAGTAAGAAAAGGAACATAACGTGTATACTTTTTATATAAGTATTTATAAATTTTAAAAGTTTCTCCTTTAAAAATCTATTTCTTATTTTAAAATTAGCATAAAAGTAATTTACTAAGTGAAAGATTTGATTTGTACCAGCAGTTGAGCCACAATCCCCCCTCCCCTTCTTTGTTTTTGTTTTTTGGTGGCTTGAACTGGAACTAAACCTGATCTGATTGAGTGCATCTGAACCTGAATGTGAACCAAACCCAAATAAGTACTGGTTAAGTTCCCTGCTCATAAGTTCCACACTGAACTTTCCTTCCCACAAATTACTGTATAGTCTAACAATGAGAATCTAACCTCTTACCAAGACCAGCCACTTAATGTTGTAATTTAGTGAAGAAAGAAGAAAGGATGGTGTCTTTGAATGTGCCTTTCCAGACTGGCAGCATGGTTCTCTGACATGGCTGAACTGTACTCTGGTTCCCAAACTTTACAGGTATATGTATAGATATATAGGTATGTATAGATATATATATATAATTTTTTGAGACTGTCATTTTTAAAGGATTTTGTCACAGGATTTTGTTGATTTCTCCCTATGATTAGCAATCACTGTAATAAATTATCACATTTTATAAACACATGGGAATGGTGCAGCCCAGCTGCATACTTCATAATCTAAACAAATGTGATTAAGTTTAGGAAAGTGGTGCAAAGATGTCTGAGAAGTAGTGACTGGAAAATATTACTGCAGAAGAGGAAAATAGTACTGCTGCAGGATGTCTCCCTGTCAAGCATGATTATATGGTGTGAATGAACAGATAAAACTGTTCTGGGTATGAACAGTGTTTAATTAGAGTTTGGGGAAAGCTGAGCTCCTCCAGGGGGAAATTAGGAGTGACGGTTTGAAGCTGGGTTTGGCCTGTGCTTTGGGAAATACATTGCATCAGCAGTTACATTGCAATGATTTCAGGTTGCTGTTGCTGGTTGAAAAAGACAGCGTACTATAGAGAAGACCCCCCCCCTTCTTTTCCCCCCATCCCCCTCTTAGTCTCAATAAGATTGTTAAAAACCTGCTAATCTCCACCCTATCTCTAGTAACATTGGGACAGGGCATGGCAGTTTCTCTAGAATCCTATACCCAATTAAGGATGTTTCACTATTTACAGTCTGGATAACAAGCCACATTGAGAAGTGTTAGGTCCCTTTCTAGAGTCAGGTGATTTCAAAATAATAATAATTAAAAAAAATTCCTGCCTTTGTCCATGCAGGACAGAAGGTGGGGCTTCCATTCCCTTACCCAGCAGTTGCACTTGTGAGGGTGCTGGCCCAGGCTTTTCTAGGTGGACTTCAAGAAATACTTTTCAATGGAGAGGTGGTGTGGATGTTCCCCAATGGCTTCCATGGGTGCTCCTTCAGCTTGTAACCCTCCCAGTCCATGAGGGAATATAGTTTTCCTTGTTTCTCTTTTGAGCCCAATAACTCTTGGACCAAGTACAGGCATACCTCGTTTTATTGTGCTTTGCTTTATTACACTTCGCAGATATTGCATTTTTTACAAATTGAAGGTTTGTGGCAACCCTGCATCGAGCAAGTCTATTGGTGCCATTTTTCCATCGGCGCCATTTTTCCAACAGCATTTGCTCACTTCGTGTCTC
>NW_017728886.1:131535424-131540582 GCF_001723895.1 Crocodylus porosus
AATCGATGCGGCAAACTTCATTGTTGTCTTATTTTAAGAAATTGCCACAGCCACCCCAACCTTCAGCAACCACCACCCTGATCAGTCAGCAACCATCAACAGTGAGGCAAGACCCTCCACCAGCAAAAAGATTACGACTCGCTGAAGGCTCAGATGATGGTTAGCATTTTTAGCAATAAAGTATTTTTTAATTAAGGTATGTACATTGTGTTTTTAGACATAATGCTATTGCACACTTAATAGCTGTATAGTGTACAGCTATTAAGTACAGTATAGTGTAAACATAACTTTTATATGCACTGGGAAACCAAAAAATTCGTGTGACTCGCTTTATTGCGATATTCGCTTTATTGCGGTGGTCTGGAACTGAACCCGCAATATCTCCGAGGTATGCCTGTATTCCTTCTAACCATGGATGTTTAGAGGTTACAGGAGGTGGAGGAGGTAGGGTCTGGTGTGAAGGCTGGTTTAATGTGTAGGGCCTGAACAGGGATATGTAGAAAAACTAGATGGACTTTTTGTGTTCATGGAAATTGCATGTTGAAAGTGGCTTGATTGATTTGTTGGGTAGTGTGGAAGGGGCCAGTGCATCTGTCCAGTTTTTGAATGGGTCAGTGGGTACAAAGGTGTTCCAATGATAAACATGCCTGTTGGCCTACTGAGTAGGCAAGTCCTTATTATTATAATGGTCTGCCTGTTGCTTGTATGTCTCCTTCATTTTTTCTATGTGATGTTTTAGTTCCAACTAGACAGCCAGCACATGTTGCACCACACCATGTTTACAGGTTGTAGGAATTACTGGATAGGGTGTAGCTGGGAATGGAACCTAAACTTGGAAAAGAATGGGCTCCACAACTTTCATGTGGAATTATTTTAATAAATGTCTCTACCCTCCCCTCCCCCATGCACCCCTTACACTTGTGTGCTTGTCTCCTTCAGTTTCCATTCTGTTTCCTTACAGTTCAGAGAAAAAGTACTACAGCTGTATGATGTGTAACCAAGATTTGGCAAGATGCATTTGAAACTAGATCATCAGTGTAACAGAAACAGTTTTAAGACAATTGAGATTAAGAATAAAAGTCCACTAATTCAGAAACAGTAGTATTTACAGCTATTCAGTTTAATTTAATTCAATTGTCTGTTATTAATATAGACTAGTGGTGCTTACATTTTTGGCCCTGAAAGCCAGGTGAATGGCACAAGCCTGGTCTACAAGCTGAATCAGGCCCCATACCACCCCCACATACCAGGATCAGTCTTTTGGACTCGATGCTGCCTTTACTCAGTCCTGTGCTACCCCCACCCCACCAGGATTGGGATCTGGGGGCCTTATGCTGCTGCTGTCCAACCCTGTGAGCTGGGATTAGGTCCTGCACAATCCTGCTATTAATGTATCCTGCACCACATGCTCTTAATGCACTGTAAACTTACTGCACAGAAAAAATACTGTGCAGAAAGCTTTCCCCAAGACTGCATCTACACATGAATCCATTGGGAACTCTTTTGGCCCCAACAGGAAAAATTCAATGGAGAGCTACTCCTATAGCACCCCAGGGGCACTCCATGCTTCCCCAGTTGCCAGCCCTGAGAGCACCAGGGCCAGACTTGGGCTCTAAGGGGTTGGGGGAGCTTTCCCACTTCTGGCAGCTACCTCTCAGTCCAGCACCCTGACAGTAACTGTTTCCCAGCCTCATCCCTGTTTGAGGGAAGGGGACAGTTTCCCAGCCCTGTACCCTGATCTAATGATTGGGGCACAGGGCTGGGTAATAACTGCTTGGGGAGGGGACAGTTCCCCCATCTCTGCTGCCTGGGCTGACCTGGAGTAATTTGTTTCTAGTCAGCTGTCTATATGTGCACTACTGCTCAGTAGCTACTGCATGGTTAACCTACTACCTGTATCTATGTTTAGTAGTTGTGCTGTGTGAAGCTTCAGTGCCAATTAGATTCAGAGAAGATTCAACTTGATTTGGCAGCCAAATCTCCAAACCTCCAAAGGTCTGAATCAAATTGGAAGCCTCTGAATTCACTTGGAGAGATTTTGATATTTGGAAGCAAACAGAAGGCTTTTTTTTATTTGCTTTCAGAACCTTGAGGTACACTTTCATAAAAACCTTTGCACCACTCCACCTGAAACCCACAGGCCTCATGCCTGCGTGAGGAGCTACCATCCCTGCTGCATCCATCCTTCTCTGCCTTAAACTCATATCACTCATGTGTGTTTTCTTTCAACAGTTTGAGGCGCAGTTTCACAGATACCCCTACACCTATCTCCTTGAAACTTGGTAGGCCTCATGCCCTTAGAAGGGGTTATCACTGGGCCTGGACAAATAGGGAAGTATTTGATTCAGATGATTTGGAGAACAGTGATTCAATTTGGAAGATTTGGCACTGATTCAGAGAAATTTGGTGATTCAGCCAGGGAGAGACAGGCAGTCAGACAGCTGCAGGTTCTCCTGCACCAACTCCAGCTGTGCCTGCTTCTCCCCTGGTGGGGGGAGTTGCAGGAGAAGCCCCCATGGCTCCCCTACCTGGCCCCAGCCCCTACTCAGCCTCCCGGCACTTAAAAAAAAATCAACAAAACCCGGCTGTAACAGTGGCTGTAAAGGCTCTGGGGCCTCCTGGCAGACTATCCTCCTGTGCAGGCCCCACTCCCCAATCACCCCCCCTGCCTGGCCCTGCCCCTGATGGCCTCACATCCCCACCCCAGCAGTCCAGGGGTGGGGAAAAAAACCCCACACTCACCAGCAGTAGCAGCAGCTGTGGGGGCTCTGGGCCCACCTGGCACTTAAAAAAAAAGCCACACATTCACTGGCTGCAGCAGGGCTTCTGAGTGCTCATGAGGTCTCAGGGCCTCTGAGGCCTCATGACAGAGTCCCCCCATACAGCATAGGGCAGTGGGAATTGCCCCTCTGCCTGGCACCCATGCAGCAGATGCCCCATAGTGTGAGTACAGTGTGCCACATGCTGCCTGGGAACTGAGGCCACTATGTCTGAATGCTGCCAGGCTCTGGGTGACTGCTGGAGCATATTCAGCTGTGGGACAGCACATGGCACCCTGCTGAGCCATACTTCACCCACATCATGGGGTAGCTGCCGCGTGGGTGCCAGGTGGGGAGGACAATTCCTGCTGCCCCTCACTGCCCCATGCTGTGCAGGGGGGGGGGGAGTTCTGCCATGACTGCCCAGGGGCCCTGATCCCCACTGCCAAAGCCTGTGAGTGTGGGGCTTTTTTCTTTTTTTTTCAACAGCCGGAGGCTGGGACTGGGCAGGGAATGGGGCCGAGCAGGCAGCCATGAGGGCTTCTCCTGCAGCTCCCCCAGGAAAGTGGCAGCAGTGCAGAGCCCCTGCTGCCATCATTGCCACACCCGCATTCCATGACCCCGCAGACCCCTCCCCAAGTAACGCCCCCCCTGCCCTGGTGGGGCAGCTTGTCCCAGCCCCAATCCCTCCCTCCCCCATGCCCCTTCTCTCCCCCAACCCCAATAGACTTGCCAGCTGGAGGCAGCTGTTAGGTGACTGTTTAGTCTATGGCTAAATCTCTGAATCAGCTGAATCTTTTCTGAAGCTTTTCCAAATCAATTCAGATGCTTCAAATTGATTCAGAGCTTTTACTTGGTCTCCTGATTCAGTTCAGATTTGGAGATTCAGTCCCTGAATTGGGCTTGTCACAGGGGCACTTAGGTGCCCTGTTCCTAGAATAGGATTAAGGAGCTGCCAATCACAGGGGCAACTCAGGTGCCAGTTGCTGTAGCAACCAGGACGGTCAGGTGACTGGAAAGGGGCAGGGCCGGGCCTATATAAACAGCCCAGGCCAGAGCCTGGGAGGCAGTTCCTTCTGGGTGGCTGCAGGAGCAGGAGCTCTGTGAGAGAGCTGAGTAGGCCAAGAGAATGGTAGTAGCCTGACTGGCTACAGGATGATCAGGGCTAGAGAGCTGAGTGAGTATGGGCTTTGAGTTACAAGCCTGGAGGCTTATTGTGTTTGTGTTTTAGCCGTTTGGCTCATGGCTTAGTTATGGTTTTACCAGAGGACTGGGTGAGGCTGTGGGGGAGTGAGGAGGCATCACAGGAGGAGGCATCATGGGAGCTGCCCAATAATCTGGGGGGTTCCTGGTGCACACTGGGACCCACCGAGCGGTGCCAGTGGGGCACAGCTGTTTGCGCCAGTGAGGCGCGGTGTGTGAGGTGTAGAGACCCCAGCCCATGAGGGTGATATTTTGTCCAGTGTGGGCTAACGATGCAGGAAAGGGTCAAGGAGCCAGGCATGGCTGCGGGCCACCTGAGCCCCAAGCGTGAGAGGTGCGGGAAGATCCCCAGAGGAGGCAACAAGCATGAGAGCTGTGGCAGAGGCCCCAGAGAGGTCAATGGATGCAAGAAGTGCGAGCGGCGCAAGAAATGCGGCACGAGTGCGAGAGGCGTGGCATAGGCCCCAAGAGAGCGAGGAAGCACGAGAGGCGCGGCATGAGTACGAGAGGCACAGCATAGGCCCCGAGAGGGTGAGGAAGCATGAGAGGAGAAGCACGGCATAGGCCCAGAGGGGCAAGGAGGCGCGGGAAGCACGACATAGGCCCTGAGAGGGTGGGGGACCCCAGAGGGTCAGAGGGGCGCAGGGTGCGTGACCAGCCCAGGACCGCCAGAGAAAGGGGCATAGGTTGTGTGACAGGCCCAGGAGTCCTGGTAAAGGGGTGCAGGTTATGAGACAAGCCCAAAGGCACCAGTAGAGGGGTGCAGGTTGCACGACCAGCCCAGGGGCACCAGGTGCGCAATAAGCCCTGGAGTACTAGAGAGTGGGTGCCAGGGCATGATGAGCCCAGGGGTGCCAGGTGTGTGACAGGCCTGGGGGTGCCAGAGAGGGGCACCAGGGCGTGGCGAGCGCAGGGGTGCCAGAGCGGGGCAACAAAGGGCAAGGACTTAATAACATCCGGGAACAGCTGCAAGGCTTGGGGTGTGCTGAAGTGGAGGAAGGAGGCACGCATTGCCCATAAGGCTGGGGTTGCACCGAGTCACCCCATATGGGATGGGATAGTTTACCATAATGCCATGTGGTAGGAGATTGGAGGCAGCCTCCCATAGAACCATATACATACCAGCAAGACGTGGCGGGTGAGAATAGGGGGTGCTAGATCGCCTAAGTGGCACAGCAGGAGGGGCACTAGTGGGT
>NW_017728886.1:131540799-131554105 GCF_001723895.1 Crocodylus porosus
TCATTTGTAACCCTGAGTTGAGTTATTAATGTTGGGTTATTAATGTGTTTTACTGAGCCTTGGTCCCTTCCCTATCTTAAATTCTGGTCTCTCTCCCTCTCTGAGCTCCAGGTTCCCCCCATTTTCCAGATTTCTCAATTGTCTCCCCTTTTCTGCCACTTTTCGGCTCCTCTTTGTCCCTCTTCTGCAAGCTCTCAGCCCTGTTCCTGCCACTTTTTGCCTTCTCTTTGCCCCTTTTCTGCAAGTTCTCAACCCTGTTTCTCTCTGAAATCTCTCAGCCCTACTCCCAGTTTTCCTCTCCCCCATACCTCTCGGCTCCCCTGTAGTCTCCTTGTTCTGGCTCCAGCCTCTGGCCTTCTCTCTGGGATTGCTCCTTTGCTCTGCCACCTTTTTACTTTCAATTAACACCAATTGACCTTAAGTTACCCCAACTTCCCTCCAGTCTGTTGGTTCTAGTCCCGGCACTGTGGCAACTTATATCTCAGTGTCTACCAGCAGTAACCTGAAGTAACCCCAATTCTCAACCCAGCTCTCTCTAAGTCTACCAGTTCTAAACCCAGTCTTGGCAACTTTTACCCTTCTCTCTCTCTCTCTCTCTTCTCTCTCTCTGTCTCTCTCTCTCTCTGTCTCTCTCTCCCTCCCCCCTTAACTTTCCCCCAGGTATCCCAAGTACCCCAAGCACCTACATACACACCAGAACACCCACATTAGGAACTCACCTGTACATATGTGTAGGTGAGTAGTATGTATGTCACTGTGTGCATGGTATACAAATTAGTGATCTGTATACGTGTATTGGGTGTGCAGGTATTGGTAATTGATTCTGGTCTAATTTCTTTTGTTCTGTATGTGTGTAGGTGCTTGAATTGGTGATGGGCATTCATTTGCCTAGGCTGGTAATTTTGGATGTATATGTGCCTAGATTAGTAGTGTGTGTGCACACCTGGTGGGGGTGCATGCACCTAGAGTGTGTGTATGCACCTAATTGATTTTTTCAGTGTATGCATGTGCAACTGTACACCATGCCCTCCTGTCTAACAGTGTGATATTAGATCTGGAGGGTTGGCCTGACCCCACAGGGTAACAATACTACTTGAACTTGAACTGGTTCAAACTCTTTCTTTCGTTCTGTTTGATCTCCCAAGCAGGGCGTCACCTTTTCCTGTCAGGGAACCTGAGTCTCCAGAAATGCCTAAACTCTCATTGCAATCTTTAAACAGTGAAAGAGACAGTGAGAAGGAAAGGGGTAAGCAAATATTGTTAAATTGCAGTTTACCTTAGCTGACTCTCTTTTATAAAGTATTTGATTAATTGAGACCTAAAATTCAGGAGTCTTATCTAGGCTTTCTTCACAGTCACAGATATAGTCTTCTCTTAGCTATAGTAGTTATTCTTTCTTTCTTTAATGAAAATTTAGATACTTATTTGTGTTATGTGAGGACAAGCACCTCAGCTAAAGTAGAACAGGCAAAGTGTAATATGTTTATATTTTCAATGCCTGAACCAATGTTGGTCAAATGTTTTAAATTAATTTTGGGGCTAGGAAAACACATAACATTTTAGTTCAAATAGTAAAACTTTGACCAATCTACTAAGCTAGTATTCAGATAGTGGGCACTAGCACCACCCTTCCTTCTGTTTCATCAGTCATGTTATAAAACTAACACAGATGTACCTGCATTTTGTGAGGGGTGTGCTGCTAATGGGTCTGTTAGATGTGCTCTGTACAGGTCTACTGCACTTGCCTTAGGCACCTTTGCGAGTGCTCGATCACCTGGGTGACAGCGATCATTGCCTGCTGGAATTCACTATACAGTGCAAGGTGGCAAAGGCCTGCAGCAAGGCAGCAGCCCTGGACTTCAGGAGGGTGGATTTCAATGAGGTAAGGAGAATACTCAGGGAGACACTGAGGTCCCAGAGAGGAAGGGAGGGGAGTTGGGTGTCCAAGAAGAGTGGTCATTCAATAAGGAGACAATCCTCCAATCCGAAAGGGAGGTAATCTCAACATGGATCAAAGGGGGCAAGAGGGCACAAAAGCCCCCATGGCACACCAAAAGCATCCGAGAATGTCTTCTAACTAAAAAGGAGGTGTACACCCAATGGAAGGGAGGGGCCATCTCCAGGGAGGACTATACCTCTGTTGTTCGGGGCTGTAGGGGGGCGATCAGGAAGGCGAAGGTGGAGATGGACCTGGGTCTAGCTACCAGGATCAAGGCCAACAAGAAGTCCTTTTTTAAATACATGGGAGATAAAAAAGAAGGTACCGGGTAACGTGGGGCCTCTGCAGGACACGCTAGGAAATCTGGTCATTGCACCAGACAGCAAAGCTAACCTATTTAACCATTTATTTGCCTTCACTTTTCTGAGCAGGGATCGGATCATCCCCCCTACCAGGACCCCCATAGGCCCCAGAGAAGGTGCACCCAGGCCTAGGGTCAGAGAGGACCTAGTCAGGGAACTTCTGGAGGGACTGGATGTATTTAAATCAGCAGGTCCTGATAATCTCCACGCCAGAGTGCTGAGGGAATTAACAGAGGTCATTGCAGGACCCCTTGCATGGCTTTGCAAGCACTTGTGGTGCTCTGGCATTGTGCCAAAGGACTGGAAAAGGCCTAAAGTGGTTTCCATTTTTTAAAAAGGGAGGAAGGAGGACCCAGGAAATTATAGGCCGGTTAGTCTTACCTTGGTTCTGGGGAAGCTTTTTGAGAGAATTATCCTGGTGCACGTCTACGAGAGGACAGCAGGGAAGATAATGCTTAGGGGCAACCAACATGGGTTCATTAGAGGCAGGTCCTGTCAGACCAACCTGGTAACCTTCTACAACCAGGTCACAAAATCCTTAGATGCAGGTGTTGCAGTGAACATCGTCTTTCTGGACTTTTGGGAGGCCTTCAACACTGTCTCTCACGCCATTCTCATTTAAAAAATAGGAGACTGTGGAGTCAATACCTACACAGTCAGATAGGTCACTAATTGGCTGGAGGGCTGCACCCAGACAGCAGTGGCGGACAGGTCTTATTCGACCTGGAGAGATCTGAGCAGTGGGGTTACACAGGGCTTGGTCCTCAGGCCCACACTGTTCAACATCTTCATCAGCGACTTGGACGAGGGGGTAAAAAGCACCCTGTACAAATTCACAGATGGCACTAAGATGTGGGGAGAAGTGGGCATGCTAGAAGGGAGGAATAGGCTGCAATCAGACCTAGACAGGTTACAGGGGTGGGCAGATGAGAACAGGGTCAGTTTCAATGCTGAGAAGTGCAAGGTGATGCACCTGGGGAGGAAGAACCAGCACTATACCTACAGGCTGGGGAACTCCCTTTTCTTCAGTGCAGAGGCAGAAAAGGATCTTGGAGTCATTATTCATGCCAAAATGGCCATGGGGTGACAGTTTGGGGAAGTGGTCAGGAAGGCCAACCGTACCTTGTCATGCATCCACAGATGCATTTCAGGCAGGTCCAAGGAGGTGATACTCCTCCTCTATGTGACACTGGTCAGGCCACAGCTGGAGTACTGCATCCAGTTTTGGGCTCCCCACTTCAGGAGGGATGTAGATAACATGGAGAAGGTCCAGAGGAGGGCCACTTGCATGATCAGGGGGCAGTAGGGCAGGCTCTACGAGGACAGGCTATGGGACCTGAACCTGTTCAGCCTCCATAAGAGAAGTGGCCTGTTACAAACAAGTCAGAGGGGACCAGCAGGCATTGGGGGAGTTCCTGTTTCTCTGAACACTACCAAGAGTGACTAGAAATAATGGTCACAAGCTGGCAGAGGGTAGATTCAGACTAGACATCAGGAGGCACTACTTCATTGTTGGGGCGGCTAGGATTTGGAACCAACTTTGATGTGAAGTGGTGCTGGCTTCTACCTTGGGGGTCTTCAAAAGAGGCTAGATGAACACCTTGCCAGGGTCGTTTGACCCCAGTACTCTTTCCTGCCATGGCAGGGGGTTGGACTTGATGATCTTCTCAGGTTCCTTCCGACCCTGCCAACTATAAATCTATGAACATGGACACCATTATGGCTTCATTGTAGATTTCCCTGGGATTGAAGTAGAGTCTTGGAATTGCCATGCAAAACACTGCAATTGTAGGCACTAGGGAACAAGGAAAAGATCAGTACATTTTAGGGGCTCCCAGGATTACATAGTTACTCTGTGGATTTTTTTCAGATTGCAGATATGGACCTAAGCACCTATAGTCTGCCTAAATTGTATTTTAGAATCCTAAACCCTTTCATGTATCTGGCCACAGCAGCAGTTCTTCTGTTACATCAGTTGTCAAAATCACCTTCACTGTACATAATTTCTAATTTGATAGAAGTTGACAAACAAATAATATAGTGTAGCTGAACTGAACAGGAAGGAGAAATGAGTGATTATGGAATGCTTTTCTTGTTTGTTTTTTGTCCCATAAGATTATTTCTTGGAAGACAGGTCTGCAGGTATATTAGTTTATGCTTATGGTAGCTAATCATACCAAGATGTAACAAATCACTTAGTGTTTTTATTTCCACGTCTTGACTCCCAGGAGATATAGTTCTCATTTTCCCTCCAGAAAAATGCAGCCTAATTGGTGTTGCAATAAATGTTTCAAGGAGAGTCATTTTTTGCACATCTTGTGAAATTGACATATGAACTAATGATGAGTATGGAACTGTAACTCATTTTGTAATAAATTGAAAGAAAATGCATTTTTCTAAGCGAAGTATAACACTGGTTTTAAAATGGATTAGACTGTTGTCCTTCAAGGCCTTTGGATACTCATTACAATTTTTTGTACAAGTTATTTTTCATGGTAAAAGGTTTGGAATTAGGTTGTACTGAAAGCAAAAACAGGATCCTGTGTTAAAGTAACCATGATCAGTTGCACAAGAAAATTAAATCTATGCATTTAAAAAAAAGGGGGGGGGAGAAGTTTTGATGTAAATGAACCAAACATTTTAAAGGGAGATTCCATTTTGAAAGCATTTCCCCCCGGCATACATTGTGAATAATTATTATTCTACACTAATTTGCTTTAATAGCCCTGAGTCACCAATATTCCACAGTATTCCATTGAAACAAATAGGAAACTCTTATTAAATAACCAGAGATTATTTGATCTCTGATCAAATTAGTTGATTATTTGATCTCTGATCATTGCCCATGTAAGTACAAATGAAAGCAGCCCACGGACAGATTGGACATGGCTTGTAAGATCAATTCTGACTACTTTTATTTATATATATATAATGTTAAATAGGTACAAACCCTATCTGGACAGTTTTTTATGAATTTGTTTTTTTTATATAAAATTAGCCTTTTTCAGTGAATTTACAGATAGAAGTAAGCATAAATCAAAATGCAACTATCAACATATAGTCTGGTGCTATTTTGTTAATACTTAAAGTGTCCTGGTACACGGACTTTAAATGGCCAGGGTTAAAGTTTATATCAGTGCATTATTAACTTATTGGGAATTACACAAGGGATCTATGGTCTTGTCCCTGAAAATGAATATTGTTCAATTATGGGTTTGCTATTGTTTTTTCTTTTCACAATACTGTACAAGTTAATGCAGGGATGGGCAATTATGTTTGCTGGAGGGCCACATCCATCTCTGTATCTCTGTCTCACTCTCTCTTCTGTTCTCTCTCTTTCTTCACTCTGTCTGTCTGTCTATCTCTGTCTCTCTCCTCTCTCTCTTGCTCTGTGTCTCTTTTCTTCCTCTCTGTCTCCAAAACCCAGCCGAAACTGTAGTTCATCATAAGCCCTTGTGCTCAGCTGTGGACCCAGGCAGGAGCTGCTGCCTTGTTGGGTAGGTGGCATCATCACCTTCAGCTAAGTTTCGGAGGGAGGAGGGAGAGGAAAAAGGAATAAGAGAGAGACAGAGAAGAGACATAGAGATATGCTGTCACTCTCTTGGCATGGCAGCAGCTCTTGCCTGGGTCCAAGACTGACACCACTGGCATTTTCTGGGTCTAAGCTCTGGGGAGGAGCTTCCACCAGCAGGTGATGCATCCAGGCTGCTGAACCTGCCCGCAGCTGACACTGCCACTTGCCCACTGTGGGGGAAGCTCTGCTTGGGTCCGCAGCTGAAGCCTGATCCTGCTGGGCTGAAGTATCCCCTCCCACCCCCACCTGCCCAACACCACACAGTCACTGGAGCAGCCAGATAGTGAGATGGTGGCTGTCCATCTGTGGGCTGGATTGACTCTATTGGCAGGTCAAATCCAGTCTGCAGGCCATATTTTGCCCACCCCTAACTTAATGGATTCTAGACATGTACAGATGTTCTTAGGACCCAATCTATAATCACACAGCTTATGCACCCATTTTCTGATGGTAGGAGTTGTACCAGAAACACCATCTAAGTAAGTCAGCGTGGAAGGAGAGGAAAGCGAGATCAGGCAGGGGGTGCTTGGTAGATCAGAGGGCAAGGCTGGTGGGTCTACAGGAGACCCAATGGGTCTGTGGGAAGGGAGCAAGGTCAGAGGGCTATAGATAGCCTGTCAGGGTGTGGGCCGGGGTAGAAAAATGCAGCCCTGGGTCTGGGGTGAGTGGCTGGGCTTTGCAACCTTAGGATTGCACTCCAAACATAGTTCAGTTAGACCGAGTTCAGATTCACCCAATCTACTTTGTTCACCTAAGGAGGTACGTTAAGTTACATTGTGCTGGCTATTTTTTGCCTGATTTTAAACTGTCTGACTGTATGTACAGTCTGGCTCTTAGGTCGATTTAAATGTAATATCTGCATGTACCCAAAATGCTCTCTTGTGTTGAGAAGGCTGTGAGTTCAAATTCAAAGGGGTTTGCTGAAGCTGAATCAAACATTCAGTATGTGTGGGTATTTTACTTGTTTGTAAGGCAGACATGAATGCAGTCTCACCACTTAATTTTCTTTTCTCATCCAACTGTAGGATACATCAGATTCTGCAAAATTATTCCCAGTGGGAAACAATACACTATTCAGCAGAATTCCTTGACTTCGCTACTGCATGTCACAATCTCAGCAGGTTCTTTTCTGCAGGGAAAATCACTTTCAATATTCTCTACCATATCTTTTTACAATAAATAAGCTGCTATTTAATGTTTTGCCATTGTTGATAATTATAGTCATGGAAATCAATAGCACTCCATAGGGTGGCTAACTTTATATGTAAGTTCTCACTTTTCTATGGCATCTTAGTATGCCAGTGAACAAGGCTGATAATATAATTGTCTTTATTTGAGTGATCTTTCCATGAAACAATAAGGACTGATGCATTTCTTTCCCTGTGGCTGGATGAAAACCACTCCTACCTCTTATTTTTCTTAAGTATACCAAGAATTAAAACTGAAATCAAGAATGTACTTCTTGTGCAGAAGTAGGCTATAAAAATTAAACATTTGCCTTCTCAACAGAGCTATATGTGATTCTCAGAAAATCATTATTTAATTGGCCAAGTAAGACACACATGAAGCTAATAGGAGGTTTCCTGTCTTTTTCTTTCAAATCTCAGTGGGATCTATTTACAATCAGTTTAATACTATGAGAGAAGATTAGTATTGAAGATTATGGGGTGTGGTATACCAAACTCAAGTAGGTGGCCAGCTAATTTCATGGGCCAGCCGCCATTTTCACAGGCTGAGCATGATGGAGGCCTCCCTAAGCCTCTAATTGGCCAAGGGGCCCCAGCAGTTCCACACCCACCCACAGATTGCCACATGGACCAAAACCATGGCGTAATTACCTTGATTAAGCCTAGGGAAGCTGTTAATCCACACATTATTACATTTGGATTAACAGCTTCCCTGGGCTTAATCAGGGTAATTAAGCAACATTTTTGGCCATTCCCAAGTGCCAGGCTCTGATTTTGGCAGGCTTGGTGGAGGGGGCAGGGTGGAAACCAAAAACCAAACCACCACAAACAAACAAACAAAACTTATCAGCAAGCAGAGAAAAGGGTGGGAAGCCCTGCAGTCTTGGAGCACAAGGGACTAATTATGGGACTTTCCTGTGTAGAGAAATAGAGGAGGCTCAGGAATTTCTGCTCACTAGGACACTCATCATGTAGCTTTCAGCTGTAACACAGCAAGCTGGCAAGACTGCTGTCATTCTGCATTTTTTGTGAAAAGAATTCATGCAGCTCTTGTTTATGAGGGAAAATATTTTTAAAACAAAGAATGCAGAAAATATTCATCTTCAGGGCTGAAAACATGCATGTGAAATCTCTTTTCCAAAGGCAAATATCTGAAACAGTTAATACCCAATCAGGTTATGCTTAGGTGCAACAAACATGGGCTCGTTAGAGGCAGGTCCTGTCAGACCAACCTGGCGGCCTTCTATGACCAGGTCACAAAATCCTTAGATGCAGGGGTAGCAGTGGACATAGTCTTTCTGGACTTTAGGAAGGCCTTTGACACTGTCTCTCACTCCATTCTCATTAAAAAAGGGGGGACTGTTGTGTCAACACCTATACAGTCAAATGGATTACTAACTGGCTGGAGGGCCGCACCCAGAGAGTGGTGGTGGGTGGGCCATTTTTGACCTGGAGGGATATGGGCAGTGGGGTCCCCCAGGGCTCAGTCCTCAGGCCCATACTTTTCAATATCTTCATCAGTGACTTCGATGAGGGGGTAAAGAGCACCCTGTTCAAATTTGCTGATGACACTAAGATGTGGGGGGATGTGGGCATGCTAGATGGGAGGAATAGGCTACAATCAGACCTAGACAGGTTGCAGAGGTGGGTGGATGAGAACAGGATGGATTTCAATACTGACAGGTGCAAGGTGATGCACCTGGGGATGAAGAACCAGCAGCATACCCACAGGCTGGAGAACACCCTTCTCATAAGTTCAAAGGCAGAAAAGGATCTTGGAATCACTATTGATGCCAGGATGAACATGGGCTGCCAGTGTGGGGATGCAGTCAGGATGGCCAACTGCACCTTGTCATGCGTCCACAGATGCATTTCAAGCAAGTCCAAGGACGTGATCCTCCCCATCTCTGTGACACTGGTCAGGCTGCAGTTGGAGTACTGTGACCAGTTCTGGGCACCGCACTTCAAGAGGGATGTGGAAAACATGGAAAAGGTCCAGAGGAGGGCCACTTGCATGATCGGGGGCAGCAGGACAGACCCTACGAGGAGAGGCTACAAAACCTGAAACTGTTCAGCCTCCACAAGAGAAGGCTGAGAGGGGATCTAGTGGCCTTTTACAAACTAGTCGGGGGACAAGCAGGCATTGGGGGAGTCCCTGTCCCCCGAACACTACCAGTAGTGACTAGAAATAACGGTCACAAGCTGGCAAAGGGTAGATTCAGACAAGACATCAGGAGGCACTGCTTCACTGTCAGGATGGCTAGGATCTGGAACTAACTTCCAAGCAAAGTGGTGCTGGCTCCTACCTTTAGAGGAGGCTAGATGAACACCTTGCTGGGGTCATTTGACCCTAGTACTGTTTCCTGCCATGGCAGGGGGTCAGACTTGATGAACTTCTCAGGTCCCTTCTGACCCCAGCAACTATGAAATCAGAAATTTCTATAATTTACTTGGAGATATTCAGAGAAATTTTTATGAAACACATTCTGTTAGAGTGTACATTTTTGCTTTGCAAAATAAAGGTGATTTTACTGTAGTTTTGTTTTGAAAGAAAACTCAGGGCAGAGAATTTGGAACAAAACATTTTTCTTTTTGAAATGGCTTTTTTCGTTTTTCAAACAAAATGTTAAGTTGAAGTGAAATGATTTGTGTGGGGGCTGGGGCTGGGCAGGGCAGCAATGGGAGCTTCTCCCATGGCTCCATCTCCCTGGTCAATCTGAATTACCAAATCTCTCTGAATCAGTGCCTAATCTGAAGCTAATTCAGCTGAAGCTATTCACAATAGTGATCCAAATCTCTGAACCAAATCACTGTCCTCCAAATTGGCTGTATCCCAGTTGAATAGTTCCCTATTTGCACAGGCCTAGAACCCAGGCATTCCATCCAGGAAGAGCATAGACGAAATGCAGATGTTTCCTCAGCCTGATGAAGGGTGTTTATACCTGAAATCTTGCAAAAAGAATTTTTCCAACTATTTAAGTTGGTATACCAAAAGATACCAGATTTACCCAAAGAACCTATTCCCCTGGCTGTAGACACTTTTGTGGTGAGGGTCTCCTCCATAATAGAATTAAATATCTGTTGGGCCACAAGGGGAGAGAAAGACCAGTACTCTGCAGCTTGGTAGTTATGGCATTCACTTGAGCTCTCTTCTTTTTACAAAGATTGTTTGACTTTTACATTAAGAAGTCTATATTCTAAGAAAGGCTCAATCTCATAGACAATTAGGACAAATAGAGAGAGTAATGCTTAGTTTGTGTATGACAGAAAGAATTAGATGGGAAGTAAAACTTTACATGTTTCTGTCCTTTAGTCTTCAACTACTTTCTGTGGCATAAAATGGGATAATATTCAATTTGTCTCCTCTCGGTTTATACTTAGATCTCTTTGAAGCAAGAAGTATGGGTATGTGTAGATGAAATGGGGGCCCTAAATTGAAGTGGTGGGTTGCACCCATCTGGCACTTACCTGCCTCTCTGGCGGCAGGGAGGGGAAGGCAAGCTTCTGGTAGGCAGAGCAGTCCCTGGACTGTGGGGGTGGGGGGAATGGTGCTTTCCTCTGTGGCAGCAGCAGCCCACCCCCAGGCAGCATCTGCCCATAGACACCCAGGTCGGGCAGTACTGGGGGGCACTGCAGTTGCAGAGGGAAGCACCGGGCTCCCACTCAGCTTCAGCAGGCAGGCTGCAGGGTGGCAGGGGTGGAGATCAGGCTTGCTACTTTTCTTGGGTGGAGCCTGCCTTCCTGGGCAGCTGCCAGGCTGCCATCAGGGCTTCCTGCAGAGCCCCTGAACTGCATGGAGTCTGGTGCTTTGCTCCATGGCTGTAGGGACAGCAAACTAAAACGCCTCAGAGGAGTTTTAGTTTGCTGTGCCCCAAGTAATTTAAGGTGCATTGTACCACCAAATTTCTTTACTAAACATGTGTACAGTGCTGAGCTTAGCATGTCCCTATCTCACTGAACTTGGTTCTCAACCAGAGTGCCTTCACAGCCTTTAAACGGTGTCCCAGAGAGAGAGAGGAGATAAGTGAGATAAGGAGGTAAGTGTGGACTTTTCCCTGACATTTCTGCCCCTCCTTCCTAACCCCTCTTCAACCAGGTAAGTACTACAATAAATTAGTTTTTGAAATGAGATGCCACTGAATCAAGAAAAGTTATGAGAAGTTTCTCAAGTCTAAAATGGTTAAAAAACCACTATGTAACATTAATAAAACATAATTAGAAGATTAATTTCTCTCAAAATCTTGGCCAAACTTAGACTTCTAAGATGAATGTATGTTTTCTGGCAATCAAGAATATGCCCCTGTGAAAGGAAAAGAGATTGCTAAAGAAAAATCCAGCACCAACTGTATCAGCTTTTCATGCACAAATATACTAAGTCTCATCAGATTTTAAAAAATGCTCTAATTTTTCCAAAATAGCTTGTTTTGAAAATTCATTTCATTCTTCTGTCTTATTTAGCAGCAACTCCTAAAAATTATTTTTATATTACATTTAAAAGCTTCTTAACTAATAGTCCATGACAAAGAAGGGGTTGTGAAAGATGTACCAAACCCATCATTAGCTAAGGCAACAGCCATTTTCTAGGGGATTATTGATATTATAAGCCATACTTAAGGTAATGGATTGTGACAGGAGTAATATATTTTGGCTTTTAATTTTAGAAAAATATAGATTGAATAAGTGGTCGTTCTGAAAACTGATTGCTCTCTGGTGGGCAACAAATGTTATTTTTTGCTGTTTAAGCTGCAAGATACATGATCATAAATCTTATCAGCTTTGATTGTTATGTCAGCTGAACAACTATTATACAACAGAGTCTATTGAGCTGATAGAATTAGTGTGGTCCAAATAAAACTGTCACATCAACTATATGATTGTGAATGTATAGTATGATGGATAACAGATCAGCTTAGGTGTCTGAAATAACTTGGAACTGTAAGCAATTATATCTTGTTTTTATGTGAACATTTTTCTCTCTCAAAAGCCTGTTTGCCTGAAATTTGAAATTATATTGATATCCTGCAGTATAATCTTATTATGGTTTCACATTTGCTGGATTCAAAATTGTACACTCATGTCTATTTAGTTCTTGGCCTTTCTACTGAGTTAGGTGCCAATTAGTGCTAATTGTGTAGATTTTTTTTCTGTTATGGAAAATGGTCCACAATAGACAACTCAAATAAAATGAGAGCATCATCCCATTTTATTATATGCCACTTGGACTGGTTTCAGATCACAGGGACTAGCATAGTGGGGCTGTGGGTTTAGGGGAGGAGTTGAACTGAGAGAGAAAAACTCTGCTTGAAATGTTTCACCAGTCAGTATTGTACTTCTGGAAAACTTTTACCATTGCAAGACACTATGGTAAAACTAGTATATTTAGTATCATTTCATGCCTCATCTCATCCAGTGTCCTATATATGAAACATATGTCCCCTTGCAGAGGCAGGTGCACAATAGACATCTATGGAATCATATTCCCCAAGAGAGGCTTCTTTCACATGTATTACTTAGAATATGTTTATATGAAAATTAGGGGTAATCTGAGATAGCCTAAAGATAGATGTCTTGTTAACAACAGTGATGAAAATAGACGCATAGACTTTATTAGAAATCAGGGTATGTTTGCATTTTATAGAGTAACTGAATCAGAGGTGCTTGATACAGATTCTGTGAAGGGACTGTAGGAAGTAAAACTTCTAAATAGAAAGCAGTGATTAAAATACAGAAGGGGAAGGAAAAAAGGGAGGAACTGTTAGGACAATCAAGGTGGGTAGCAGAGATAAAAAAATACTGGAGAGATCTGGTAGGGCCTGTCTACATGAGTGTACACATGCCTCTTGCCCCACCTCAAACCCCTTTGAGAACGGGCAACATGTGCAGGAACAAGAAAACGTACCCCACCGCAAACTTTTAGCACGGGGAGAAAATTAGACCCCTGGATATCCAGTGCTCTAAAAAAGTTGATGTTTAAAAAAGAGGAGCAGCCCTGAGGCAACCAGAGGCTGGGTTCTCCACAGAGATGCTCTGGCTGCCAGAGCATCTCTATGGTTGTCCCTTGGCCTGGTGCCAGTGAGTAGGGGGTCAGGGGGCTGGAGGAGTGGGGAGGGGACTATAGGGGGAACTCCAACAGCCCCCCTGCTGGGGATAGCCCCTCCCCCCATCAGCCCCCCTGAGGCCCCTGACACCTGCCATGGCCCCTCCTGCCAGCTCCTGAACACTGCTAGGGCCTGCCCCTCCCCCC
>NW_017728886.1:131554599-131567577 GCF_001723895.1 Crocodylus porosus
GACCCCCAATGGGGGGTCGTGCCCCTTGTGTGGGATGGGGCTAGGTGGGGCAACAGTTGTGGGGTGTGGTGGGGCATGTGTGCCTTGCAAGGGGGTGGTAGCCATTGTGGGGGCCATTTGGCCCCTGTTTGGGGGCCATACCCCTTGTGTGGGGGTTGAACCCTTTGTTGTGGGGGGCTGTACCTCTTGTGAGAGTACTGATCCCCTAGTCTGTACCTCTTGTGAGAGTACTGGACCCCTAGTTTGGGAGCCAAACCCCCTGTTGGGGGTGGCATAGCCCATGTGTGGGGGCCAGCGCACTGTGGGAGTGCAGCAAAACATGTATTCATGAATTTATGAAATAAGTATTACAGTTCACTTTGTTAAATCAAGTCTCTTATCATAATAATACTGTAAGATATTTCAATAAAACATTGTCCAACTGATCACTGTCTCTGTCTTGCTCTCTGTCTTTATAGTGGTCTTTTGTTTTACTTGTGGAGGAACATGGATTTGGGGGTATTTTACAGAGTGACTTTGTGATTTTTTTTTTTATTGGGGATTTTTCAGTTTTCCAATAGGGAACACCAGAATTCCTGCTATGGGAGGCCAGTGGCAAGGCCCTGCTTGCTCAGAGCTGGCACCTTGCACCCATCTGGCTGTGGCTGACCTCCTGGACAAATGGAGCCAGAAGGACATGCTTTGACAGTTCAAAGCAGGCCACCACACCTGGAACTTCTTCTGGGTGATAGCTGCCAGATGACCGGGAAAGGGGCATAAATGGCAGTAGTACTCCACAAAGGCCAACCCTGCAACTGCAGTCCACTGGCAGCTGACCCAGAGGGGCAAATGCCTCTACTGGCTCTGCAGTCCCCATCCAAGTCTGGCAGGTGCACAGTAGATCACAGTCAGGCAGCAGCCCCTACTGCCAGACTGCTGTAATGGGTAGAGGGTGCAAGGAACTCTCAGGGCTGCTTCAGCAGTCCAGCTGGCACAAGGGGTAGTGCCCCAGGTACTAACTGGCTGGGGCCCAGAAGCTCCTGAGAGATAGTAGCCCTGAGCTACTTGCCAGGGTGGCTTTTTATACTGCTGGGGCCAGGACAGGGTAGATTTTTATACTGCTGGGGACAGCACAGGTGCTGGCCCCGGGTTCTAGCTCCTCTGGCTGAAGATCCGGGGGGAGCCAGGCAGGGTTATTTTGCCCCAAGTGGCACAATTTGCTCCACAACAAAGTGCATGTCCGAGCACATGCGCTGAAGCAAAAAGCCCCAGCTCAAATTTGCACGGCTTCTATTTGAGCTGCTGCAAGTGCACATGCTTGCATGTGTGGATGTGCCCATAGAGAGCCAAGAGCCTCTCAGCATCAGTGCCATATCTGAAAGCCTCCCTAGGGTCTCCAAGCTATTCAGTTTCCTATCCTACCATCTACACATGCAGATGGAGTAAATTAATTAACTCTGCCATACAACAGTACTGCCAAACACAAGTACAATTCTATGGTGGAGTTATTTACTCTGCCACAATGCACATACACACACTGATAGGGCTGGCTGGGGCATGAGAGTGCTTCAGTGCAGGGGTTGCCTGATGGCTGGCCCCGCATTGAAGCACCTTTGTGCCACAGGCAGCCTTTCTACAGCACATTGAGCCAGGTCAAAGCAGCTCCAGGTAAGAAGGCTGACTCCTGGGGCCCTCTGCCAGCTGAGGCTGCTCCAACTTAGCTTAACATGCTTCAGTCCTGGACACGTATGTAAACCCTGCACCTGGGAGACATAAACTCCAGTGCAAACTGTGTCAGATTTTATTCAGTCAAATTAATTTCACATGCGGACGTGTAGTGAAGACAATGCAAATAATATTGCAGCATGATGCTACTGAATAGAAGACTGGCAGAAGTTGGCCCTTTGTCCTCAGTTCAGCTTCTATCAAGCATACTTTGGTGTGTAATTCAGCCATTTTTGAATAGGGGGAATGGCCTGAAACCTGCAAAAATGGTAAAGCATATAAGGTTGTGATGAGTATGTGGGCAAAGTACTTGTATCTTATTCTCAGAATTATAACTTCTTGATAAAACAAAGACACTAAGCACTTTATTTGCCTTGTCTTTCACAGACAAATTATTATGGCACTAACTTTAAGATCTTTACAAAGTAAATTGTATTATTAATCTCAGAGGGAAATAGCTAAAACATAGGGAAAGCAGTGGTTTCATTAGACTTAAGGCATCCCTTGGAAAATACCAGCTCTTAGTTTTGACTCATGTTTTGACTACGAAAAAATAATAGAGCAATTCTTCTGTTGCAAGTAACTCAGAGAGACCATAATAGAGCAGAAAGTTTTAGACACCATGGACTCATATTTGAAACCTCCGACGACTTTATCTTTTGATTTATATGTAGGTGTTAATAGTACCCCACAGGACCCTGAAAAGTATCTCATAGTACCTCAGCATTTCCTGACAGTCTTGTTGAAAATCACTGGGGTAGCACCTTTGTGGTAAATATACAGTCATAAAGTATCACTCAGCTTGTTGTGTACACTCAGTTGCTCTCTGCTCTAAACAACTAATACATTTTCTGGTTAGCCTCTCAAACCTGCCCCCTTCCATTCTTTCTAAAGTGAAAACTGATATTATCAATGGGATGCTCTGCAGTTAAGACCAGCAGATGTACCATATAAGCCACAAGGAATGAGTTCTGCCATGGCATTCTCAGCTGAACATCACTCTGTTGATCTTGCATCTGGCTTTCCTTTATTCATTTGGTTTACTTCCTGTCTTATTTAGGAGCTCGTGGCATGTGCCAGTGATGTCATGTGCCAGTGATATATATTTTGGTGATAAATAGAGTGAACATTTCTAGAACAGAGAAGGCTGCGTAACTCATTGAGATATTCCAGTTAAATGGATGCCCAGTGAAATAAGTTATTTACTAGACATGGGGGCTATAAATAACATTTATATTTGTTCTGAGAATCAGTCAAACGTGGAAGTCCATATTTCCTCTCAGCTATGATTTGTCAGAATCTATTCTAATACTGGGGCCTGTTATCCAATGACCCATCTTTTTAAACATATTCATTATTTTGTAATATTGAAATGCACATTTGGCATGGAGCTTCTTGCTGCTTTCTCTGAAATCACAGATAAATATTACTGTCTTATGACTGCAGTACCTAGACAGCTGTAGAATGCCATTGCTTTCAGACAATGGTTAATAAAGACTTGAGATTTAAACTTTTCTGTGACTTTGTAAACCATGTATAATCCAAATCCCATTACTGAGAGAGAATCCTTTAAGGAATATGATTTTGTAAAGCCTTTCTATTCTAAGACTAAAACTTTGGTGCACAGGATCAGTTAGAACAGTTGAGCGAAGTGTAAATCCATCAAAGCATTTTAAGTTTTGGTTGTATTTTTTCTTGAACTTTTGATAAATAATTACTGATTTCACTCTGGGATAAAAGTTAACGTGCAAGCTAATGACAAAGAAGTTTTTCTTTTTTGTGTTTTTCACCTTTTTTTTTCTATTTTTGTAAAGGTCTGTATTTATTGTCCTGAAGCCTTAAAAGTTTGTTTGGTTTCCCCCAGAACAAAATTTCATAAACCTTTAATAGAACCTGACTGTTTGGTATTTATAAAAATTGAATGGCACTGCATGCTCTCTAAAGTAAGCAATGTATTGATTTGCCTCAGAAATGATGCCAGGAAATAAACACCTGTATAGCTAGAAATATCATTAATATTCATAATACATAAGAACACTGCTTGGGCTGCATTTCTGAAATAATTAAGCATATTGATGGATACAAGGCTATTAAAATAATTATCTTCACAATGTAACTATTTGCATTACCTCTGTGTACCTGCAACCCTCTCCCCCCAACTTAGCAAATACAGCATTTAGACAATAGTTGGTCCTTTGGAACATCAACATTTATAAAGCTAACACTATAACTCTCTAGAATAATCACATCCCTTGTGTATTGTCTTGGGATTTTAATTGTTTAACTGGGCCTTATGTTACATCTGACATTTTTTCTAATGATCTGTCACTCAATCAAATGTTGACCCTGGTAGCATTATTTCTACTCTAATTTTCACTTGAAAACTTACTGAATGCTTCTTATTTAAATAATAATTCAGTTATACTACCCAATATTTTTCTTTTCTACTCAGACTCAAAAGCAATTGAAAAATAATAGAATCATAATATCTCCCAACATGTCCTTGCATTTTGCATTGTAATGGAATTCAGTGGTTGGGAGGGAGCTGTACCAATTGTCTCATAGGACTCCGGCTAATTCTAGAGAATTCTGTCAGGGCTATCACCGGTGTTAGCCGTAGCAATGTTTGTAAAATATTTAGGAAGGACTTTGAAAGAATGAAGATAGTTAGCCATAGTGCCCTGAAGTCAGGCAGAAGGCAGGGTAGGAGAAAATTCTTAAGGAGTTTACTATCTCAGTAAAGCTCCTTTGAAAATCTCAGCTGTCATGACCATGCACACAAGCACTCCTAATATTTTGCAATCTGTCAGTACCAATATGGTCACACGAACTTTGCTGACAGACATTCAATACAATGCTACAGAAAACAGGAAGTAAACAGATTGGGGCTGGCTAGGGCATGTGGGTGCTGCAGTGAAGGGGCTGCCTCCAAGCTAGCCCTGCGTTGTTGCACCCTCATGCCCCAGCCAAGTCCTCCACAGCACATTGAGCTTGAGCAAAGCAGCCCGGGGCTGGCAGGCTGAACCCCTAGGCCCCCTGCCAGCCAGCAGCTGCTCTACCCCAGCTCAAGTTGCCATGGTCCTGGGCACACGTATAAACTCTACACCCAGGAGAAATAAGCTTCAGCACAGACTGAGATGGAGTTTATTGCTACTTGCTAATTGCATATGCAGATGCACATGTAGATGCACCTAACTGTCTCAAATTGGTCTGAGCCAACTCTTTTGCTCATAGGAGAAGCACAGAAGCCATACATTTCAAGGCAGCAGTGGTCAATTTAACAATATTACTACAAATTGTAATCTGAATGAGAAAGACTAAGAGTACAGGGAAAGAAAAGATATTAGTTAAAAGGTAGGACAATACCATTTTTGTTTAGGGGTTTTGTCAAAACTTAGAGTCTCTTCACTGACTTCAAAGAGCAATAGAGCAGGCCCAAAAATATCCCCCTAATGCTTTGGCCCCATGGGTCATCTCTTCTCCATTTCACTCTTGAGGATCACTGATCAATTACAAAATTGTTTTTTATCCTTACTTTCAAAGAATGGTGGGAAGACTGAGCTACACCTTTTGAAGAAAATGGGGAGGCTAGCAATTTAGGGAATAATGTGAATCAGCAGTCAAACTTTCTCCCCAGCCTCCCTTCAGGGCAGTGATCCCTGTGTAATCTAGGGACACATCTACATGAAATGCTTTATGCTGCAATAAATTAATCTAATGCACAGTAAAGCAGCAACATCTACATGCATGTGCCATTTACTGTGCACTAAATTAGTCTACAGCACGGTTAGCTAGTACCTGTAGATACAGGTACTAAATTAACTATGAAGTAGTTACTGTGAAGTGGCGCACATGTAGATACTGACCAAAAGCAAAACTGCTCCTTGTCAGCTACACCAGCACAGGTCTAGCCTTGTGCCTGAGGCAGAACCATGTGTCTGGGAGTTCCTCCAGCCATGTGGCAGGGATGCCTCCAGACCACTGGCCTGTTTCTCCAGCTGCTGGCCCCCAGGCACTGTGCCCTCTGCTGTGGACACATGGCAACCTAGGGGAGGCTAGGCCAGGGATAGACCCTGTGACCTGCAGCTCCAGCTCACCCCAAAGGGGGCCACTGCTGGAGTGGCCAGGCACTGTGCAGCTAATGCCAGGACACTGCAGGCAGCCAAACTACCTCACTGCTACCAGGGACAGAGTAGGATTGTTGGGACTGCCTGCTACTACCATTTGGTAATCTCTGTGAAGGGAAGAGGGCTAGGAGACATGAGGGTATCATGCCTGGAGCCAGGGGCCTCACGGGGGAGTACCCCCCTCCCCTCTCCTCCTGCCCCTACCCTCCACTCTCTGCTATGCCTGGCTGACCTCCTCCATGACTTCTGGACTTTCCCACTACAACATTCAGGGAAGTAGGAAGCAATTCACAACTTTATTGCATCGACAGTGGTCTCCCAGGTAGGCAAGCAGGGGCCTGTCACATGCAAAGACATTCATTGATAATAATGGCAATCTCCTCCTCAGCTGTGGGGCTCAGGGACTTGAAGTATATGAAGAGATACTGCTCCAAGAAGTATTGCACATTGTGGGGAAGCACAAGCTTGCCTTGGGCACTTTCAAAGCTGAGGGCCCTGCGCCAGGTTCTCAGCTGTGCATGGGGCACCATGGCAATCATCAGCATAGCATAGTGGGTCAGACACCCCTTGGTGTACTCAAACAGCTTGGCACACTGTGGTGATCCTCAGCAGGGGGATGCTTGGGGCTCAGGCCACATGTGGCAGGAGCCTTGGCCTGAGACACCTCTTCAGAGAGCACTGCAGAATGGAGGTGGATGTTACCAGCACCACATCCCAGCCAGGCAGGAGGGAAGGGCAGTAGGATAGTTGCCAGAGGGCAGGGAAGTAGGGTACCCCCTGACTCTGGGTGCCACAGGCCTGGCAGCAGGACAGAAAACTTCCTGGCTTGTAAGGAGGAGAAGTGGTGAGGTAGTTGGTCCAGCTAGCCCTCTGACATCTGCCTGCAGCCCAGCACCAAGCCCTCCAGTGGGCTTGGGATGAGGTCCAGAACTGCCTGCAGCAATCAGAGACCCCTGCACTTGCTCCTGAGTCAGGTTACCTAATGGCCTAGCCCCATACCTGGGCCACTGCCTGCTGCTCATCCAACTACCATTTTGCCCTGATGATCTTCTTTAAGCTGGGCCAGCTCCACACAAGGGCACTGTGGACTCCAGCCCCATGATGAAGAGGGAGAAGGCTAAGTAGGTTAGGCAGCATCTGCCCTTGTTGCCCTGAGGGGTCAGGCCAACGCTCAGGATCTCAATATTGCACTGTTACACAGGAGGGCATGGTGTACAATTGCACTTCCACACATAAAAATCAATTAAGCACACATACACTCACTGGGTGCATACACCCATACCAGGCATACACACTCACACTAGCAACTCAGATACACACATGTTCAAAATAACCAGTCTAAGTTCATGCACACTACACACACTTAATTTATGAAACTTAAGCCTATACACACTACGCACACCAAATTTAGACAGAATCAGTTACCAGTTACCAACATCTGCACATCCAATACACATAAGTGTATTACTAATTCATATACCACACATGCACAATCATAGCTCTATATATGTGTGTGTGTATGTGTGTATATGTATATGTGGGTATTCCCTAATTCACACACATACCACCCACCTACACATACACACAAATGAGTTCCTAAGTTGGGTGTTGTGATGTGTCTGTATGTATGTATGTATGTATGTATGTGCTTGGTGTATACTTGGGATACCTGGGGAAAGGTTAAGGTAAGAAAGTAGAAGTGTAGGGAGTTAAAGTTACCACGACTGGGATTAGTACTGGTAGACTAGGGGAGCCTGGGCTGAACAACTGAGGCTCGGGGGTAAGTTTAGGTTAATTGATCTTAATTGATTAAAGACAACATCCAAAGCCTGCAGAACAGGGAAGCGATGCCGGCACAGGGTCTGGGATTGGAGTCAGAGCTATGGGGGAGCTGAAAAGGTAGGTGGGGAGAGGGAAAATGGGACTAAGGGAAAATGTGGGTGTTAAAGAGGGGTTCAGGGTGTGGGGAGCCAAAGGATGGTTCCGGGCAGCTAGAGAAGTTTCAGGGAGTGGCAGTAGGTGCTGGGAGCTGGAGAAAGGCTCAGGAGCTGCAGGACAGCCACAAGGAGCTGGGAAGCTGCAGGGGTGTGGGGGGAGGGATGACTACAGAAGGTGTGGGGTAAGTCTGAAAACAGAGAGACGGACAGCAGAAAATCACAGGAAAAGCAGCAGGAGAGACTGAAAGGTGGCAGGGCAGCAGGAAAGCAGAGAAAGGCGGCAGAAAGTCACAGGGAAAAGGCAGTAAATGGCATGGGAGGCTGAAAGGCAGCAGGGACACCAGGAAAGCAAGGGGAGGCTGCGAGGTGGCAGAAAAGAGGAGGTGGAATTTGGAGGGGATCAAGAAACTAGTGGAGAGGTGGGGGCTGGAGATGAGAGAGAGAGAACGAGGCTGGAAGTTAAGATAGGGAAGGGACTGCCATTCAGTAAAACGTGACCCAACTCAGGGTTGCAAATGACAGTGGTTTCTTGAATAGGGGAGATGGTGACAAAATATCTTATTGGCTCCCTTGTATCCACACACACACCCACACACACAAAATGCCAGCAGACGTTAGAGAGGCTTGGTGCAGGGGCTGAAGTCCACTGAAGTCCAGGAGGAAAGAGAGAGACAAAGAGGGAGGGAGAGAGAGAGAGAGAGAGAGAGTCCAAATTGTAGGAGGAGGTATGCAGGTAATATCTACCTATCCCAGGCTGGAAATTGATCCTTGGAGGCCAGTCGGGGTCTCCTTCAGCTCAGTGTTGTCCAGAGGGGGTTGCCGGCAGGGCCTCTGGGGTGGATAGGTGATGTGAAGCTGGTCCTGATGGAAATGGCATTCCCACTGGGTCTGTCTTCACTGCCCCTTTTTATAGGGGAAGAACTTGTGTGACCCTAGTGACAAGAGGCATGCCCAGGCAAGGGTCAGCCCCTGGTGTATTGAGCATGTGTGCTCTATGCAGGGATGTGCAGTTTCGGGTGTCTGTAATGGTGTGGTACAATGATAGAGTTGCTGGTTCTGCAGGGTCTTTTGTCTTTCAAATGCTGGTTCTTGTCTCTTTTCCTGGGTGAGCTGTGTTCCAGTTTTTCCTATGAGCAGCTAGGGGTGTAGGGCCCCAGAACCCAGACTCCCCCTGCACCTATCTCCTTGACAGCTGGCAGGCTTTGTGGCCACAGCAGAGGCCAGGAGGCCTGCAGTTTTCACCCCCTTGTGCTCTAAGACAGACACAGCCAGTTGCACAATCACCCATGTCACGAGTGTTGCCTGTCAGCAGCCAGAGGTGCAGGGCTTCAGAACCCCCTGAACCTATCTCTTTGATAGCTGGAAGGCTTTGCGGCCTCAGCAGGGGCTAGCATGCTACCAGCTTTCACCCTGCTGCACCTTAACACACATACAGTGTCACCCATGTCATGACTTTTGCTTGTCCGCAGCTTGAGATGTAGTTTCCCTTAACCCCTGTACCTATCTCCTTAAAACTTCATCCAAATCAGTCCAGAAATGATAAAGTTATAGGTTGTTTTGAGCTTCCCCATTATAGCCTATGGGCGAAATGTTGAAACAGTGTTGAAACAGCGAAAGTGTTTTGATGAAATGAAATGCTGTTCTGCCAAAATGTTAGTCTAAATGGAATGGTGCCATTTCACACAGCCCTACTAATTAAGAGACTTGCAATGAACTAGGTCATAGAGACACATTATACAAATGAGGATTGTATCAGATTGGCATTGACTGCGGAGCAAGCCCATGTTGGATATAGAGCACATATTGACCTGATGCAGTGACATGAATAAACCCATATTAAGCAAAAAAGAAAAGGAGATTGTCTATTAACAGTCAATTGTCTCAAATATTAGAGCTCACACTATTACAAACCTCTGATTTAGAAGCAGTTTTCTAAGTTGGGGGCATTGTCAGCTATAGTGATTTTCACCTTGGACCCAGGAAGAACCACTTGGTTGAACTGGATGATTACTACCTGTGTGGATAGGAAATGTGAGCCTTATGCAGAAAAGCAGGAAAATTGTTGACAACCTTAACTATACCATAAACCCTAACTATATGCAACCTCTCCTAGTGCTTGTCTATTCCTTTGTATTTTTCTCATTTAATATTTTATAACTGTGGAACCACTATCACTATAATCTTTAAGATTCAGTTTCTGTGTAAAAAATGTAGCCAATGAAAAGCAAGGGTAAACTTTGGCACCTCTAATTTCTGGGGTGCAATCAGCCAAAAAATATAAATTAACACAATTTATTAATTGGAAAAGAATGTTTAGTTTAGTTGCTTAGTCTTATTATACAAGGCATGGGAAGAGTCTAGCACCTTCTGATGAGCTCTGTAAGAACAGCATGCTGAGTGGAGAACTGATGAAAGTAGTCAATAAAAAAACACTAAGGAGATGGGTATTTCTGGAAGATGCTGCATGTCAAGTGTCTCCCTTCTACCTGGGATCCAAATACTTCAGCCCATTTTCCCCTTAAAGGAAAAGGGGGAAAAAGAAGAAAAAATTCTGATTAGGAATCAGCCCTTTCTTTCAGAACACAAGTGCCAGAACCCTTCCTGACTTTTACCCATTAATCCAGTGGTTAGATTCCTCATTCAGTATGTGGGAGATGGGTTCAGCTCTCTTTTCCACTTAAGTGGATTTGAATCTACACCTCCCTCCTTCCAGAAGAGTGTCCTAACTAGCAGTTTAGGCTATCTTGCATGCATATATGCATGCATGCACACAAACTCTGCTATCTCCTCTTCCTGTATTTAAGGGTTGACCAGGGCACATGTGATAAACCTGAATGGATCAAGCTAGTTCAGAGTTTACCAGAGTGGAAGCTAAGGTCAAAGTCAGTCCATATCCAGAGTATTAAACCAAGGTTGTGAGGAGCAAGAACAGGACACCTAAACACACTGATTTTGGGACAAGGCCTTGCAAGGAGTAGGAGGGTTTTCTAGCCCTCCCATGAAAGACATTTAGCTCTCATTGGTTCATCCAGGTCACCTGGTCCCTGGCACACACCACAGTCATGTAACACCTGCTGAGACAATAGTTGAAGTGTTCTTTTCTTGAGTCCAGGTTGCCTTGTAGTGCTGCATGAGGCAGGGTAAAAGAGGGTAGCCCAGGTCCCCAGTGATGAGGGGTAGGTAGGGCAAGGATGTCCATGTAAATACTGGAGATCCCAGAGATATAACATCTGTTTTCTATCATCTTGGGGAGGGCAGAATTCCAGAAGACACTAGCATCATGGATAGTGCCCGCCCATCTGGCAAAGATGTAGGTGAAGTGACCTTGGTGGTAAACAACATTCTGCAGTACAACAGAGAAGTAGTCCTTGTGGTTCATGAACTCCTGGGCACCTTGGAGAGGGGATAAGGTGGAGATGTGGGTCCTGTTGACAGCCTCCATGTAGTTGGGAAAGTCCATCTGGTAGGAGGTAGCAACCACATCCTATTCACTGAGAAGGAGGAAGTGGTTGGTGAGGACATTCTGGATGACTAAGCATGCCTCCCAGATAGCTGTTCCATCTATGGACTTGCCCATGCTGAAGTGGTTGTCTATGGCTGTTGGGTGTGGTAGTCTTCCAGATGGTGAGGGTAACCCGTTCTCCAGAGGGAGGGGTCAGGTAATGCTGATCCCATGGTGCTTAATGTGGAGCATTAACAAGAGAGGGCACTTGCTCCTTGTCTCATTTGGAAGCCTCTGGGCAGGGTGGGAAAGAGGTCCACTGCTAAGGACAATTCCTTAGGCTGGGAATTGGAGGCATGATTCCCCAACCAGCCAAACAGGGGTGACCTGGCTGCTCTAAACAACCTCCTGCAAACCAGGATCCACACAGAGCATACCAGGATATGGCCACATGGGTCCCCTGTCTACAACCTCTTGCCAGCACAGCTTGCCTGCACACCTTCTCCCTCACAAGAGCAAACACTGGCACACTGCTCTCTTGAACTAAAGTTAGGTCACACAAACTAAATCACGTAATTTAGACCAATTCTTTCAAATGCTTTGTGAACACTTGTATGAACCCTGAGAATGCCTAACGAATAAAGCTGTGCAAGTAAGAAACACAGGGGAATGCCTTATATCTGAATCCTGAGAGGGTTAGTATAAAATAGGCATAGAACTGTGCAGTAGGGCTGTGCAAAGCTTTGACTTAATCTTCGATTCAGCAAATATTAGACATATTCGACCTTGAAAAGTGAAGGTCGAGTCAAATAGCAGCTGGTCGAATAGCTGTCGAATCGAATACAGGAAGTTGAATATTAACAGTGCGAGTCGAATATTAACAGCGTGGGTCAAATATTCAACAAGGGTCAAATATTCGACTTGTCTATACTGGATTCCCTGGGGGAGGGGGGGGCAAAGGAAAGTAAGGGCAGGGAGGTGGAGAGGGTGAAGGAGCACTTTCATGGCAGACGTGTGGCTGGCCTGTCAGCATTCTCTGAGGTCCCTTTCGATCCCAGTGCTCTGGGGGAGGGCCAGAGAAAATGCATAAAAAGCAGCAATTTGTCAGCTCCCCTGCTTTCTCCCTTGAGGTCAGTTTCTGAGCTGCTGCTGTTCTCCAGCACCTCTGTGTCAGACCACGACAGCTGGAAGCACTGAACTTCAACAGATTCCCTGCTTGAAATGCTAGCAACAGGGATTTCTGAGAACTTAGTGCTTTTATTTTATAACTACTTTTCATATTAGTTTATGCTTATATTACATAGGGTTAGTAGTAGCCTAGGATCTATTCTATATATAGGAATTTAGTTTATATACATATATATTTTTATACTTCATTCATTCTTTCCACCACACCAATGCTTCTCAATATATTATCTACACACACAAACACATTTACATAACATCCAGAAATCTAATCCGCAGTGCACAGCACACTTAGAGGTTCCAGTTTACATACGAAGGAACACATTATGAAGTGGAGTGGAAAGGCAGGTTGCCACACTGACCAGCCTGCATGAAAGGGAGCAAAGGGGGTTGTAAGCGGGAGAGCTGCAGTTTCTCCCCCCACCAAACTCAGACATAGCCTCTTTCCTCCTGCTACAAGGGATGAGGCTGCTACAAGCAGTAAAGAGAGGGGAGCAGTAGTGCCACCAGAGCCACTGCCTGTGCCTGAGACTCTCTCATGTCCAGACACAGCAGCCACAACCTCTCCCACCATAACTGCAAC
>NW_017728886.1:131568022-131601582 GCF_001723895.1 Crocodylus porosus
TCACCACTCCAGAGCCTACCTGAGTGTGTTTTTTTTATGATTATGCGTACCTCTCCCTCACAGGGCACTGGTGTGGCCAGTCAGGCCATTGGTGGGCTCTCCTTCATGTCAAGGTGATGGATGAGTCCCACACAGCAGCAGAGATAAGGGGGGCTATGAACCACATGGTGCAGGGGTGGCTGGGCATTGCATAGGCTGAGCTCACCCGCAGCTTCATGGTCATGAACAATGGAGCCAACATGGTCAAGGCAGTCCATGATGCCAACTTGGCTGGTATTCGCTGTGTGGGACACAATTTACACCTGATTGTGGGGGATGCCTTGAAGGGGACAGGGCTGCTGGTGATGGTGCTAGCAACACCAGCAGGCTTGTTTCCAGATGCAGGAAGGTGGCAGGCTATTTCCACCAAAGCATCAAAGGAGCCAAGATGCTGTGGGACAAAGAACCAGAGCTAAATGTCCTGCAGCACAGAATCATCCAGGATGTGGAGAGTGGGTGGAACTCCACATACCTGATCCTTGAGAGGCTGTTGGAGCAACAGAAGGTCATCCATGAGCTGCCTTTGCTTGGGGAAATTGGGATCAGCGGCCCCCTGACCAAAGCTGAGTGAAATACCATCTCCCAGATCTTGCTGGTCCTCAAGCCCTTCCTTGAGGCCACTGAGACCCTCAGTGCTGCTGATGCCTTCCTCAGCCAGGTGATCCCTATAATGAAGGAGCTCTGCAACCAAATAGAGAGTTTCCTGGGGAACAATATTCCTGGCTGGGGCAGGCTGCTTTCAGCAGATGTGCAGGCACTGGTGAGGCAGATGAAGAAGGGCCTTAGGAAAAGGCTTGAACCCTTGGGGTCCAACACAGTGCATATGCTGGCCATCATCTGTGACCCAGGGGTGAAGCGCACCATATGTGGCAGCAAGACACTGAGTCCCTGGAGGGAGGTACTTCTTAAGAAAGTGATGGAGGCGGAATGGCAAGGGCAGGGGGAAGTGGAACAGGGGGATCTACTGCCTGAACCCAGCCTGCCATCCATGAGCCAGTGTTCCCCTCCACCACAGGTGCTGCCAATATGGGCTAAGGCCATGGCAAACATTAGGGGGTCCAGACCCACCAGACCCCAGGATCAGGCAGACAGCCCTCACACCGTGGTGTCTGCCTATCTTGCCGAGACTGTGGAGCCCCTGGACTGTGACCCCTTGGCCTATTGGGCAATCCGCAGCTTGATGTGGCCGGATCTGGCCACAGTTGCCCGGGAATACATGTCCTGTCCACCGACCAGGTCAAGCGAGAGGGTGTTTAGCATGGCTGCGGATGTTGTGACACCCCACCACACCTGCTTGGATCCTGATTTGGTGGAGCAGCTGGTGTTCCTCAAGGTGAACCTCCTGCTGCTGGGGTTCCCCAAGCTCCAGGTGCAGACGGCGTGAATGCCACCCTCCTCACTCCATCTGTATCATGAGTTTTGTCTGTCAGCAGCCTAAGGTGCAGTTTCTCCCAAACCCCTGCACCTATCACTGGGAAAGTTGGCAGGCTTTGTGGGCTCCTCTGGGGCTAGCAAGCCTGCAGTTTAGAGCTCCCTGTGGCTTTCCACACAGAAGTCACAGGAGGTTTTTCTCTCAGGAATTTAGGGTGCTGTTTCTCCAAACCCTCTAAATCTCTCTTGTTGAAAGTTGGCAGGCTTTGTGGAGTCCTCAGAAGCTACCATTCCTGCAAGTTTGAGCTCCCTGTAGCTTTGCACATAGAAGATACAGGTGGTTTGCTCTCAAGAATTTGGGGTGGAGTTTCTCTGCACCCCCTGAACCTATCTTGTTGAAAATTGGCAGGCTTTGTGGACTCCTCAGAAGCTACCACTTCTTCAAGTTTCATCAAGATCAGACAAGAAATGCCAAAGTTATAGCCTACTTTGACCTTCCCCCATTATAGCCTATGGGGAAGTCGAAGCAGCTCGAATATTCGACTGAGCTTCAACCTCGAGTTGAAGTGGACCCGCTTCAACTCAAAGCGGACAGCAAATTGAAGTGGGACCCGGTTTAATGTTTGACATGGCTGTTGAATCAAATATTACCCTACTGTGCAGTACTGGGCATCTTCAAAAGCACCTCAGTTTTGACAAAAAACAGGCTACAGGGGGAATTTTAATGTCACAATATACATGTCTATTACTTATGGGGTAAGGTGGCTGTAACATAGAGGTTTGGAGGAAGTACAGCCTTTGCTTTAGGCACCTCAGTGCATTTTATGGGGCTTAAAGTGCTTTTTTATAGTCTCTTAGTCTTTGGATACTAACCTTATCAGTGGTCAGTACCAAGCTCTGCAATAACTCAGTTTCTCATAGTAGCAAACTGCAACCTCTGTTACTCACCAGCCCATAAAAGCAAAGGAAATTATTTCCTGTATGCTCAATAATTAATTAAAGCACCCCATGCTAGACTAATTATAACAGTGCATTAGTTAAAAAAATATCAAGGATAAGTGTATGCTAAACAACTTGAAGAGGTAAATCAAAGCAAACATTATGTTTACAACCCATTTCACCACAGCCTTAATTCTGGTAGGTGATCTAAACAGGGCCATTCTCTGTAAGTCTTTTTTATGCTTTGATTTGCATTTTAATTAGTTTCTCAAAACTAATAAAAAATGTCTACTTGTAGTTATGCTACATTTGGAAAATTTTGGAATTTCAGTAGGTAAAAAAAAAATCATCTTCATAGTATTATTTTTACTGTTTGGTTACAGAGAGGCAGTGATATCCAAAATAAAATAATTCAGCATAACTCCAAATTAATTTCCATCATCAGGGCTACAGCAGTCCCTATATTTACAAGCCTTAGCACATGTTTGCAGTAAAGTTCCTGGAACACTGGATGCAATACTGAAGAGTCACAGAGGTCTAGTTATATGAGTACACACCTCTCTTGTTGTGGTAATGTTAGAGGAGAGAAACATTTTACTTGTACCAGATGGTGATACTCAAAGTTTTTTGGAGAAAAAGATTCTGAGATCTGATTGTGACACATTTTCTGTACATGTTCACCTATGGATTTTCTAAGTATGGTATATGATGTATTTTGTTTTGTAAATTTTAACTTTTTGTTATCAGCCTTGATCTGATTCCATCCCCTTATTTGCAATAAGAAACATGGTCCCTCTGAACCAAGGTGTATTCTGCTGATGAAGTACTGTTTTTCTAGAGCTAGTTGGGAATATTTTTATGAGGCTAATATACAACTCTGTCCCTGAATAGCCAGAAGTCCTTAAGTGAGGGCAGTCCCCTAAACGGCCATGCTGAACCCTTTTATTGTAGACACTAAGCCTGTTTGAATAGGGAAAAACTTTATTTGGATTCAGCCAATTCAGAGGACAGTGATTTGATTCAGATCACTGTCCTGAATTGAGTCAGACAAATCAGCTTCGGAAGATTCGATGCTGATTTAGAGAAATTTGGTGATTTGGATTGGCTGGGGAGAGGCAGGGGGAGCCACAGGGGACGCCCTCATGGCTGCCCTGCCCAACCCCATTCCCTGTCCCTCCCCAGCCTAGTCTAAGCACTTTAAAAAAAGAAAAAAAAACCCACACTGACTGGCTGCAGGATTGGTAACTGGGCACTTGTGGCAGAGTCCCCCCATACAGCGGGGGGTAGCAGGGGGCAGTGCAAATTGCCCCCCTGGGACCCACGCAGCAACTGCCTCATGGCATGGGTGCAGCACAGCTCAGCAGGGCACTGCACGCTGTCTGGGAGCTGGGGTCATTGTGGTGAGTGCTGCTGGGCTCCAGGTGACTACTGCAGTTGCCCTAGCTCCCAGACAGTGCGCAGCACCCTGCTAAGCCATGCTGCACCCATGCCATGGAGCATTTGCCATACAGATGTCAGGTGTGGGGGCAATTCCCACTGCCCCTTGATACTGCCTCCTGTATGGGGGGGGGCTCTGCAATGAGTGTTCAGAGGGTCCAGTCACTGATCCTGCATCAGTGTATCAGTGTGGGGCTTTTTTTTTTTAAGTGCCGGGAGGCTGGGCTGGGAGGCTGGGAGGCTGGGCTGGGCAAGTGATGGGGCCGGGCAGCCATGGGGGCTTCTTCCACAGCTCCTCCAGCTGTGCTTACCTGTGCCCCTGTGGGGAGAGCCACAGGAGAAGCCCCCATGGATGCTCTCCCCAGCCCCATCCCCTGCCTGGCCCAGCTGGCTTGGGGGCAGGGGGTGGCACAATGCAGGCGCAGCTCACTACGGGCTGCAACAGGTCATAGGCCCCACTCCTATTGCTGCTATGCCTGCATCCTGTACCTCCCTCCGCTCCCTTCATCGAGTAATGTGTCCCCCCCCTCTAGCTGGGCAGCTTGTCCCAACCATGGCCCCAATGCCTCCTTCTCCCAAGCTCCTGCCCTCCCTCCTCCCTCAACCCCAATAGACTTGCCAGCTGGAGGCAGCTGTCAGTTGCCTGTTTAGTCTATGGCTGAATCTCCAAAGCAGCTGAAGCTTTTCCAAATCAATTCAGATGCTTCAGATTGATTCAAAGCTTTTAGTTGGTTTCTTGATCTGATTCAGATTTGGAGGTTCAATTCCTAAAACAGGTCAAATCTCCTCCGAATCATATCAGCTACCAAAGCTTTGCACAGCCCTAGCAGACACATGTGTTCTGCATTGCTGGTTCTCCAAGCTAGTTAGACCATCATGGACTAATATGCACCTCATCTTTCATTCACAGGATTTTAGTTCTCAACCTTAAAAGCTGCCTTGATATAGAGTTGTTTTTAAACAGCTCTTGTTTCTTGTCTGTTGCCTGTTATATGAGCACAGTTCTCCATGAAGGATTTTCTTGGGGCCCAATTATTAGTCAACCGAAGTACATGGCCATATGCTCTTAGTTATGCATTCATAATCAAAGCACTTATGTCTGGCATATTTTCTTGTTGGAGGACTTCATTATCTTGGATTCTATTCAGACATTTCATTTTCATTACCTTTCTCTGACAACATAAATAGAAATAGTTCAGCTTCTTGATATGTAGGTGTAGGTCATATAGAACTCACAGACATAGGGTAAAGAAGTCTTAAGCTTTCAATTTTGTTTGAAAATGTATGCTTTTCCTATTCCAGAAATATTTACATAATCTTCCAAAGGTGTTGTACCTTTACCATTTCTGCTGAAGACTTCATCAGTAATTTGACCTTTGTGTGAAAACAAGTTATCCAAGTAGGTGAATAAATCTGTGTTTGCATGCAATAAAAATTATGCCTGGTGTTCCCCCCTTTCTTTAAATGTTTTCTTAAAGGGTGCTTCCTTTATGTTATATCACCTGAAAGATCTGTCTGAGGCCATGTGTAGATGAAACAGGGGCCCAAAATTGAAGCAGTAGGTCATAAAAAAAAAAAACACTTTAATTTAGGGCTGACTAAACCCCAGTATCACCACTCACCCCATTGACTTACCTGCCTGTCTGGCAGGGTGCGAAGGGCAAGCTGCCAGTGGGTGGAGCAGTCCCTGGGCTGCAGGAGGGCTGGTGCTTCTCTCCATGGCAGTGACGCCTCCCCCCCAAGCGGCACCTGTCCACAGGCATCCAGCTCGGACAGTCCTAGGGACACCACAGATGCAGAGGGAAGCACCGGGTCGCCTGTGCAGCTTGGGCAGGCAGGCTCTGAGGAGGGGAGATCAGGCTCGCCACTTTTCTTGGATGTAGCCTGCTTTCCTAGACTGCTTTCAGGTTGCCTGCAGGGCTTCCTGCAGAGCTGCATGGAACCAGGTGCTTCACTCCGTGGTGTAGGGGCAGCAAACTAAAACTCCTCAAAGGAATTGCTGCACCCCGAGTCATTATGCTGCCGAATTTCCTACAGCAGCTAAAATTAATGTGCAATACATCGCCAAGGCATGAAAACACTGTTGCCATTAAAGTGATGCAAAAGCATTTAGCCTGTATTAAAGTGCTGTGCACACATGCCTCTCATTTCATAGACACATGGATGCTGGGTTAAATAGTCTCTACTAGCTATGTGTATCTTACAATAAGTAGGATCAGAGCTAGGTGCTTTGCCATGTGAAAGAAATGTGATTGATTTTTCAGTCTCTAGGATGGTAAGTTCAATGGCAAAAATGTAATTAATGGCATAAGGATGTAGTTGATGGATAGGTTTATCACTGATGCTGGTTTCCTATTGAGCATCCTATAGATGGTCAGACCTGTTTCCTAGAATTTGATTATTTTCAGTCAGAAGGGAGTTTTCATCTCAACCCCTACTAAGGATATAACAGCATGGATGAGCTCATATACTCATTTTAGCAATATCAAAAAGCTTTCATATTATTTTGGTTTAAATGTGTGATTGTAGCATCTGCTTTTTTGTTCCATTAAGTATTATACATGTTTCTCGATTTTAGATTTAGGCATGTTATGCATGTTGGAAAAACCTGTGTTCTTAAATGCTTGATGTTTTATTAGTCATCCAGGATAAATATAGGCAATATTTCTCATCAAGCAGTCTCTTTATATTCTCAGTATTTTCATTCAGCCAGTCTTGATGTTTCCCAACTATTAAACCTAGTGTGTTTTAAAGCAGAATTATATACAGCATCTCTGAAGTATTTCCATTCAGTTTAAATATTGCCAGAATAGCTTCCTTTCTACTGTTGTGCGTAGCTCTTGCTTTACCATAGCAGTCCTCTATTTAGTTTCTTTAGGGGCTCTTTGCATTGAGGTTAGGCAACAATCTGATTTAATAACAACAGCAGTTCAATAGCAAAACCAACTTCAGCCTGTTGACAATCTTTTTTAGAATGAATTCCCCAAAATAAGGTATAGCCAATCTCCTTAAGTTAACCTGACTTTACAAAGCAGCTTTCATTTATTGCTGTGATGTGAACTGGTCAGTCAAAAACATCAGTCAGTCCTTCTGGTCAGTCAAAAATGTCAGTAAGTCTTCCTTTATTTTTAGATCACTGTGTTCAGAGAAATTAACTTAGTTTTCTTACTATTTTGGTGACTAAACTGGCATAAATGTCAACACATCATTTATGGTTCATAAATTGTGCTTTGATTTTGTTTTGGCTCACCAGGCCTCATCTCAATAAAATCCCCTGATGGTATCAATATGCTTAATTGTTTGGACTCATCCAAAATGTCTGCCTCCCTCTTTTTCCTTTTCCTATCAGTGTTTTTTATTATTGGTGATCATAATATTTTATAAACTCTCATTGTCCTTCTTATAGTTGAACTTACAGTTGGGTTAGGCCTCTTAGGCACCAATTATTTTTACAGGCCAGCTGTATAAAGAGAGGCAGACTACAGCATCCCAAGTTGCTTGTACATTCAGTATTCCAGGACAGATTGTGGCTTTCCTCCTGCATCTCTATGGGACTGATACAGCCTGACACTACTACCAGTTCAGAACTTTGGTTAAAAGGCACAATATATCATTCTGTATCAGCTTCCTTCCATTTCTTCATATCCAAGGCAATGTTCCACATCATATTGTGGAACAAATCCAACTTGTTTACTGATGTGTAGCTTTGTAGACTCCATTGTATGAGCAGATAAGGTGGAATTCAGCCTTGTTATCATACAACTAATATAATTATTCTTGGCAAATATAATACTATCTTGCAGTTCATAATAGATTTAAAAAATCTCCTTTAGGAAAAAAAAAGAGGAAGAATTAAGCATTCTTTAAATTACCCTTCTAGATCAATCACATTGGGAATTTAAATTCATTTTTATTCAGTGGAATTTTCAAAGAAAAGGAAAGGAATTTAGTGAGGTAAAATCATATATAATGTATAGTAGAAATGACATCTAATGAGTGCAAGGAATCTTTCAGTTGAAGAGAATTGCACAAAATCGCTGTGACAAGGACAAGCATCTCAAGGTAATAGGTATTGAAATTTCCCAGGGAAAGTTTTTATTTTTATTCCTCTTTAAATTAGGTTCTCCAACACTCAAACAGAAGTGTGTGACAGGAGACAGGCATCCCAGACAGAAATCAAAGACACAAACAACACCTGATTCACCTTTCACTTGCAACTGAGTAAACCAGGAATGATTCAATGGCTTCAGTAGATACACTGGGATAACTAACATATGCTGGCATATAAAATCAGGCTGCATTACTTAAAGAGGGTATTTTATATTATTCATATTTTATAGTGACAAAAATTTGTAATTTTTGTGCCTGCTTTTAATATACAGGGAAGGGTAAAGTCAAGTAAATGAGAAGTGGGTAAAGGAATATCAGAGTATGGGGGAATAACAAAGAGAAATAAAAATAGTGATGAGCACTGTAGCTAGGTAGAGTATATAGTGGAAAGAACTGTATTTAATCTGAGTTGTACAGTGAGTAACTGAAATGTTTGTACAGTATTGCAAATGATATGGAGGAATTTAAATTAATAGTATAGGCCATGGAACTATATCTTACAGCAGGAGTGGGCAAAATATGGCCCGCAAGCTGGATCTGGCCTACCAGGCTAGTCTATCTGGCTCATGGGGCCCCTAAAAAAATTAGTAGATTAATTTTTATTTGCTCCTGGCTGCCTGTCAAAGCTGTCAGGAGACAGGGGCAGTGGGAGTCAGGGGGACCCCTAAGCAGAACTGAACAGCCCAGCCCCACCCCACTCCCAGCCATTTCACTATCTTCCTACCTCTGCCCTGCTCCAGCACCACAGGGCTCCTGGCTGTATTGCATGGGGCCACACTGGTACATGTGTGTGCAGAAGCAGTGTGTGTGTGTGTGTGTGTGTGTGTGTGTGTGAGTGTGTGTGTGTTCATAAGGTGAGTCCCACATACACACTCCACCATAAATAAGCACCCAAACTCCTCCTCACGCTGCTGTACATGCAGACCGCCACACCCATACCCCCTCATACACCCCAGTCACCCTCCCCCCAGATACCCATACATCCACAGCCCCCAAATAACCTTTATGCACCCCCCATGGTATACAAGAGTAAGACTTCATTCTAAGCTATTGTGCAATCATCTCTGTGTACACTACACAAATGCAAATCAGGACAAGAATATATATATTTTAATCAAATTAATGAATGCTGTAGAGCAGAGGTTGTCAACTGGGGGTACACATACACCTAGGGATACTTGGATCAGTCCTAGGGAGTCCGCATGGGCAGGTGGGGAGCCTCCCAGGAGCAGGGCCAGGGTGGGGCAAGGGCAGCAGTACCCTTCTGAGGGGAAGCTTGCATGTGGTGATAGCTGCCCCTGCATTAGGGGCCCCCGCCTTGCCTACAAGGTGGGGAAGGTTGCATGCAGCAGTGGCCACTACCATATACCAGCCCAGTGAGCTTCTCTGCCCCACAGAAGGGATCCATTGCCCTCACCGTAGCCCAGTGAGCTTCCCTGCCCCACCCCCCCAGCCCTGCTCCTGGAAGTCAGTGGCATTCCGTCCCTACCTGCCCGTGTGCTGTCCCCACCTCCCTGCTCCATTCCCCCTGCCACTTAGCATCTGGTCACACACTACCCCCAAGCCTCCTGCTTGGCATCTGACCACTGGGGGGGTTTTAGATGAAAAAGAAGTTGAAAACCCCTGCTGTAGATGTTTGCTTTTTAGAATATAATACGGTATTTTTCTAGCACTGGGATGGCAAACCCCTTCCTGAAAGGACTGCTTCCAGGGCCAAGGGGAGGGACTTTGGTTGGCAAAGGTCTGGGGTTAGGGGGTGGGACTTCCAGTCACAAGATGGTGACCAGGGGTGGGGTACCTGTCAAGGAGTGGGGCTACCCAAGCAGCCCCTGACTGCTTGCTAAAACTCAGTAAGTGGCCCTCCACCTGAAATAATTGTCTGCCTCATTGTATAGTGATAGTATAAACATGGTGGAATAGCTTGACTAGGTCACAAGTACTGAAAGCTATGTACTACTCAGGAAAGCTATGGAAAAGTAAATAAAGTTGTATATTTTTAATGATGTGATAGACTGTACAAAAATTAATGGAATATCATTTATAAAGTATGTGCATCAAAATAGGAAAGAGGGTCCAATGTGGTACTGCTGGGAGTCTGCCATAGACCCCAGAATTAGATTTAGATTTATACTTGCATCTTTGTAATATTATTAAATGGATATATACTACATAATTAAAACTGTGATTGTTTTAGACTTTAATCTCCCTTGTATAGATAGGAAAATAAATGCTTAAATACAATATGGACCAGATATCTCTGGATGTGATATGGGTTGGTTCACCGAAATCACTAAACCAAGAAACACAATGTTATTTTGGACTTGATTTTGGTAAATAATGAGAAAATTATATGGAATTGGTCATAGAAAACAACATCAGATTGATTCAAGTTTAAATTAAATGGAAAAATAAACAAAAGTTAGTTTTATAAGAGTCTCAATTTCAAAAGAGACAAACTTAGATAAACTAATGGAACTAGTTAGTGGAATCAGTTGAGCAGCTTGAGGATTTCAATGTGGAAGGATGTTGGAATTTAAGTTAAAGATATGTGGAACTTAAATCAAAGGTTCCAAAATATATGGAACTTGTATCTCAGTCGAGGAGAAAAAAGCTTTCATGGAGACATTTTGGACTTACCTTCAAAAAGGATAGCAGAAATAAGCAGAGCCCATGAAAGTAATGAGAAAAAGAAAGCCGTCTCTTAGTGGTCAGAAAATACTGGGATAAAGGGCATCAATCTGGGTCTGAGAAAGAAATTTAAAAAATAACAGTGAAAGGTTTTTCAAACATATAAATAGAAAAAGACCAATAAAAGAAAAAGAAAGGGTCTTTAGTAGGGCTGTGCAAAGCTTCGATAGCTGATTCAATTCAGAGGAGATTCAGCCTGATTTGGCAACCAAATCTCTGAATCTGAATTGAGTTGAATCAGGAGACCCATTCATCTGTCCAAATTGAATTGAAAACCTCCAAACTGATTCAGAGATTCAACCATAGACTGTACAGGCAGGCACTAGGCAGCACCAGCGGGAACAGCTAGGGGAGCAGTTGGATGAGCCCTGGCTTAAGCTGGCAACTCCAAGAGAAGCTGTGGCTCATCCAGCTGCTCCCCCCACTGCACCCCCACCAGGGCAAGGCAGGCAGTGCTGGCAGCCCTCGGAGAAGCTGTAGGGGCTGGGGGGAATGATTGGAAGCTGGGGGAATGATTGGGAACTGGGGGAATGAACAGGGACTTCCCCCCAGCTCCAAGTTCAATTCCCCCAACTCCCCAATTATTCCCTCCAGCCCACGTGGCTTCTCCCAGGGCTGCCAGCACTTCCTGCCTTGCCTCGGTGGGGGGGCAGCCAGGAAAGCAGCCAAATGAGCCGTGGCTTCTCCCGGTTCAAACCAGGGCTCATTCAGCTGCTTCCCCAGCTGCTCCCACCGGCACTGCCTGCCTGTATAGTCTGTGGCCAAATAACTTCAGATTTGGCCGAATTGAATTGGGACAGTGACTTGAATTACCAGATCAAATTGCTGAATCCAAAGTGAATACTTTCTGCTTTGCAGAGGCCTGCTCTTTAGCAGTGAAGGTGGGCTTGAGATTGAGGAAAATCTTGGTTATGATCCCAAACCTAAAAGAACACCTCACTTCAGTTTGCATGGTGATTATAAGCATTGATTTTGTTGACAATATGGCAGCAGCATGTCAAGTCAAGATGTCCCTGTCCACTTGTTCCAAAACCTGAAATATGCTGGTGACCAATGGTCATCCCTAGTAGTCTCAGTCAAACATCATTGATGACCAGGGTCTCAAGAGTGGCTAAAGAAGGAAGCACCAGAGTGTCTTTATCAGTGTGTTTTCAGGTTTAGTGCATGGAAGCAAACCTTGCTGCCAGACAATAAACATACCAATGGGGAGAAAGGGAAGGACTACATCTCAGGTAGAAGCAAAATTCAGTGGACCCAAGTTGGAGGGCACAAGGTAATCTCCACCCCAAAATTTTGAAAGATTTAATATATGAAATCACTGGTCTGGCACAAAGAATTGTTACATCTATCAAGCTGTTATTATTGGAGAAGAGAGGAAAAAATATATATATAATTAAAATATGGGTGGGAAAGATAACTGGGCAACTATGAGCCTGCTCATTTGACTTCACTTGTTTGCAAGACTTTAGAACAAATTTTGAGTGAAAGACAAATTAAAGATATAGCAGTAAAATGAAAATGGGGTCAAAAGCAACATAGGTTATCAAAATAAATTGCACCCAATTAATCTGCTATATTCCTTGAGAAATATTCTAGTATATTCCTTGATAAATCCTTGATAAATGTACTATCAAAGGAAATACAGACAACATAATTTTGAATGTATTAGCTGATATAGTGCCATGTGGAAAATGATTAATTAAGTTCATAGATTCATAGATGCTAGGATCAGAAGGGACCTCAACATATCATCGAGTCTGACCTCCTACCTAGGCAGGAAAGAGTGCTAGGGTCAGATGACCCCAGCCAGATGCCTATCCAGCTTTCTCTTAAAGACCCCCAAGGGAGGAGAGAGCACCACCTCCGTTGGAAACCCATTCCAAATTTTGGCCACCCTTACTATGAAGAAGTTTTTCCTGATATCATGCCTAAATCTGCTCTTTGTCAGTTTGTGACCATTGTTCCTTGTTACCCCAAGAGGGGTTCTGGTGAACAGAGCATCTCCGATCCTTTGCTGCGTCCTCAATCCCTTGCTTCATCCATGACAGCTAAAAGGGTAGGGCAAGCCCAGGGCTCAAGCAGATCAAACAGGCTTTGACTGGGGATATAACACAGCCCTGCACAACACCGCCTGGGATGGTGGCTATCGCACTGTAAGTTAACCTTTGATGGGATCTGGCATAGATGTTCAATAAAGCATTCTAGCAGAAAGCACTTTAGTTTAATACCTCATCCATTGAGGGTTAACCACCATTTTTAAAGCACTCTGAGAGCTATGAACATCTGTTTAGTTATAACTTTAGAGCACTTTCTGTGGATTTAAAATGTGCTGGGTATAATGTCTGTCCCTAGCCTAAATGATTAACCCAAGGTAGCACAAAAACTGTTAATGTATTTATTTTTTACCTGGTACTTATCTCAGTTTCTATACTTGTCTGTGATTATATCAGAGAACAGGAGTGACTGTAAAACACAACCTCATCTTGGTATAGAAACATGCAAAACCTGTCTAATTTATTTTGCATAAGAAGAAATTGGAGGTTAATCATATGCTAATGGTGTGGCTCCTGAGAAACCCCACTGAGACTCAAATCAACTGGGCCAGTGCTGCAAAAAAAGTAATTGCACCCACTTATTTTCAGGCTTCATTTCCTCAAAGGGAAAGGGGTACAAGGCCTAAGCCCTAAGAGAGAGAGCTATTTTTCTCAATTGTATTTTCTCTTTTCAAATAAAGTTCCATTAAGTGTTCAGTGAGAAAACAGCTCTGAAAAGAGTATCACCCATAAAATTATACTATCCAATTTTACCTTTTCACTGATGCTATTACTCAAAAATTAAACACATGACACAGCACAATGAAGAAACTGCCTCTGCCAAAAATTAGAGGTACTTTCCATGTGTAGTGCACTGACAATATTACAGACATGGTTTTAATATATTTAAAATAAATGTCTTCACACTATTAGACTTGGCACCATGTATAGTCAAATTATTTTGGTTCCGTTTCAAAACTACTGTAATTCTAATAACTATAAATTTGAATGAGGACTCATGAACTGTTGGGTTTATAGAATCCATGCTTAAGAGACTGAAAAAGATGCCAAAAAAGGGGGGGGAAGCCACATGGGGAAAAAGGATTAAAACAGGGTAGGCACTATATGGAACAATGGAGCCACATTCATCTCTGTGATAGTGCAGGTTCCCAGATGTAGATCTCTGGCCCCAGGAACATGGGAGGTGTAGGGGTATGAGTAGGGTGGCCATCATAGAAGGGGAATGCCCTTGAAGGGAAAAATAGAGGACATAAAGGTGTTGGGTTTCGTACCAATAGTGGACAGAGGACAAATGAATGCTGGGGTTCCTGGCATGGGGCATGAGGAGAAGCAGTCACTTATCTCCCGGCACAGGGGCCAGGGTGCTGCAACACCCTTAGAGTTATCTTGTATACCCAGTTGAGAATTACTGGTTTCAGGCATTTAAGCTACTGCAGTTTAAATGAACCTGCAGTGGAGCTCATTAATGATGGTACCTGACCAGCTGATAAACTCTCTATTAATGCTTGTCATCCAAATACCTACATTTGTCATATACCTATGTATAGCATGGGCTGATAGCCTTGCTGAAATAAACTAGTTTCTTGTGAATCCTCTGATTAGGAATAGAATTCATGACAAGATTGGTATTTACACCTTTTTTACAGAAAACCTTGAAACAGATACGAATCGTGTCTTTCTGCCAGCAGAAACAATTTAATTAAGGCTTTCTATTTAGCAGAACACTTACGCATCAAAACAGATTCCCAAAGATTATAGTGTACTCCACTTCAACAAATATATTCATATGTAGCCCTAGTCATGAAGCAAACCATGTCAGAGAAAGTCTGTTTTATTTTAAAGACATGTGTGTTAGTGTCAGAATGTGAGCAGAGGGCTGCACCTGCATCCTACAGTTCTCTTACAACAGGTCCAGAGTAAACGCATAAAGAACAAAACTGAGGGAAAAAGCCTGCAACTGATTTTTTTTCCTAACATATTATTGTCTCATGACACAAATTGCAGCATGCTTTTATAAGTTCAGAAACTTATTTCAACCATTTAGTGAAGTTAAAGAACTGAATTTAAACATGTATATATTATCAAAATGGCAACTCTTTTGCTGTTGATCAGTAATAATATATTTTCAACAATTACATTCTCACACATCTGAGGATACCTCTGTCCATCTTTCTTAATGACTGAGTTTTTTTCCCCTTAAAATTGAAAACAGCATCTTTTAAGCATCTGAATAGAACTTCTGGGAAATAATACTCCTGTTATTTAATTAAATGATTCAAGGGTAATTGCTAATCAGAAGGGGAAAAAAACTGTTCAAACTCACTTTAATATATATGTACATATAAAATAGGTAAGGAATATTGTCTGTGGTTTAGAAATGTCTTTTATAGCTGTGGTATAGAAATGTCTTTTAGAAATGACAAGGAAAGTTTGAGGTGTCTGATCGCAGCAGATGTTTATTGCCAAAGTATAATATATACTTACAGTGTGCCTTCTGTTTCATTATGAGTTGCACACAGCCCTTGTGACACCTCTGAAATACTGTGGACACTTCCGGTCCATCACTTTCAAAGATGAATTCAAACTGGAATCAGTGCTAAGAAGAGCTATGAGGATGAACTTAATTTATGACAGGATTAAAAGAGCTTGTGGCTTCCTTAGTACAGCATAATAAAGGCTGCAAGGGGTCATTATTGTTCTCTACAAATGCAGCAAGAGTAAGCACCTTGAAGGGGAGACAGTTAAAGGTCAAAAACGAATCCAATTTGTTATTGCAAAAACAAACTGGTGTAACTTGATCATAAAGAAGTTTAAGTTTGGCATTAGAATGTTTCTAAGTATTAAAAGAGTCCAGTTCCTGAGCAGCATCCCAATGGGGCGAGAAGTGGCAGGACCAGGACAAAAACACTTGACTGCTGTTAAAATGGCTCAACAGATGTATAAGCCATATATGACGTGATGCCTGAAATCACAGGGGGGTTACATAAGATGTCCTGGGAAGCCCCTTCCAGTCCTGTGTGGTTATATGCCATATTTTACCGAATCCAATATGAATATGAATGCTTTTCAATAATGACGACCTTCAATAATTAGATTCTATATATGGAAAATGTATCATTTGTATTATTATTGTATATGTATAGAATCTTATTATTGGGGAGTCATCTTAAATTTCTCCTTCTTCATGGCTCAAGTTGGGAAAACAGCAGCAGGGGGACAGGAGGTAAAAGGCCTCTTTGGGGGACAAATGGTAGAAAGCCTCTTTCCCTTGCCCCTTGCTCCCCCCCACCCACCCACTTGTCCCTGTCCCCCACTCTTGTGTCACCTAGCACCTGCCCCTCTGCCACGGTGTCTGAGTCCCCTGCTGCCAGCCCCCACCTCTGCAGCCACTGTTGTTCCCAGCAGCCTCTGTTCCTTGGTGCCTGCCCCTACCTGCCTGCCCTCTGCAGCCTTTTCCCACTTCCCCTGCCACTTACCATCCATCACTGCTCTCTGGGATGCTGAAACTGTTGCCACCATTGCCACTGATGCATGGCTGAGCTACCCAGTACTTCATGTCCCTTCCTGGAATGGGGGCAGAACCACAACTGACTGTAGGCAGCAGGTGGGGGTGGAAGAGATAGAAGGGGTGAGACAGCGACTGAGAGGGGATGACAGTAGGGGACAGAGTTGGTGGGCAGCACCTGTTGTTCTGACCCCTTGAATGTTGCATGTGGAAAAAAACTTTATCCTAGATTCAAGTATATATGGTAACAAAAAGATTAAATTATTTTGTAGAATAAAAACAAAACAAATTCATAATGCAAAGTTCTGGATACTGACTTGTTTGAACTTTCTTGTGTTGTTTTGCTGGAGGGCTTCAGGTGACTAGATTTTAAGGAGAGGTTCAAAATGGGTAAATATTTCAAGGCACAAAATGTCACGAAAATCCAGAACTTTCTGTCTTCTAGGAATTTTTTTTTTAAACAACATTTTCAAATTCAATTTTCATAGATTTTATAGGCATTAACAGCTGGAAGGGACGTTGTGAGATCATCGAGTCCAGCCCTCCCACCATAGGCAGGAAGTCAGCTGGAAGCAAGAAATACGTCCACATATAATTTTTAAGTCTTATAGTTAGAAATGGGGTTTTTTTCCCCCTATGTCTCATTTAAAATGCATGTTAATTATATTGAAATATTTTGATTTTTTTTATTGTATTTTATTACAGCAATATTTTGCTGCACAGTATATTTAGATATTATGCCCATTCATACATAGTGTAAGCAATTGTCTGGCTTACTGTGTGCTGCAAAATTAAAGAATATAAAATACAGCCTAACTGTGCATATGCACTCAATTGACATTCACTGAGTTCCCACTATAATAGTACTGTTAATTAAAATACTAAGCTGCGGGTACTCAGTACCACAACTCACAGATGAAAATGTGATTAGCAGCAAATAAGTATAAATTGAATTAAAATCTCCTGGGAGCATCACAGTACTCTGTATTTAATCCAGGGACACAAGACTCTGGGCAGTTCCTGAAGCACTATGTGAGATATCCCTGGGACATAGGGATGTTGTCAAGGCCATATCAGTACTTTTTTTTAGATAACCACTCAAATAATACTGAAATGGTTAATGGTAAATGGCTTTCCATCATATTGAAAAGACTTGGAAGGCATATCAATGGGAAACTGGATGTTGACTCCTGGAAGAGGACAAACTGTAAAATACAACTATTCTGAGAGGGAAGATGACTGAGGAGGTGAGTTTTCACACCAATTCTTGGTAGGTGTATTCTCAACACCAATTCTCAACAAAATGAGAAGATTTGAATAGGCAAGGTAGATGTTTGATAGGGGAAATGGCATAGTCAGTTCATTTACCATCACACCCAGTAGCCACAACCACATACAGGGTGAGTCTGGAATCATAACTTTTGTTTCAGTTCAGAGGCTGGATTAGTGGCCATAGAGTTCTTATGTTTTGAGTCCAGATTGCAAGTGTTGGATTTTGTAGCTTATTATTTAATATTGCCTCTGTATATATTGTTTGTTTTCTCCCATGATGTGTGGTAGCCATTAGTTTCATCCATGCTAACTCTCTTTGCATTATTTTTCATGCCCATTGGTTCTTACATGTAAAAGTAGCAATATGTAAGGATGAACGTATCATATTCTCAGGCATCTTGGCAACAGTAACATAAAATTCCAGTGGCCAACTAGGTAATTGAATCTTGAAGGTAGTCAGCTCATTTTGGGCTGCAGTGCTATTTTAGGTCACAGTTGGCTTCCAGTGCTGTCTACTTCCAGGTCAGTAGCTAAGACCTAACTAAGCCAAAATGCATCCTGTTACAACTGTGTAAATGCAGCATAACTCACCAGAAACAGCTCAATTACTCTGAATGTACAGAGACATTACAGAACAGAATGTAGCTTGTAAACACTGGTTGTGAATGACTGAGCCTTTGTTTGTTTTCTGTCAGCTTTCAATATCTTTGCTGTATTGCAGGACAGAAAACAAACACAGAAATATGAAAGAAGGCAAGAAAGAAAGTAATGCTGTTTGATAGCGATGCACACTTTCCTTTTTGTATATTATTGCAACTTTCCCTTCTGTATAGTATTGCAGATGTGTGCAATATTATGCACAAAGCAATGATAATAAAACTATTGTTTTATGGTATGTTCTTCACCAGATCAGACCTAGCATGCTTCCGCGAGTTTTTATTCTACATGGGCTTTATTACTGCACTTAGGATAATATCAGAACATCTAGTCCTGTCACATAGATATTAGTCCTTGCATTGCCATGTATCACTACTGATCTATATAAAGAATCATACCCTGTGTCACGTCATCCATACACCATTTCTCTGATAGTGACTGACTTCATTAGGGTAGAAGGCAGGGTAGATTTTTACCATAACTAATTAAATCAGAGATGGAAAAGATGGAAAAGTTTACTTCATCAGCTGTTAGGAAGGTTCTTCAGGAAGCAGGCAGGTAAGGTTTGGGTACACTACCAACTGAGTAGTTTGCAACATTGATAAACAGTTGCATTGCCATTATACACTGTGGAAGTAGGTCATGATTTCATCAAGGTTGAGAGTTCAAACCTTCTAGAATAGGGGTGTCCAACCTTTTTGAATGTAGGGCTGGATCACAATCTTTTTATCACCCAGTGGGCCAGCGAGCCATAGTCAAAGACCTCACAGGAAGTGGTATCACATCAGGAAGTGATGTCATGTGATCTTTGACACCAATGAAGTTGCAGGAAGTGACAATGAAATGGGTCTCAAAATGTAATTTAAAATCCAAAATACAAAAAAATATAAAAGCAAGAATGAAATAATACCAAACACTTGACTAAAATAAACACTTTTTCTTCTACTCACTTCTCAATGAATGAAAGAAGCATAATGCAAGTCGACAGATCAAATGTGGAAGAGTTATCAGCCAGAGCAGAAACTAATCAAAGCAACAAAATATGGGCATTTTTGAGAATAATCTTCAAGAAGATTTATTTTTATTGAATGAATAACTTGTTAGTAATACATCTTTAACAAGTAGTAACAAGTTGAACCCCCAGTCCTGCACAAAGAGAAACAGAAACAAACACAATCCAAACACTGGACAGTATTTTTACAAAGATTTTTTCCTGCTCCAAATTTATGTTGGAGCCCAGATCAGTCATGCTCTATTCTTGAGCATATTGTTCAGTCTTAAACAAGCATACAGCACAGCTGCAGGGGACTCAGTCACAGTTTTCCCACCCTGGAGAAGCCCAGCCAGTCCATCCTGTCCCCTATTAAGTGGTGGCTTCCCCATGTGCTGCTGCACTTTCCCCCTACCTGTGCAAGCTGGTCCCAAAAGGCAGGAGGCTTCACCACCGCTTCTGCTGGTGAGTGCCAACCCAGCCAGGCAACCCCAGCAGCACATAGGAAGCCAGCTTCAGGCGCATGCTGCCCCACCCAGCTATGTTGGCACTGGCCAGGAAAAGTAGCATGCAGATGAAGCTTCTCACGTGCTGCTGGGGATGGGAGGAGGCCGGCCAGGTTGGCACGAACCAGCAGAAGCGGCGGTGGAGCCATATGCCACTTGGGACTGACCAGTGCAGGCAGGGGGAAAATGCAGCTAATCCCCTGCCACTCTGGCCAAGCTCATCCCATCCTGAGTGGTCACGGCTCCACCACCACTTCTGCTGGTCAGTGCAGACCCAGCCAGCCTCCTCCCATCCCCAGCAGCACTTGCTTGTGATGTATCTGTAAATGCATGACAAGGTGCAGTTAGCCTTACTGACCGCTTCTTCGCATTGTTGGCTCAGGTTCACCCTGGAATCAACAATGACTCCAAGATCCCTTTCTGCCACTGCATTGACAAGAAGGGTGTTACCCAAGCTATAGGTTTGTTGGTGGTTCCTTCTCCCTAGATGCAGTACCTTGCACTTGTGTGCCAGGTGCAGTACCTTGTGTGCCAAGTGCAGTACCTTGCACTTGTGTGCGTTGAATTCCATCCTATTTTCATCCACCCACCTCTATAATTTGTCTAGGTCTAGTTGGATTCTGTCCTTCCCCTCCAGCGTCTCCACCTCACCCCACAACTTGGTGTAATCAGTGAATTTGGACAGCGTGCATTCCACACCCACATCCAGATCACTGATAAAGATGTTGAACAGTATAGGCCCCAGGACCGAGCCCTGGGGGACTCCACTGCCCACATCCCTCCAGGTTGAAAACAACCTATCCACCTCTCTGGGTGCGACCATCTAACCAATTTGCCACCCATCTGACTGTTTAGGTATCAATGCCATAGTCACCAAGTTTTTTTTAAAAGAATGTGGTGGGAAAGTATGTCAAAAGCCTTCTTAAAGTCCAGGAAGATAACATCCATCCCACCACCCTCATCCAGGGACTTTGTGACCTGGTCATAAAAAGAAACCAGGTTAGTCAGGCAGGACCTGCCCTCAATGAACCCATATTGGTTGCCCCTTAGTATTACCTCCCCTGCTGGGCCCTTGCAGATGTGCTCCTTAATAATTTTCTCAAAGGTCTTCCCAAGGACCGAGGTAAGACTGACTGCCGGGGTCCTCCTTTCCTCTCAAATGACAGGAAGGCTTTGATGCTGTTTCTCAGATGAGTCTAACAATAAAGTTAATTTAGTGAACTAGTATAGCATGCAGAGCATTTGAGATAGGGACTAGTCTAAGCTTCAGTGGCAACTTGTCTCTTTTATGATTTCTGTTTTTAATTTTGTTCTGATCCTTCTGATGTTGGGCTTTGCAGCTGAATATTGGCCTGTAGCAGCAGGCTAACTTGATGAGCCTTCAGATGGATCCAAAAAAGGAAAAGTATCGCTTTTAAATTAAACTTGTGTATCTGCTTGTTGGCTGAGGTCCAAAATCTGGTTAAGGTTCTGTTTTCTGTGACTTTAGTGAGATGCAATAAAATTAATGTTCACGTGCAGTACATTCCAAAGGAAGTGTATGCTTGCTTTTTATTCATTTTTATATATTAAATGTAAAGCTAAATTACATAGCTGGCAGTGAAATAAAATTGGTGACAGACAGTCTGATGTGCCCAACTGTGCAATATGCCCAGCCCTACAGAAATTTTGAACAGAAACATGTGACAGGCTGGCTGGCAGTGACCTGGCCCAGGGGTTTTGAAAGGGCAAAAGATGATTAGAGGACTTGGGATTCCCTTTCTGCACCAATCAGGCCACAGAGACTCACCCCTGTGTCCCCTGATTGGCCCCGTGGGTCACCTGGAGGGGGATAAAATGGGCAGTATAGGCTGACTGAGGAGAGAGACTAGTGAAGGACAACAAGGAAGGAGCTTCAAAGAGCTAAGCCAGCAGGGCAGAAGCAGTGCCCCAGAAGAGCCTGAAAGAGTAGGACCTGTAGGCAGCAGTGGGACCCTCAGCAGTGCGGCATGAGGCCAGCAAGAGAAGCTCCCCACTGGGCTCCAGGATCCCCTTGGAGAGGCTGCAGCCAGTAGGAGAGGCTCCCCTCTCCTCCAGCAAGGATCTGAGCAGCAACCTGAGAGGTTCCCAGCTCTGTTTCCAGTTCCTCTACTCAGAAGCCAGGCAGCTTGATGTGAGGCTGGGGCTCTGGGAAGATCAAGACCCCTAGCAGGTTGGAGAGGTACCAGCAGTGGTGGCTGTGTGGCACTGTCTATGCCTACCATGTGGGAGATCTGAGTTCAACCTCTAGCTGAGGTGACTTGGGTAAGTGAGCTAAACAAGTAGCAAATCTTCTTGCAGTGGAAAGGGGCCATTGTGTTTTCTCCCCCTCCAGGTGCCAAGGCCCTATATTTCCTTATCATTTGACATTTTGCATTTTGTACCTTTTTATATTTCACCAACCCATAGTGTTTGTTCTGCTGTTTGTGTTTTATATTTTGTTAACCCTGTTTTCTGTCAATGATTGTAAGTGTCTAACCTTTGTTGAATCCTGCTCCCTTGGGGCATTGTAGTGTCCACTATACCCTCTGATTTATGCCTGTTATGTTCCCAGTATTAAAAGGTATATGGTTAAGTCCCCATTGGTGGTCTGGCTCTGCTCTATAGGGAAAGGAGAGTCCCTATGCCTCCCACAGTGTTTGTGCATGTGCTTTGTTCCCTTCATTTGGGGAGGGGGTACCTCTTGGAGTACCTCCCAGGTTACAAACATGTTTATTTCTCCTCTCTTCTTTCCTATTGATTAACTGGAAGATAAATGAGTCTGCAGCCATAGCCTGTCAGTACAGCACAGTGAAAATGAAATTGGTGCACCTAGTTCAAGACATTACAGAACTTAGGAAAATAAACACAACTTTTTCCTTATTGACCTTTTCAAGCCTGAGCCACATTACAAATTACAACAGCCTCTCTTAAAGTGAAATGAAAACTTCCTTCACACCTAAGTTAACAAAGACAAAAACAAGTTTCCCATGCATTAGTATGGTATGGTAAATGGCACAGCATATGATGAAGCACATTCTAAGAGAAATACAAATATCACTAAATTCAGAAGTATAAAGAAATTGATATAATATGCTTTCTGTCTACTACTCTTTGCCAAGCTCTTTCCCAGTTAATCAGCTGAGAACTGTTTCAGGCCAGGGTGCCAATCCTCATCACTACAGCTGGGTGGAATCATTATATCTTAATCTCTTGCAAAAGTTTAATTGCATCTAAATTTAAAGTTTTTTTTGGTGCACTTTTGGGCTGTTTTCATGGCCTAGTATGGAAACCTTGTGAAACTTCGTGCAATTGAGACTCAGCAACAAAGCCAAATTACCTATAAAGTTAGGATATGATTATATATTTTTATGTGACTAGAGAGAGACATCCAAATTACTCTTGAAGACTGGTAGTCTCAGTTAATAAATAATCAATAGACATATTTGAAAAGTTTGTTCTTCAATATTTGGTTTTGTTCAAGGCTGGAGTTCAAAGAAATACAAACTGGGTTTATAAAGAATTGGCACTTGTACTTTAACTGCTGGAGTTTGATATCTCTGCTATAATGATGGGTGTTCTGAAGCTTTCAAACACAGATTGTCTGCAATTAGCAGTAATGCTAAGGTGGGGGGTGATATGTCACCAGTACATGAGTACAAATATGGCTGGTAACAAAGAAACATTTTTTTTTTTCTCTGTAGCAGAGTAATTCTTCACAAGTACCTAAGCATGTTAGGTACTTGTGAATGTAGTGATCAAGCAAATACAACAAAGAAAAAATGGTGTTGCCAACATCTATCTTTGTAATAACATTTTAATTTATTTGTGCATTCAGGAGAAAGAGAGAGAGAGAAGATGGTTGGTTTCATATTTGGACTTGAACTCATGAGACACATCCACACATGCAGGCACATGCACTTGCAGCAGCTCAAATAGGAGCAGCACAAATTTGTGCAGGGGGGGTTGCCTCAGCACATGTGCCTGGAGATGCACTCTGGTGTGAGGCAAGCTGTGCCACTGAGGGCAAAATGACCGTGCCCAGCTCTGACTGGATCTGTAGGCAGGGGGGGCTACAGCCTGGGGCCAGCACACATGCCTGTACATGACCAGAAAGGAGCTCTGGCTGGGAAGATCCCTGGTGACTGTGAGACCATGTTCCTCTCATTAGTCTGCACATGTTTCTGGGCAAAGCAGCACTGGCAGTGTTCACCAGCTCCTTAGATGTCTTTGAGGACCAGTAGCCATGACCTAGTTCCCTAGTTTTTTAATGAGAATGAGGTGACAGGCAGTGTCAAAGGCCTTCCTAATGTCCAAAAAGACTACATCCACTGCTACACTTGCATTGGGCCCAGGCCCACTCCTCCCCTCCTCCCACTGCCACCGTCTCAGCCCTGTAGGCAGCAATGGCAGAAGGGGGAGGGGCAGGCCAACACCAAAGCTGGTGGCCTTGCCCCCACCACAGCATCCTGACCCTGCTTACTCCCCTGCACCGCTGCCACCATCACCTGCAATGAGTAAGGGGGGGGGTGAGACAAACTCCAGTGGCCTTTCCTCCTCCCCTCCCCACAGCCCTGCTCCATCATTGCCACCTTCAGGAAGCAGAGCAGGAGGGTGAGGCCAGTGCTGCTGGCCTTGCCCCCCCAATTCCATTTGCTCCCTTGCCCCCCCCCCCATGTCCCCACCATCATGGCACTGCTTCATCACCAGCTCCTGTTTGAACACTTGTTCACATTCTGATTGGCTGTTTGTCAGCCAGTCAGAACTTGAATAAAGCATTACAGATGTAGACAGACAGACTTAATATATATATTTATATATGGGAGAGAGAGAGAGATGAGGTGAGCCATTTGGAAGCCTATCAGTATCTCTATCATCACAAAATACATTCTAACTATCTAATGCTTTGATGTTTGCTTTTGTCTTTCTTATCATAGAAAAATGAGCATTTCCCCCATATCCCTTCAGTAACCGAGATGTGGGGAAGACTGCCCCTGCAGTCACAACATCTGCTAGCAGGTCTCATCCTGTCTGGCAGCTGGGCACACTGGGTGTATGATGGGAGGATGTGAGGTTTGCAGGAGGAGGGTGGGAAGAGGAGTGGGTGTGTGTAGGGGTGGATCTGGGTGGGTGTGGGGGAAAATGTGGGGTTTGCAGGAGGGGGTAGGGGTATGGAGGGGGAGTGGGGGGATGTCAGGTTTGTGGAGAGGTCTCTACACACTCATATCCCCAACCCCCTGCAGCACCAACTGGGCTGTGCCAGCGGCAGTGCTACCAGACCTATGGTCTGTACGGGGAGAACATGCCTATCTGGACCTGACTTGATTCAGCCCAGCATAGCCCACTAGCACACCTTTTCACAGGACTGGGAAGTGTGGCTCTGGTATCCACAGCTCTTGTCCAAGCGTGTGCTTGCTGGGCAGGCTGGGCCAGGTCACATCAGGCCAGCTGGGCACGTTCTCAATGAGGGTCAGGCGACAATGTGCCATGGCCTATTGTAGGCACAGTGTGGGATGTGCATTGCCATCTGACCCTCGTGGAAAACATGCCTGGGGCAACCTGGCCCTGCTCACCCAGCTAGTGCATGACTTTGCACAGGACCAGGAGGCACAGCTTTGGGACGTGTGGCTCCTTTCCAAAAGCATGTGCAAGCTGGCTGGGTCTCATTGGGCCAGGACCATTCTCTGAGGGTCAGGCAGCAACACATGGCCCTGGCACTGTGTCTACAATGGGCAATGGCTCATCGCTGCCTGACCCTCATGAAGAACGCACCTGGCTGGCCCACACACCTTGTCTCCCATTATTAATTCATTTGTACATTCCCTAGTAAAAGTAAGTCTAAATAGTTGCCTCTGGGAGCTACTGTAATAGGAATGTAAGAACAGAGGCAAACTGTTGCTCTCACTTTCAAAACCATTCAGAAGTTTAGGGTAAAAGAGTTAACATTTTATATGGGTTACCCCTGGGTTATACCTTTGCTAAATCTTACTATACTCTTAAAGAGGCTGTCTCTCTTTCAGAGGTTCTTTTTTTTAATTGTATGCTCAATATCCTTACATTCTTCAGCAGTAAATTGCTTAAACCCTTTGTGTGTTCAGATCCTGGTCTCTTGAAAGCTATGTTGCATACTGTTGTTTCCCTCCTGTATAATGATTGTCCAATCCCTCTATTTTTAATTTAATACCAAATTTTAATTTAATTTCTGTATACAGTCTCATACATCATTAGAGAAACAAAGTGAACAAAACATATTTTAAACAGGCTTTATTAGACTTAGGGTATCCTTCACATGTCTTGAGGCACCCCTCCATTACAATTAGCAAGCTCCTGCAGCCAGGAGCCCCATTAGCTCATCTGGGCTCCCAGCTGAAGAAACGCATGGTGCATCCCAGTTCATGTCAGAGGTGGATGAACTTCAGATGGATAAAGGGTCAACCCTATATAGCAAGGGTTAACCTGACCTTGTGATGCCTAAACAAATAGCAGCACCACTGTGTTACATCTGCCAGGGTCTTGGTTTCAAGTCTTGAGTTGTTTATAGTAAAGATTAAAACTGAAATAAAGTATATATTTTTTTACTTTATATAAACTATAACATATTTTGGATTGTCAGCTGGTGAAAATTTTCACAATTAAATTTGTATTTTAATGTAGGATGGGAATTTTTTCTTGAAATCTGAAATATTTCCTGGATAGAAAACCATTTTCCTGGCAATGCTAATGACAATACATTTATATTATGGAAGCTAAAGTTTTATATATCATAGCATACTTGTTCTGGTCTGTATAAGTACATAGTACAAATTGCCACAGATAACAATAGCTGTTACTGGCTACTGCAAACTGTATTGATTTTTCTATTTTTGTTTACATTGAACAATACTTTTTCTCTCTAAGTAAACATGCCTAATTGTCTAATTACTGTCCAGTCATCTAGTATTTGCTTATGCAAGTACTAAATAATTGTGCAGTAACAACTGTACAGTCTACTAGTCATGTAGACGTGGCTGCCGGGAACCCAAAATTGCAGAAGTGACTGGGAAAAAACCCCTTTATGACAAAAATACAAACTTCAGTACTTTGTCTTTTGTTTCCCTGCTGCATCTGTTCTGAAATACTGGGTAAAGTCCTGGGGCACTAATGATACGCAGGGCCAGATTTTTAGTTTATTGCTGGTAGATTTGAAACACAAACACGTCCAACTGTCACAGAAATCAGGGGTGACTTAGGTTTGTCCTTGCATTAGAATACAATTAATTATTGGTTCAGGACAATTTGAAGCATGTGTTTAAAGTGAACTTATTCTAAAAATGAAACAGTAAAATGTCAGTTCTTAAGAATATTCTGCACAAGAATTATGTAGGCAAATATAATAAAAAGATTGTATACACTTTAAATATTGAAAAGCATACATCTTGATTCTTAACCATTTTAGCAAATACATTTCTTTCTTTCCCACAAAAGTGAGCAGATTAGAAGTGATATTCTGCTTTCAGTTATAGCAGTTTATCTTTGGTACCCTCAATCATTTAAGTGTTAAAATGGTGCAACTGAGAAAAGAATATGTTTTTTGCAATGTAGACAGACAGATGCAAGATGAAACACTAGAAAACAATGAGCTATATTTGGGGTCTATTGAGAAGAGTATAGAAATATATATAGTAGGGTAGGTCTTACAGAATATATTTACCTTGTCTGATAAATATATAGCATTTGCCAGGTGTCCAATTACTTGGAAACACTTTGACAAAACAATTTACTATATAAGAATAGAATTCCACTGAAACTGAAATTCTTTGCAAACTAGTGTTTATTTTGCCAAAATTTAATTTTGGAAGAATAAGACAGCAGACGTTTTAACAATATCGGAACATGCATATTTTTATAATGAATATTTTCATTTTGTTTTCCTTTTCAAATTACTTCATTTGCATGATTTAAGATTTTGTAGTTTATATTATAAAGTTAAATACAAAATGGAACTTTGCAATGACCTGAAGAGAATCTTTTTTGCAAATTTCCTTGGAAAAGAGCTTTGAAATCTTGGGGCATCATTTCCAGTTGAAACAAAAACAGGGTTTTTAAATCTAAAACTTGTCTGTGAAATGGAATTTCTGTTCTCTGCCCTCATCAATATTTGGACTGCAAAGAGAAAAAAATTATGGGTACATGCATCAGTCACCAAGTGTTATTATTTTCTAAAATACTTTATTTTTATCTAAAATTAAATCAAACATTGTGAATAACATTTTGTGCGCTTCTAGAAGATAATCAATATAATGACTTATATTTCAGATTACCTAGAGGTCTGCTGTATGTAAGCCAGTGGGCATGTCTACATGTTGAAATGCTCTGGCACATCTACACATATAAATTACTTTAGAATAAACCCATCCCTGCCAAGTGTCTACATATGCAGGGATCACAGGGCCAGGAGACAGCTGTCTCCTAGCAGGGGCTGGGAGATTGCTCCCTGCCCCTGGGAGCTGCCTGCTGCTGAGGCAGGCTCTGCTACTTGTATTAATAAAGATCCCCAAAGTTCTTCTCTTTATTGTGTCCCAGGAAAGATGCAGATGAAGTAGTCCTTATGCTTCGGCAAACATATGTAGGGTTCCTAGAACTTGTATGGGGAAAGTACAAAGGAAGGCTCCATAATGAGATAAGTTAACTCAATGAATGTTTAAAAATAAACAAATATGATGGAAGATAATGAGAACATATTAGAAAATGCAGATCCATGCATCAAGACTTCTGGAATATTATTCATAAACTGAAGCTGATGACATAGAAAAAGTAATTGATTGTGCAGTGGGGGGCGGGGGGAGGTAAGAATCCTGTGAAGCTAGTGCTGAGATAAGGATTTCCCAGCCTGCAGTCATGGTGCAGGGGAGGGAGGGCTGGGAGCTACCTGATGACAGGGTAGATGGATATTGTCCCTGCCCAGGCTCTGGTGGGAGAGCCTGCTCCAGCAGCAGGCAGGTCCTGGGGGCAGGGAGCAATCTGCTGCCCAGCTGACTGGGAGCACACTTACAGCAAAATAAGTAATCATGAGTAAATTTGCTACTTGTACTTACAAGTATAAAATTTATTCATGATTAGAGTAAATTACTTCACAGTGGGTGTATCTACACATTCAAGTAATGACTGCACATTTAGTTTCATTCTTGCTTAATGAAGTACTAACTAAATGCACAGTAACTACAGTTACTGCACACCAGTGCTGGCACATGGTTTTTTAGTGACACTTACTGTGCAGTAGCCTAACACTACTGTGCAGTACTGTATTAGCACTGATTTTGTCCAGCACACTACTGCACAGTGTTACTGGCTACTCTGCATTAAGTGTCTCATGTCCAGTAACCATTTGCATGTGTAGACAGTGACACTTAGTATGCAGTAATTTGCTCTAATTTGAAGTAAAGCATCTCATGTAGATGCTCTCAGTGATAGTCAAAAATCATAAAAGAATATATTTCATTGATAAAGCATATATCTCTATTAGGTATTTCAGAAGCATCATATATATTTGCATATGAAAAATGGGCAATTGATCACAAAGGTTATTTTTCATGTTCATTACCTGTTTTCTCATGTGTATGTAACAGAACTAATTTTAAAATGTATTCCTAATGCTTTTTAGTGAATTAGCAGCATATTCTTGGAATTATCCTTTCTCATCTTGCTCTTTGCATTGCTATAGTGTAACTTGATTATATAGAATACTGTCTATGACATTCAGAAATGGTCTGGCACAATCTCCACAAACACATGGGGAGTGCTATTAGATACACCAAAAGAAACAAAACTCTAGTTATCACCTCAGAGGAACTCTGTAATTATATTGGCTGTCAGCTTCCCCCCATACTACTTGGAACATGGTTTTGTGGAATCAGAAGTAAGGAATTGATAACAAGAAGATCTTTCATTGTAGATTTCAATGACTCAACATTTTGTGTGTTCTTAAAGTCAAAATGTCTCCTCATTATTCTTGTCATTAGCAACTCAGCCTGGCTAACACTACTGTTGCTAATATAAGGATCTGCATATGTGCTTCAATTTAACTTTATTTCACCTTCTTAACAAATGTAGTCCTCTCCAAAGCTTTTTAAGCACAGGAAAATATTGGCTGTATTTAGGGCAGTTATTGCTGTTGTAGTTTTATGTAATTTCCAGACCCATTTAAAAACTTTCTTTTAAGGTAGTACTTTTGCTTTTCATTTCCTGACTATGAAATCTGTTATTTCCATTAATTTGGGATCATTGTTGCTCTCTGAAAACTGCCGTTAAATTTAGTCAGTATTGCTATGCTGGGTTCATAATATAGGTATACATCCACCCTTTATTAACAGTATTTCCTTTACAATAAATATTGAATTGTTTATGTAGACCTTATGTACCTTATTTTCTGAATGAATCACCTGAAAATAGACAGTTCAGAGAACTAAATTTCTGATTTGACAGCCCTAGCACTTCTTAGTAGAATAGATTCAAATCTTAATGTGGCTGATTTTCTGTGACAAATCATGAATACTGCAGGCATTGCTGGAGTATTAATACAAGTACTGATCAGTTATAGGACCCAGGCTGAGAAATCTTTATCTGTCAGCCTGAGCTCCACTGTTGTGGGGCCCCAGCTGGGAGATAAGGATTTCCCAACCAGGGCCTCATGACTCTGGAGCTTGGGCTGAGAGATTCTTCTCTTCCACTGCCAGCCCCATGAACATGGATCTGGTGCTGGGAGAGAAGGATCTCCCAGCCCCATGATCATGATTGTGGAGTGGAGTCCAGGTGCTACCTGCTGCAGAGGCAGTGGGACATTGTCCGCATCCGGGCTTTGGTGATGGAGTCCACCCCAGCAGCAGGCAGCTAGCAGGAGCAGGGAGAAGTTTCCTACCCACTACTACCTGCCTGACCAGGAGCATATTTGCTCCTGGTCAGGTGCCTACATGTATGCTACTGAGCAGTAAATAATAGAGAGTAAATTTGCTACTTGTATTTACATGATTAGAGCAAATTACTGTGCAATAGGCACCTGCACATGTAGATGGTGATGCTTACTGCACAGTAATTTAGCTCTAATCTCAAAGTTTTAGAAAGGAATGATCTTGCCTTGACTAGAAACATGTGGTTTGTGGTGCTGGAAACCCAGTGCTAGTGCAAAATTTGATACCCGGATTTCCCAGCAGGAAAAAAAAACAACAGCAAAAAAGAACCCCAAAGAAAAAGTGTTGTAAAGCCCCCTGTGCCCTAGCCATTGGTATACTTTAAGATAAGAAAGCAGGCAACAGGGCTCTCCTCTTGCTGAGGCACGTGGAAACAGGGCATCTACTTTAGCTGGCTGTTTCCCCTGGAGGGAACACTTGATTTAAGTAAAATTGTTCATCTCCCCAGAGACCTTGAGTTAAGAGGTAGTAATATACCACAGACTCAGTGGGACACATTTTTGATTGGTATGAAGAAGCTTTCAAAAGGCGCCAAGAATCTCATGTTCAGAATCTTAAGGACTCCCAAGAGAAACTGAAATCTCAAATAAAAGAATTAAAACAGAAAGGTGCACCAAAAGGGGGGCCCCCATCAACAATACCATCAGCACCAAAACAACTTTATCCACAAATAACTGAGAATGAATCTGCATAAGATATAATTGATTTTTCTTAATGTGCCACCCCCATACCAATCCCAGGCACAATCTGAACCTGAAGAAGTCCAAAGTAACTAAATAGACTCTTCCTGCAGGATTAGCCTACCTCATCAGGAAACTATCACTCAACAACCATCACTTGACCCCGGGGCATGCCCATGTCCAACAGAGGCATGTTGTCTGTCTCCTGAAAAGGTGCAAATGGGGAAACTACAATCACAGTCCCTGTCCCATGGACCCCAGGAGATCTCCTAAAGCTTGTTAAATAATTTCCCAACACCAGAGAGGAACCCCAGAAATTTAGAGATGAATTAGAAACTGTAGTCCATTGTTATGATCCAACATGGGCAGATTTGAACCAATTAATGAGAAGTGTTCTGCCCTCTGAGGTCCGCAACTGCCTTATCACACAGGCTACTTGGCCTACTCAAGATCCTGGAATAGGAGATCACTTAGCAGATGCTCAGAGACACCTCCTTGAGGCTGTGCTTAAAATTTGCCCCAGGAAAACTGACCAGGCCAAAATTCATAACTGTAAACAAAATTAATGAGAATCCCCAGCAGACTATATGGACCGCTTGGAACTAGTACTTGAAAGACATTCTGGTATTGAAAATGCAACTGAAACTGCCCCAGAAGCAGTTGCTTCCACTTTTGTCCACAGACTTCTTTCTAAAGTCCAGGAACAGTTGTGCACAATTGCTGTAGGATGGCAGACTAAGCCACTTGCAGAACTAGTCACCATTGCAAATAATTGTACAAGAAAAGAAAAGGGAATTCATGGAAACTAAGCTAATGTCATTACAATTACAGACTTTAGGCAGGGGCAGAAGCCAAGGTTTCCATCAAAGACAGTTCAGAGGCAAGGGACATGGTCTTTGGATGGGACAAAGAAGATTTCAGTCCCAAAATAATGACAGTTGCCATTATAGTGGCCAACCAGGACACTGGAAGGCTCAATGTCCTCACTGGCCTGGCCAGCCAGGGATGACATTTAACCCGCCACCACCTCTCACTCACTCAATTCTCTTTCCCCAATCAGGGAGCCTTCTGTTAGGCCAGCCTGAGGAATAGTAACATCATCACAGCCCCGCTTCTCCCACTTAATCAAGATGATCCCTTCATTTCCCGTGTGATAAATGGCATCTCTACAAAATGTTTAGTAGAGCAGTCTCAAGCTGCTCTACTCTTTGAGCTAAAGAATTTTCCACAACTCCTCTCTCCTCTGCTGTTGTAAACGCTGTAGGAATTTCTAATCAGATAGTTCCTCATCCTGTTTCCCAACCATTACGTGTTTCTCTTGGTCCTGTTTCTGATCAACATGCCTTTTTCCTTAGTACTTGTTCTCCTGTTAATTTATTAGGCAGAGATTTGCTTTGTAAACTTGGCTGTACTATCTATTGCTCTCCTAATGGTGTTTATTTAGATGTCCGCTGTGATAATGGAATGGCCGTACTTGCTGCTTTAGCTAGCTCACCTCCTGAGCCTGAGTTCCATGATCTTTCTGTGTTGCAAGAAGAAATCATAAAAGCTGTCCCTCCATTTCCCTGGTCCCAGCATGCTAATGAAATGGGACAAATCCATACTGCCCAGCCTGTAAAAATTAAATTAAACCCAGCTAAGCCTTTACCCAAAGTTGCTCAATACCATTTACATCCAGAAGCTGAAGAAGGTATACACCCTGTTATAACTGTCATTTTAAAGCAAGATATTGTAAGGCACAAAATGGCGATCGTGCCACACACGCCCTCCTGTAAGCGATCAAGCCCAAGCTTGCAAAAACAAGCATGAATGAGAAAATCCCATGCTGGCACGGCAGCATTCCCATATTAGGAAGCAAAAAGCATTCTCCGTTCTGATTGGCTGACTCAAACTGAAACCGAATGGCAAGGTTTAAAACCCACACCCACCTGCCACTTGGCGAGACCGTCCCGGAGGCCACCACCTGAGTGCCACCGGGATCAAATTCACATGTAACTGTGAGCAGGCTACACACCTGCCTGGGCTGATCACCCATCATCTCCCACCACCACTCCCCAGGCGTAACTTCCAACCCCGCTATCCTGTGCATTTTGCCGATGACCGTTTTGTAATGACTCGCGAATTCTGCGCCCATGCGACTGTAACAAAAAGAGGCGTAAGTAAATAAACTGCTTATATTTACCCATCGCGCATTACGAGCCTTCCTCCTCCCTTAAAGCCAGATTGAAAAGAACAAAAAGGGGGCATGAGTTCTCCACCCCAATAGCAGTGTGATCGTGCCCCGACCCCGTGGCAGGACAGGTATCACTGTCCCAGCCAAGAGCCCTTGTAATACGCCTATTCTTCCTGTAAAAAAAACAAAAAAAAAAAA
>NW_017728886.1:131628812-131633297 GCF_001723895.1 Crocodylus porosus
GAAATAGCAGAAAGTAAAGAGAAGAAAAACTAGAAGTTGAAAGGCTAATGGCTATAAATATCTGCCTGCATGTCTCTGTGATTTACCATTGTTTTGTTTCTCCAAGGCCGTATTTTTTTTCTCTTTCTCTGTCTTAAGTATAAATATGCTTGTAAACCTAGAGAGTCTGAGAAATCCTTTGAAACAGACAAGTGGGTGATTCCCCTTGCTGTATGGAATTCTCCCTGTGATCACAGTATAGCCCTAAATAAAGAAAAACCGGCTCTGTCAGTTCAGATTCAAACACAATGCAAAGTTTGATTTCTTTCACAGCAGACACCCAGTATTTATTAACAGCAGGGACAAAAAGTCTGTGTATGAATTTAATTGTTGTTCAGCATATCTCTTGAGATTTAACTTTTGTGCTACACAGGGGGCATGTCTACACAAGATGCAACTGCACAGTTGTTATTGTGCATTTAGTTAGTATTTGTATTAGCAAATACTAAATAAATGCACAGTAACCGAAGTTACTGTTCAGTAGCACCAGTGAATGCCTTTTAGGTGACACTACCATGCAGTAGCCTAATAATAATGCACAGTACCATATTAACACAGCACTGTTTGTGCTGTGATGTTCTACTGCAAACTATTTTTTGGTCACTGCATAGATGTGCCCAGGATGCATCTACACCAGATGCTTTACCAAGGAGTCCAATTCTGGATACACACGTTCTTTGGCAACAGGGGCATGTTGTTGCATGGGGGAGTGGTATTCACAGCCCTGGGTGGGTCTCCTTCTCCTTCTGCTGCTGCCGCCATTCCACCTCAGTATCAAGTCATTGGGCCTCAATGTGTTTGTGTCCCTTGATGGACCAATTGGAACCACACTGAACAGTCAGTAAAGTATCACCATCTACACATGCATGGGACTTACATAATTTAATACAGGATGCAGTAAATTAGGCTAACATGTCATTTCCTAATACTAGGAAATCTAGGTACAAGATTAATGGCACAGCTACTGCGCAGTAGCACAGGTGTAGATGTGGACTAGGAACAATTTGATCACAGTCAGCCCAGGCAGCAGGGGGCTCACTGCTACTTAGCTACACCCCAATACAAGTGGGGGGGTGGAGATGGGCCAGCTGCAGGGGCAGTTGTCTTCCTGTCACATGGGAATTAGGATCTATCCCAATCCCCAAGTGGCTGAAAGAGCTGTCCTGGCAACTGCAACTGCTGCATCCCTGCCAGCTGGAGATCAGGTTGGTACCTGAACTCTCACAGCCACATGGAGATTGGGACCAGCCCCTGTGCTCCCTGCCAGCCCAAGTTTGGCACCCTGGGGAACCTGGAGGTCCACCAGCTGCTGTAGGGGGGCAGAGCAGGGCAGGAGCAGCCCTGAAATGAACTGTTCCTCTCGGGAACAAATTTGTTTGTAATGGGTGTACATTCACATGCATACGAGAATGCAGTTTAATATTACATTAATTGTACACATAGACATGGCAATAAATGCAAAGCCTGTTCTTTGGGATGGGGTTAAAAATATGATTTGTCAAACTCTCCAAATAGTTGGAGTGGTTTGAATGTGGGGTTTTGGGGTGAGATATTTTATTAAATTTGGAAGAACAAAAAGTGGTCTGGTTGTTTTCTTTTAATAAAGCTCTAAAATGAATGTTGCCCTTTTCATCTTAGGGGTTAAAATTAATCTTAAATTAATGACTAAATAAAATCCATATGATTTAATAATGTAGTAAGTGGGAGTATTCCAATTTTGAGTAGTACTTCACCTTTTTAGCCTTGTTTTTAGAGTTGAAGATTAAGCTGAAATCAGTGCATTTTTCAATTTCCCTGTATAAATCTTTGATTTATATTAAGGGGGAGAGGTGGAGAGGTATTTAACTTCCATTTCCATTGTAGTGAATGGCCCTAAAACCATTTTGATCAGTTTTTTTAAAGAAAGGAATGAGGCAGATCATTTAAAATGTATATCCAGATTTAAATTTACTTCTGCTATTAATATTAGAATTTGGAGACATCACCAGATAAGCTTATTAAAATCCTTTTTAAACAATTAATCTTTTATTAAGAATTGTAACTTTTACAAATGGCTTGTTGATATATATTCTACAGTTGAACATAACTTGGTACATTATTGAAATATGGAATGTGCAAACCTGGTAGAACGTTATTCTGTAATGCTTTCTGACACACAATTCTTTAAAGGCCACTTCTAAAGCTTTGGAGCTGCTTCGGCTGGATTGAAGTGGCAAACAATCCAGAGTGATCTGGATCTCTGGATCAGATCTCCGCCAACCGAAGCAGCTGGATTGGATCGCTGCCAACTCGCACAGGCGTACTGAATAGCTCTGCAGTACAGGGTTCTTTTTGCCCAGGACATGTTGGCCTGTTTGGTGGTTTTCAGTGCTGATTCATCAAAATGGATATTGGCTTTTTTGGCTCATTCCCCAAGCAATATTAGGGACTCTTGCCATGTTGCAATGCCTTATGGAACTTCTTACATGAATCTTGTTATGGAATTCTGCAAGAATTTGGCAGCAGTCTATCTGAATGACTTAGTTGTTTTCAGAAAAGAAACCCTGGAGGAACACAAACAAATGTCACCTTCTATCAGTTACAATATACAAAATATATGCAACCTAATAATACCATATGGATGTTTCAGAGGCTGCAGAACTGCATGTGTCCATATGTGATGACCTCCATTTTGGCCCATACTAGGGATTTAACCAAGGATCTCAAAGGTAAGTGTGATCTTGAGTGAAAGGAATAGATCTTATTGGGAACTATAAATGACTAACATATCTGTGTGCCCCAGGCACAGGGGAGTACTAACAACTTGTACCAGCCTGTGTGTGTTTGTGTGTGCATGTGTACTGAGGTGACTTAATTACTTAATATCGGTACTTACTAATGGACAAAGCATTTGGCAGTCTGAAATGTTTCAGTCTTGCTGAAAAAGGCATAATACCATCCAGTGGCTAGAATGTGAAGCTAGGCAAGAGCAAAAATATATCAATTTCTAGAAAAAGGTTTATTAAAGGTTGAAACTACTTGGCAGAGGAGATGTTGGACTCACCATCACTTGTAGTCTTTAAAACAAAATTTTAGATCCCTAGTGTAATTTGAGTCCAATAGAGTTTTTAATGGAAAATTGGAAATCTTGAATCACTGCAAAAATATATTTATGCAGAAATGTAATTATTCTGTGATACATGTTGTTAAACTTCACCCCCCCATGAGGCCCAATGACTAGGCTCACAAGCATGACCACTCATGGGGCAAACTCAAGCACACACTGCATTCAACACCTTTATTGAAGCGGAGGCAACTTCAGGCAGGTCCCCACAAAACTGAGAAGTGGCCCAGAACATCAGTGCATTCATATATTTATACTTTCCAGTCCACACTCATTAGCATTAAACCATACCCAGCTTCCCCCTGTTATGCCCATGGCTCCACCCCTTCATCTACATGGAATTGGCTATGCATTAGCTTATTACTATGAAACTTTCCACTCTGCGCCTGCAAGAGGTCATCACCCCTACTACCTTCGGTCACCTGTGGTTAATCATCTTAAAAGCCTCCTTTATATTTTCCCCCTTAATTGGTTTCCTCCCCTGTCTGGTTTAAGTTCCTCTATTTCACAACTAAACAAATAGTCAAATAAACAATTTTTTTTGTTATTTGTAAACAAATAAACTAAACAAATAGTCAAATGATTAGACAAATGATTAACTATTCAAAGCCCCTAAGTAAACAAACATGTAAACCAAACATTATACTTCTGCTAACTTTAGCTTTTTAAGTCTTATGCCTGATTAAATCTCCAATTTGGGCATAGGCAATGTATGTATCAGCTGCAAGACCAAGACCTTTCAGTGTTCAGGCTCAGCACAAATCAGCAAGGGAAAAGAGCGCGAGAAAGAGAGCAGATTGTAAAAGGAGCAGGGAAGAAAGGGTGGGAAAATGCAAGCATAAGTAAACAGTGCATCATCAGCAAGACAAATGCAAGGGCTTACCATAAATCAGCAGGAAAAAAAGGGTGAGAAAATGCAAGACACACAGTGTGGGGAAAATGCAAGGGTTTACCATCCTAACACATGTATGACCATAGAGGTATACCTAAACAGAGCAGCTGGCACATATATTAAAGAAATTTCATGAGGTTGCTGCAATAGATGTCATTTTTGACAGCATAAGAAAAAAGCTAACTATATGTATTGTCCCAAATTATTTTTCTTCTATTTTAGATGCCTTTGTAAGTATTTCTAGTCCTTTCCTTGATTCAGAAACAAATGTGTATCAGGATTTAAAAAAGAATGTAAATGTTTGTTTCAAGTAGATTTACACACTATACTAATCTATATATTAAAGTCCTACTGCACCCCTCATCACAGAGGGAAATGGATCCCCTTAACACTGTGAATAAGGCAATGTGCTGAGAAGAAAAATCACCTGATGGGAAATTCATGGATGCAC
>NW_017728886.1:131634127-131635444 GCF_001723895.1 Crocodylus porosus
ATCTCGTTACTATAGGTACTTTATCTTTTGTGTTGGGCCGTCAAGGTCAGTTTGTCTCTTTCGTATGAAAACTTAAGTAATTTGAAATGAGGCACAGATAGGGGTGTGTATATGCAACACTGTTAATACAGAGGCATAAATTACAACCACAGAGTTTGTTGTGTTAGCCTCTGATCTTGTGTCTCTGACCTTTTGCCATTGGCATCTGAAATCAAAGACTTTGATCTTTGACAGAAAGTACTGTAGTGATCCTAGTTTATTGTGGCAGGGGTTTTTTGGGCAAGGGAGAGAATGCTGTAGCAGGGGAAAGAAATGTACACTTGGCCTTCATCTGTCTATACTGGGTCGTACAGGAGAATGAAGGCAAATAAGTAAAGTGGCTTTACTTCATTGTGCTTTAAGGATTAAATTTAAGCTTTGTTCTCATGTAGAACTGATTTAACTCTTAAAGCAAAACAGTTCCTTGGGATCCAGAAGTTGGTACTGGGCTGAGATGCCTGAAGGGCTTGACTTCCTGCATATTCTTTTGACTGTCCCTGTTCAATACTAATTAAAAATATACTCAGGGTGTCTCATGTCATCTTCAAAAGTAAGAAGACTTGTGAAGGCCTGACTGGTATGATCTGGTAGAGGGGCAAGAGGATTTTCCAGAAGAACAAAGATTTTATAACTGACTAAATTCTTTGACAGGCATCTCTGGCAATGCTCTTGTGGCCAGAGTACACCTTTTTACTTCAGCCTGGATTTTGACACTGTCAACCATGATGTTCTCATAAGCAGGCTAAGAATCTAGATGAAAGTATTCTAAGGTGCATGTGCACTATATAACTGTGATCAAAGAGTAGTCAAACTGGAAGGATGAGGTATCAAGCAGGGCTCCCCCAGGGATCTGTCATGTGGCCAGTACTATTTATTGTCTTTATTGATCACACTGAAGAGGGAATAGAGTATAAATTATGACACAAAGGTGATCAGGAAGTTCAGAAGATAAGATTAAAATTCAAAATTACTGTAATTAAATTGCAAAAATAGTCTGAAATAGAGTAAGTACAAAGTATTACACTCATATATAAATGCAGGTACAAAATAAGCAGGGATCCCAGTTTTCTTTGATAAAAAAGAATCACAAATTACTGGATATAACCAGCCCAAATCAGCTTTTTTCCATGATTAAACAAAATGCCATGAATGCGCGTGTGTATGTATGTGTGTATATATACGTGTGTATATATACATTAGTGGTGTTTCATTTTAGTTGTAGAAAAATGTGGATATATGTATTTTTGGGGGGGGTATCTGAAAATTTGGGATTTTTCC
>NW_017728886.1:131635629-131693442 GCF_001723895.1 Crocodylus porosus
TTTGAAGTAAACAAGATACTCCCATATTAACTTAATTCCAAGACAAACATTTTCCTCCCCAAATTAACGTGAGGAAAAAAGACTTTCCTCATCTCAGAATCGAGTGCAAGGTAGCAGGGGAGTCGGGCAGCTGCTGATCCAACTGTGGAGCCATAGCTGCTGACTTCTCCCCTGATATCTCTGCAACCTCTGCCTCTCCCTCCATAGCCTTGAGCCCCTGCCCCACTTCCCCATCTCTCCCCACCATCATGCCCCTCTGCACTGGTAGGTTCCATCTTTGCTCCAGCTTGATGCACTGAGCACAGGCCAAGCCCAGCCCTATAGCAGCAATGCTGGCTCCATGTTGCTGCTATGAGGCTGGGTTGGGCCTGTGCTCCATGCATCAGGCTGCAGTAAGTATGGATATGGAGCAGGGGTAAGGGAGGGGACAGGAATGTGGATGGGGGGAAACAAAGATTGTGGGCATGGACATAGGGGTGAAATGGAGAACAGGGCCCAAGGCTGTGTTGGGGTAGAAGTGGTGTCCCACCCCTTGCTGCTGATTGGTTAAGGAGACAACTGCCTCAGCCCCACTGTTCATTAGCTCACTAAGAGGATGTCCTGTATTCTGGGAATGAATAAGTGGCCACCTTAGATAAGGCAGGAACAAGAAGAGAGAGCAGTAGATTGGGTACAGAGCACATGGCAAGGATCAGAAGCAGAGCAGCTTATCAAACAGGGGGAGGGGATGAACCTGGCGCTCACAGATGGTGTGGGGTCCCCCACAAGGCTGGTCAGACCCTACCAATTTAGGCAGAGATTATCCTCCTTGAGCATGGGTTTGAACTAGATGAAGACTTGGTCCCTCCTACCCCTACTTTACTGTATATTTACTTCTCAACTATTCTTTTGTATGTCATCTCACAAGGGCTATGCACCAGGGATGCAAATTCAGGTAATCTTCATGGGTAGATAAAGGCAAGGAAATCCCATCTCCAAAAATTTGGGGTTCTTTATTCAGTGGTGCATATAACTGACAGAGTCAGTATTCCTACTGTGATATAATACGCTAACAAGAACTTTAATAGGCAATCCTTTCATAGATTTTATTTTCCTTCAATTTTACCAGAAAAGGGAATGATCCAGCCCTTGTTGATTAGTCTAGCTCCTTAAAAGCTACATGCCTAACTTAGTCATGTGATTTAAAGAGATACAACACAGCTGTAAAAGCTTATGTTTACCCTCAGTAGGCTAAGATGAAAACATTTCAGGATATTTTGATCACTTTAGTTTTTCAAATTCATTTCTGAGTATCTATCCTTTATTCCCTACAAAAAGCAAATGTTATGATGTTACGAAGTAGAATATGCAAGATCTGCAAAAGGCAATGGGGTGGGGGGAGCACAAATATCCAGCACTCCAAGTCATCATCTAAAGACAGTCAGTTTCATAGATTAACTTTTCTGATTATGTTAACATGTGCTCTATATGCTATTTGGGGTGCCTGAAGAGCAAGGACAGTGGGAACTTTGCTGGACATGCTTTTGTTCCCATTTTCAATTTAAGCGCCAATATGTATATTGTTTCTTTGCTGCATGGTACAGTGGGGAATTTGAATGGAGCTATTGTGTTGTTCATGCAATCTACATACCTAATGTATTCATTAAAACCTCTTTCTAGTATATTATTTCTGTTAAGCTCAGCAGGTTTTCCTATTAATATTTGATCGTTTCTTAGAAATTCAGCATCTAAGGTTTCTGAAAGTTATTTCCATACCTGTTAGTAAATTGATACCATGGTAGAAATAATATTGGCTGATGGCTTAATTTAATGAAGATAAATCAGTGCATTGTTTATAAGTTGCCGATCCTGTAGAATGTACTCTAAGCTGAATAAAGGTGACTTTATTCACCAGTTATCTGTTGTGACTCCAGAAGCAACTAACAATTCACAATCACCCCAAATGCAAGGGCTTCTTTTAAAAGGAGAGCAAACCTTTGCACCATCTTTATTTATTCTCATAAGTTCATTTTATTTTATTGCTATCACTAACATTTTGCAAAGCTCTTGAATTTTGGAAAACCTTAGCCTTTCCATTTATTTTACACAAATTTGGTTTGAATATGACTGCAGTGAATATGCAGTTTGAATATGCAGTTTGAATATGACTACAGTTCAGTCAAGGCCAAATATTGCGATATGGTCTTTCTCAGGGTATTTTTCTCTCTGAACCAAAGCAGGAAATATTATTAAATTTACAAGTCACCTTTTTTATATGCGTTTCCTATCAAACATTTATCAATTAAATTTGCATACCTATGATAACATTTGGTCAAGTACTTGGACTTTTGAGTGATTGGCATAACAAGCCATGAGAGGTTTACCCACTTGCACACTGACAAATAAACACCTCATGTTACATCTATATATTTTTGGTTTCCTCATTTGAAATACCTTACCATTGTATTTTCTTGTTTGTCTAGTCATCACCTTTGTTTCTTTATACCATGCTTACATCCTGCTTTACATCTTGCTTGAGACAGCAGTGCTTAATGGTTTTGATCTCTGTTATACAAGAGATCTTCTGCAACATGACTCAGGTGACTCTCTTGATCTAAGGAGTCTAACAGCTAAGATCCAGAATATCCATCTCAAATGATCTCATTCTCCTAAGCCTGGGCCCTCAGGCACTGACCTCAAGTGCCACCTATAACCCTCCCATCTTTCAGCCTATGGTCTGATTTTCCCTCAGACTACCATTGGACGCCTACAGGATCAGTCTTCACTAGGGATATTGATGGATTACCTCTCCCCCACCCTCCCTCCAAACAAAACTCTCAACCCTTAACCTCAGTCTTACTAGCACTTAACCTTGGAGCCATCTCCTCCTGGTTTATGGCATTATCACTGGCCTCAGTGACTCCTGATTAACTGTTATTTTAGCCCTTTGTGTGACTGTCACCTCAGATAGATGCTTTTTAATCCCAGTTGACTCTGGGCCCTGACTTTGACCTTAAAATGGCATCTGAGCCAACATATCAACTCACCCCATCACCACAAAAAGATAAAAAAAATAAAATGAACCCTTTGCCCTGTGCCTAATCATGACTTGGGATCCTGAAGACAGCCCCCACTCCCCCCCCCCCAAACAAACAAACAAAATCTAATTAATTTAGACTTCATCCCAGCCTTGGCTGACTCCTGAAACCATGTATGGCGTTGGGGGCAACTGAGTTCAACATTTTTGTGACTGACGGTGGGTCATCCAAAGTTAAAGGAAATAAGAAATAGAATAAGTTTTCAGAGTTCATCCAAACTCATACAGAGCTTGCTCTGGGGTCAAATGAGCCACAGGTCTTCATAATGATTTGATTTAGGGTGACCCAAAGTCAGGCTTAGATTCAGAGTGAGGTGCTACCTCTTACTCAAGGATCTTTTGTGGTCACAGTCAACGCAAAGGGTTAAAAGGAAGAAGTTTAACTGAGCTCTTTGCTAAGGTCAAAGGCTAGGATGAGTTTCAGGGTCAACAGTTTAGCCTAGCCTCAGGAGTTATGTTTTGTGGGTGATTCAAGGTCATACTCAGGACCAGGACCAGGGGAAGTTTTCCTCAGAGGGGTCTTTAAAGAACAAGGTTCCGGATCATGATTGTTTGTTTGACACACAGCCTCGGAGGCCAGCTGACTGTGGCTCAGAACAAGAACACACCCTTGCTCAGGGTTGTCTGAGGTTACAATCAGACCAGGGGCTGGAAGGAGAGGGTACTCAGGGTTCACTGAGGTCAGTACAGCAATGACACTCAGACAAAGGGCTGAGAGAAGAGTTAAGCAGGGGCCACTTGAGGTTGATGTGAATTCCAGGGATTGGGGGAATTTCTTTCAGGGGCTAACAGTAATCGACTTGAGGCCAAGGCTGATTAATTCATCTCCCAAGCGGGAAAAAAAGCCAGCTCATATAAATACAACCACATCTAACACATTAGCTAGTTTGTTATAGCTCTGGGGACTGGCCTTCTGTATTATTGTGTATATCTTGTGTATTCCTTTAGCCCTGTGTTCTGAATATGAACACAGCCTCCACTGACTCATAACTAAGGAGTTGGCTCTGTGGATAGGCCTCACCTCAGGTAATTCCAAGTTATACCAAGAATCACACTAGATGATCACAGTGATTCTTTCCTGGCATTAAAGTCTATTAGGGTCCTGCTACACATCGACATTCAAGCTGTATAGAAACCAGTTATAGAGTTGTTACACATTTTCAAGCACTAACTTTATAGTTGTCGGCCCTTTTTTATAACTGAATAGTCATTTTTATCATGTGATAATTGCTTTGCACATGTGGTTGGTCTAAATGTATTACATTATTAACCAGTTAATTGTGTGATAAGCACTTCATACTTATGGTTTGTCTTACTTTGCATGTGTGGGCAGTCCAAATTTATTGCATAACTGACCAGTTAATCAAGTAATATATGTAAAATGTAGCAAGAGCCTTAGGCACATAAAGAAAGGCTTATATCTCCCATATCTGAGGGACATATTTAATATAATAGAAATTCAGTCCCCTATAAATTATCTCACAAGAATCTGGTGATTTTTTAAATTATTTATTCTAAAAATACTATTTTTTGATTTGCAGATGAAACATAGCAAATATACTCAATATCTATAAAAGGACCTTGAGGTTCTCTTGAACACAGAAGACTGCTATCATTTTGGCGCACTAATTTCCACAGCCAATAGCATACAAAGAAGAATCATGGCTAATATCTCTGTCCCAAATGACCAGGTATGTCATTTGCAGAAGTAAGCTGGGAGCAGCCTTTGGCATGAGTCTAGAGCAGGGATCAACTTCGAACTTTTGAAGCTTTCACAAGACATCTTTATGAACATGCGGCTTCTAGTATGTGTGGCACAGATCATAAAACGTAGTTTCCATTTGGTATACCTACCTTTTGGTATCTTAAGTATTCACCATTTCAAAGGAAACTCTGCTGAATGATTGAATGCAGGGTTTGGCTTCACTGACTTCACAGGCACAACAATCCAATTCACACAAACCCTTTTTCAAGGGATAAGTTCTCTGCCCATTTAAGCATCTTCTCAAGCTTGAGTTTGGCCTTCAAACTTAAAAGGTTTGCCAGCCTAGCTTTAGCAGGTATGAGTATGCAAAAATCCCACTCTTAATGACAAGGTTTTGTTGAATAAAACCTAATGTAGGTGTCATTTTTTTTATAGGCAGGAAAAGTACTTTTGTGTCCATTCTGCTTCGTTGTTTTAAACCACATGAGCAAAAGATCTCTTCTTTGTACAGATGAACTGTAGCTTACAAGGGTTTGTTACAACTACAGACTTTCTGGTATTATTGTACTGGCAAATCCTTTTAAGTGCAGACAAGGCCTGGGTTTCCTTTGTCTCTAAATAGTGAAAACAACCTCTTGCTCCTTCAGCCAGGTCTGACATTCATTATATCCCTAATAAACATCAAAGGCCCTACTCCTCCTTCAGTCTGTCCTTCTAATACCCACTGACATTAATAAATAGCATTAATAATGCTAAAAGGCTAAAAGCTGCCTTTATGTGACTTTAGTCACTTGTCTCCTGAAAAAGAAATTGCATATAATTATTCTTTTTCACATTTGGATACTGCAAATGAGCTACAATAGCACTGGACTGTTGTAAATTAAGATCTAAAAAGCACTCCCTTAGGGGTTTAGCTATCTAATCAGTGATGTGAAATATCTGACAGCAAAAATGAAATGATTTTGAATGTGGCATTTGCTAAGTTGTCAGATGTTGTTACTAAAAGGACTAATTCAATTGCTGTAACTAGTTTTTCAGTGGGAGATTGACTTTTAATACCATTGTATAACTTTGCATAACCCCCCTTTTGTTTCCCCAATTTAATTTTCTAAAATCACATTTCCAGTTACATATGCAATTTAGTATCAATTCAAAACAATTCAAATTCATTAATGTACAATAAAAAGTAATTATGTTAGAGATGTTCATTTAAACTAATAGCTTCTCATACTTATCCCATTAAGAGAGGTGCAAGGAGTTGCCACTGCTGCAAAAACCCAACAATCCTAAATCCAATTATTATGTTTTATTGAAAGACTTAACATTATTTTAATTTCACTGCTGGATTACATTGTGCTGAGTAGAACAGGAATAAATGCAACATTATTTATGGTGATGACTAATACAGATCTGGACCTGAGATTTTTCAAGTAACTATAAAACCCTGTAACTTTTAGTGATCATTTCCAAATTTTTTATGCTTGCCTTCTGCCTCTCCCGATGAAAGTTTAATAGTTGTAATACACAATTGGATAACATAGTAAAGCATACCAGAATCAGACCCCAGTTTCTAATTTAGAGTAATAAAAGAGTGGGAGAAAATACCTTGGTTCGTAGTAAAGATCCGACATGAAATGACACTGCAAGAGCATAGTATTAGATTTCATTGTTATTTATACAGATTATTTACATAGTACAGCCAACATTTAGAGAATGGTATGGGTAAATAAAAGTGCTTTGTATTATGTTCTACATTTGAAAATAGGAATGGTGGACTGTAGCAGGGCACTAAGGTGCCTGCTATCTTGGAAAGCCGGAGCAGTGGCTCAGGTACTAGTTGCTGGGAGCAGCCAGGATGAGCTAAAGGCCCACACCTGGTGAGTCAGCTGACCAAAAGGGGCAGGGCTGACAACTATAAGACCCAGACTGGAGGCTGTAAGTTCTCTCTCAACTGGCAACCAGAAAGAAGGAGTACTGCTTGACTGAGGAAAGAGCTTGGCCCTGAATGTAGGAAAGAGAAAAAGGCCTGGATGTATAAGCTGCTAGTTACATGGGTGAGAGAGGTGGTGTGGTTTGGAGAGCGTTTAGCCAGGAGGATTAACTTTGCATTATAGCTCGGTGGGTTTTGTTATTGTTTGTTGTTCTTGTTACACCGGAGGACCGGGTGAGGCTATTAAGGGTTGGAGGAGGCCTCATAGGGGCTCCATGGTAGCATGAGGACCCTGGTGCCAGAGAGGGCACAACATTCAGGGGTGCATTGACACCCCCCCCCCCAGATACGAGAAGCCCCAGAAAGGGGGAAGAGATTGCTGATGCGTGCCAGGGAGCACGGTTGTGAAGCAAGCCAGAAGCGCCAGTGGGGCGCAGGAGAGTGAAAGTGACCAAACAACATCTGGTCCATCTGCGAGGCTTGGGGTGTGGTACAGGGGTGGTTGGAGCCAGACGTAGCCCATAAGGCTGGGGTGCCCGGAATCCTATTATAGAACTGAGCCGCAGGGGGAACCAGCAGAACCCTAGCCAAGGGACTGAAAGGCAGTCTCCCTACAGAACTACAGAACATCAAAGATGTGGTGGGCAAAATTGTGAGGATGCTTTAACATTGAATTGGCATGGTAGGGGGTGCTAGGGGAGTTCACAGCCACCCCTAGGACCCCACACTGCTATATGGACTGACTTGACAGCTAGAAAATGCCCAACAAATCACATGGTGAGCTAATCCTACAAGACCCTACCTTTCTTTCACCAACCCTTTCACTTTGTCCAATAATTGCGCAGACTGCTGCAAAACATAGACATGTGAGTATGTTGCTTCACTGATCTGCACTATGAATAACAAAGAAAAAAGCCTTAAGGTGGTATTATAGCTTACCTTTAAACCATCTAAAGGCACTTAAAACAAGAGCACACTCGTGCATCAAAGAGTGTTAACTCATTCCATGTATCCTTTAAGCAGTTTAAAGTTATGCCACTTGAGGCAAGGGTTATTTTTTGATTCATTCTACCCAGATTGAGATAAGGTATTGTTAGTCTGCTCCAGGGAGATAAAACAATCAACTTGCAGTCCTTCTACCCTCCTAATCTCTGTTGCCCAGAGCTGGTACTGGTCACAAGCCAGCACTCTTCATCCATTCTTCCTACCATGGGAATGACCCCAGCACATTATCCCCTAGCCAAGAGATTTTGGTGGAGCAGGGAGCCTATGGCAATCCTTCCCACCCTCCCCAGTGCCATGCATGGGTGGAGGCACAGTGGGAAAAGGGCTATAGCCAGAAATCCTTTTGTCTGCTCCCCTCTCAAATGTAAAGCTCCTCCATATGGCAAAAGCCCCTCTTAGTATTTGCCCCATTTTGGGGATGCTTTCTCTTTTCTAGCTTTTCTTCCTTCCCCTCTCATTCTTTTATCATATCATTATTATTTTTATATATAGTGTATTTGTAGTGAAAATAGAGCTTGTAGATGCTTTTACAAATGTACTTTAAGTTTAAAAGTAAGTTGTGCCATGTAATACTGTTATCAAGAGCAGGAATCTCTGTATGGAGCAGGTCCCTGAATGAATCTGGCTGGTTGTGTAACACAGTAGCTAGTCTGGATAAGTATGTTAATGAGTGGCAATTAACACCTACAAAATCAGAGGTCAAGGAGAAGAAAGAATCAATACAGAGCCAGGAATTCCTGGAAACTTCATTGTTAATGATACAAAAGCTCCCATTTGAACTAATCAATGCTGGAAACAGACCCTTGGAACTGAAATACCCCCTGATAACCACTTCCAGAGCTCTATTCATCATGGCAGTGAATCGACCAAAATTCATCAACCAACTCCTGAGACTGCACATAAGTGCGGATGTGGCCCCTGGCGCTGACAGCTGTCATCCAGCAGCTACCAAGAGGGATGTCCCTTGAGGTCAATGACCCCTGAATTGGCTATGCCCGAGAATTGGGGAGTCACCAAAGTCTGCCAGAGGAGATAAAAGGCAGTGAAGAATGACCCCCAATGGCATCCTCTGACCTGACCAGCATCCTGCCTGTACAGCCAGAAGGACCAGCCGGCGACCCTCTTCTGCAGCAACATCACGCTGAAAGAAGCTTCGACTGGTCATTAATGGTGGACTCCAGCACTTGGGGATAGGTATAACTTGTCATGATTGCTTAGTGTTCAGAGCTAGCTAATGAGAGAGAGAGAATGTGTGTGTGTGTGTGTGTGTGTGTGTGTGTTTGAGGGGATCAGCACCAAGGTTTATGCTCTGACTTTTGCATCCGTCCAATAAACTAGAATTTTATGATGATCCTGTAAGCTGATGCTTTGTAGCCAACAGGGCTGCCTAGTACCAAGACCAGGAGAACTGAAGGAAGCATATTTTCCCTGCTCTCACTGTAGTTAAACCCCTGGTGTGAGTGCTGCAATCTGTCCCATACAGCAAGTATGTTAATCCTTAGCCTTGTGCCCTGGTGCAAGTGTTGTGGTGTATGCTGTTGAATGAGAGTGCTGGTTCTCACCTCCATGCCTGAGCTGTGTCTCGCCTTGCCCATACCAGTCAGCCCACCCCACCCAGGGCTAGGACAGGAGCACTGGGGCCAGGGAGGAAGAAGGTAGCAGGTGGTTACTAGGGAACAGGGATCCAGTGTGTAGACAGAGAGGGATAAATTCAATTAACTGCTTGTAGTCTCTGTAGTGGGTGAATTGAATATTTACACCATCTGGTATAGGAGCATGGCACAGCCCATATCCAGATGGGCTCAGCACAGCCAAGAGAGGGTCATGAGGTCTCCTTGGAGTGGATCATTGATCTCAGCTCCCTAGGGAGCTGAGATCTGCCCAAGCAAGGGACTTTATGCAGTGAGTCCCCCAACACCACCCAGCCCAGGCATAGGGGTTCACATAGGTCATGATCTGTATAGCTGGACCCTCCATCTCTGGGCAGAGAGTAGATTATGGCTCTGCCATGGGCCCCAGCCCTGTGCTCTTAACTACCTTGCAATCCCCTGCAATTGCTGCCCTTGCCCACCATCCTGCTCCTAGATGCTGTTTTTTGCCTACCCATGACCCCATCCCATCTACCCAGCCAAGCGCACCCTGACCATGGGGGTCCCATCCTTTCTCCATGGAGACCCTCTCATCTGCTGCATCCAGCACCTCTAATATTGGTTGTGGAGTACTTGGGTCTGGACTGGATAGTATCAATTGCCCCCACTGTACTGGGCCAGGTCATCACCACCCCCACCAAAGCCCACAACAGCTTATTGAAATTCCTAAAGTGACTTTCCAGTCAAAATAATTACCCATCCCTGCCTAAACCTCTGACTGCTATAAAATTGTTTTAACTTTAAAGTGACATACCATTCCACAGATTTACAATGGTTTGAAAGTAACCTATAATAGTGCCTTTAATGAGGTGTAATCAACAAGGCCCACATTAAATATCTCATTAAGTAACAAGGTAACAAGCCTTCTAATGGTGCAAAGAGCTGAACAATGCCCTTCCAAAACAAACAAGGTGTCATGCTAAAATTTAAGTAGTATTTTTAATATATAAATCAATAGGTTGTATCAAATAGTTTATGATTCATGTATGATTTTACCCACCGGCCTCTTAAGTAGTTTATGCTGGATTCCAGCTATAGCTGAGCACCTGTATACTTTTAAAAGCATTTGAGATGAGAATAACATTTTTTTTTTTCATCACAGCTTTGCTTTCTCTATAAAATAAGTTGGTTTAAACAATGGTATTGTCATTAGAAAGAACAATGCTAAAGTTGTTTTATTTATGTCTTTATTAGTACTCCAGTTGTATATAGAGACATGAATCAGATTTCAGTATTCCCTCACACACAACACAGGCATTTTCTGTTCCACACACAAGTTTGGTACTCCAGAATGTAATGACTGGATAACAGAATGCATAGGGAGAGAACAATGACTGCAAGTACTATGCCCTGAACAGAAGTGTGCATACAATGAGAAGAAAGGAAGGAATCAGAAGCTATAGAGAAAAATATGCAACTGACATCATTGAAGGAAAGATACTAGGCCTTTGTGTTGTTTAGTCATTTACATTAAAATAAAGGAATTGTATTGTTGGTGCAAAACGCTGCTTAATGAACCTACATTGGTAGTTAAATTGTATTCTATTTAAGCAAGTATCACATGGCTGCACAAGGTGCAGGAAAATGAAGTATCAGGCCTTGAAGTAGGTAAACAATTTCTTAGTTTGGCAGAAAACTATCCGAATCACCTTAAGGCATCAGTAAAATCAAATTCTTATTTAGTGCCACTCTAGCTACTTGTGACCTTACAGTTTCCACAAGCTGTTGCACTGTCCTATACAGTGTTATGCATTGTACATGGAAGACAAATTTACCAGTTCACTGATTATTACAGAAGGCACATAGCTTTTATTCAAGAGGGACTTTGGACAATCGACTGTTCAAAGACTATGAATTGCATTTGTTCATTATGGAGCATGGCATAATGAAAATGGAAAAAGTGACTTATGGTTTTTAGAGAAAAAATATAAGGGAGGAAAGAGCACAGCAAGTTTATCAGACAAAAAATAAAATGATGTACAGTTCTTTGCAATTGCATTCTCAATAAATGCAACATCATAATCCATCTTCACATGGTTGAACTCTTTTACATGATGTATTGGACAGCATTAAGAGATGGGCCTCAGATTCAGAAGACTAAGTGAACAGTGTAAGTCAGATGGAACAACCATAAGCAATGAAGAATTGTATGTGTATAAGAAAACAGCACTTGAGTTTTCACAGGACTACAAATTTCACTAGTTTATTCCAGTAGCAATTAGAATTATTTGGCAGTGGTGGATTCTTCTAACCTTGAAGAACTTAGAGCAGTTGATAATGTGAACTATTCAAATGACCTTTGGCTCTTTAGCATCTCTAATGGTACGACTCAGGGTTTGCTTCTCAAACCTTTTAGACTCAGACAAAAGAGGATTCAGGAGGGGCAGGGAGTGCAGTGGTGCAACTGGCTTTACACCTTTGATTCCTGGTCCACCCAAAGTGTAAAACAAACTGCACAGCCATGGCAGCAGCATTTCTATTTCAGGCAGCAGTGAGGGTGTTACTTGACATCATTGTTCATTATCATCTACTTGTTCCCTTCTAAACTCCTCATTCCACAGGTGTTAATGACCCTTTCTCCTTTTTTTAATGGTCTTAATGTTCCACTAATTAAGCTATCATTTATTTTGAAATTCTACTGTCTTGTAGTTGCTCCTGGTAATGTAGCTTTTATTTCATAGCCTTGCAGACTGTTTTTAACTGTAGCTAAAAACATTAACTCCGGCTGTTAAGATGCTCAAGAAGGCTTGAATCTGTTTTATTAATCCGAAAGAGAGGTACATTTGATTCTAATGTACCCATTTTGAATATTTTTACTTAGCTTGAATATTTCCCCTAGTTTGTTGTGTTTTTAATACATAATATAGCAAATTACATATAGCAAATTAGTGCACATTCTAATAAATTTATATTTGTTTATGCTTCATTCGTAAATGGAATTATATAGCCCTCGGTCCCTAGAATATCAGTAAAGGTTCCAGGTTCCTTTCCTGCAAAAAACCCCCAACAACATGTGTTGTGTTATATATGATGATGCACCACACCATCTGCACCTCCCTTTCAAAATCCTAGAGCCACTTAGGACTGGGCAAAATTCCTGAGTTTCATTTTTGGTTTCATTTCAGCATTTCGTAGGGCTGTCTGAAATGGCTGTTTCATTTTGTTTCAGATTCCGGCACTTCAGAGGGACAGCGATTCATTTTGCTGTTTCAAATCACTGTCCCATTTCATTTTGGCCGAAACTGTTTTGCAGCTGTTTCAGAATTTCAACCGTGTTTCAGCCATTGGCTATAATGTTGAATCACAAAACTGCCTATAAGCTTGTCATTTCTTGCCTGATTTGGATGAAAAGTGCAGGGATGCTAGTCCCTTCTCAGGCCATAAAGTCTGCCAAGTTTCAAGGAGGCCATGAACCCTGCAGGAGTTTCTGGGGAACTCCACCTCAAATGGCTGACGAGGAAAACTTGTGACGTGATTTTCTGTGTGTGTTAAGGTGCAGTGGGGTGAAAACTGCAGAGATGGTATCCCCTGTTTTCACCCTCACAACTCCACTGCAACCAACAAGCCTCAGGCCTCTCAAAAACCTTATGGGTCTGGGCTTTCCTCAGCCAGAACTGTGCGATGGCTGGAGGTTATCAGGTGCCTTTCACCAGGGAGGTTCACAGTCCTGGCATTTCCAGGGGCTGTCACACCATGGGCAGTCTCATCCAGGCCTCCCTACTTTGGCAGGTCATGCCCAGGATGATGTGGGGCATCCCCCTCCCCATATAGTCCCAGCCCTTATACCTCCACATTCTTTCTAGCACAGGAGCTCAGCAGGAAGATGTTCTTCCGCTGCTGGCTGGCGAGAAACTAAATTGCCACCTCCAGCTCTGAGTGGGGCATTAAATGGCCACCCTCATTAGCACCTGTCCTGCTACATCTCCCTGCTGAGCTCCCATGCTAGAAAGAATGTGGAGGTATAAGGGCTGGGACTATATGGGGAGGGGGATGCCCCACATCATGAGGCCTCCAACTGGCATTGCCTGCCAGGTTTCAGGCAGTGATGCAGGGGTTTCTGTGAAACTGCACCTAAAACTACTGAAAGCAGAACTCATGTTCCTTGTATGTGTTAAGGGGTGTAAGTTGTAGCTGTGTTGGTCTAGGGACATAGCACAGACAGTTCTTAGGGTCAATCTGGTATCTTTTATTAGACCAACTGAATAGTTGGAGCAATTCTTCTTTGCAAGGTTTCAAGTTTAAAAAAACCTTTTGTCAGGCTGAGGAAGAATCTAGTTGGTATCTGTGTGTTCTTCCTGGGTGGAAGGAATAGTAAAGAAGCCAGAGGCTGGCATGCAATGCAGGCAAGAAAGCCAGTCAGTGAAAATGTAAATTGAGGCACCAGGATTTAAAAGACAGGCTGGAAGGAGAAGTGAGGTGGATAGAAGATGTAGAAGGGAAAAGTGGGGAAGTACCTGCTGCTACCTGGGGAGTCAGATGTCAGGCAGGTTATAGTGTCTTATAGCAAAAAACCCAGTTTTCCTTTATTTTACTTAGAAATATGACATCCCCTTTCCCTCAACATTTCTGCCTTTTTCTCTCCCCTCCACTATTCCCTATGGTGTTATATATATATATATATATAAGTTAAATTCCTGTGTACATGAGATCTGTTTTATAGTAACCATGAGCTATTGTAATAGAGTTGTGCTGTGTGGGTTGGATTACTGTAATGTATTTTACCATATGGTTATTATGTCTTAAGTATCTCGGTGTTAACATTGTATGATTTAGGCCTGCAATGTAGGTTGGCATGAGTGATGTCAAGTATCCATTTGTGTGTCAGGTTCCCATCTTGTCCCCATGCCCTGTTGTATAAATATGTTGCAACTATGACTCATACCTACCTAGTTTCATAGTTTGTAGGGTTGGAAGGGACCTGAGCAGATCATCGAGTGCGATCCCCCTGCCATGGCAGGAAAGAGTACTGGGGTCAAACGACCCCGGCAAGGTGATTGTCAAGCCTTGTCTTAAAGACCCCCAGGGTAGGAGCTAGCACCACTTCTCTTGGAAGCTGGTTCCAGATCCTAGCCACCCTGACAGTGAAGTAGCGCCTCCTGATATCTAGCCTAAATCAACCCTCTGCTTGTGACCATTATTCCGAGTCACTCCTGGGAGTGCTTAGGGGAACAGGGACTCCCCCAATGCTTGCTGGTCCCTTCTGACTAGTTTGTAACAGGCCACTAGATCCCCCCCTCAGCCTTCTCTTGTGGAGGCTGAACAGGTTCAGGTCCCATAGCCTTTCCTCCTACGGCCTGCCCTGCTGCCCCCTGATCATGCAAGTGGCCCTTCTCTGGACCCTCTCCATGTTGTCCACATCCCTCCCAAAGTGCGGCACCCAGAACTGGATGCAGTACTCCAGCTGTGGCTTGACCAGTGCCTCATAGAGGGGGAGATCACCTCCTTGGACCTGCTTGAGATGCATCTGTGGATGCATGACGAGGTGCGGTTGGCCTTCATGACCGCATATCCACACTGCCAGCCCATGTTCATCTTGGCATCAGTGATGACTCCAAGATCCTTTTCTGCCTCTGTACTGATGAGAAGGGAGTTCCCTAGCCTGTAGGTATGGTGCTGGTTCTTCCTCCCCAGGTACAGCACCTTGTACGTGTCAGTGTTGAAACTCATCCTATTCTCATCCACCCACCCCTGTAACCTGTCTAGGTCTGATTACAGCCTATTCCTCCCTTCTAGCGTGCCCACATCCCCCCACATCTTAGTGTCTTCAGCAAATTTGAACAGGGTGCTTTATTCCTCCTTGTCCAAGTCACTGATGATGATGTTGAACAGTGCAGGCCCAAGGACCGAGCCCTGCGAAACCCACTGCCCACATCCCTCCAGGTTGAAAATGACCCGTCCACTACCACTCTCTGGGTGTGGCCCTCCAGCCAGTTGGCAACCCATTTGACTGGGTAGGTGTCAACACCACAGTCCCTCAGTTTCTTAATGAGGACAGGGTGAGAGACAGTGTCAAAGGCCTTCTGAAAGTCCAGGAAGACTATGTCCACTGCTACCCCTGCATCTAAGGATTTGGTGACCTGGTTGTAGAAGGCCATCAGGTTGGTCTGACAGGACCAGGCTCTAATGAACCTGTGTTGGTTGCCCGTAAGCATAATCTCCCCGGCTGGCCCCTCGTGGACATGTGCCAGGATAATTCTCTCAAAAAGCTTGCCCAGGATTAAGGTAAGACTAACTAGCCTATAGTTTCCCGGGTCCTTCTTCCTCCCCTTTTTGAAGATGGGAACTGCATTGGCACTCTTCCACTCCTCTGGCACCACACCAGAGCATCACGAATGCCCGTAAAGCTGTGCCAGGGGTCCCACAATGACTTCAGCTAATTCCCTCAGTACTCTAGGGTGCAGATCCTCTGTACCAGCTGATTTAAATATATCCAGTCCCTCCAGAATTTCCCTAACAAGTTCCTCACTAACCCTTGGCCCAGGTTCACCTCCCCTGGGATCTAAGGAGGGTCCAGAGCAGGGGTGGCTGTTCAGGCCCCTGCTCAGGAAAATGGAGGCAAAAAAATCTTTAAATATGTTAGCTTTGTCATCTGGTATGATGGCCAAATTTCCTAGCGTATCCTGCAGGGGTCCCACATTACCCAGAACCTTCTTTTTGCCTGCTATGTATTTAAAAAAGGACTTCTTGTTGTCCTTTAATCTGGGAAGCTAGTCCCAGTTCCATCTCCACCTTGGCCTTCCTGACTGCCCCCCCTGCATCCCTGAGCAACTGCAGTATAATCCTCCCTGGTGATGGCCCCTCCCTGGTGATGGCCCCTCCCTTCCATTGGGTGTACGCCTCTCTTTTAGCTAGGAAACATTCCCGGATGCTTTTGGTGAGCCATGGGGGCTTTTGCGTCCTCCTGCTCCCTTTGATCCATGTTGGGATTACCTTCCTTTGGTCTTGGAGGATCATCTCCTTAAGGAGCGACCACTCTTCTTGGACACCTGGCTCCCCTCCCCTTGGGGACCTCAGTGCTTCCTCAACTATTCTTCGTAGCTCATTGAAGTCTGCCCTCCTGAAATCTAGGGCTGCTGCCTTGCTCTAGGCCTTTGTCACCTTGTGCTGGATGGTGAATTCCAGCAGGAAAAGATCACTGTCGCTGAGGTGGTTGAGTACCCTCAGCCCCCTCACTAAGTCGTCACCTGTGGCCAGCACCAGGTCCAACAAAGCATCTCCCCTGGTGGGGCTGTGACCTCCTGGGTTAGATGGAGGTCCTGCATTTGGGCTAGGAACCTACATGAGCGGTCAGACCTGGCTGACTGCTTTTCCCAAAAGATGTCTGGAAAGTTCAGGTCCCCCATGATGACCACGTCCTTTGACCTAACTACCTCCGCGAGCTGACTTAAGAATCCCTGGTCTAGCTCTTCCCCTTGGTTGGGTTGTCTTTAGTAGACCCCCACCGTTAAGTCTCTTTCTCTGCGACTGCCTTCTATTCTAATGAGAGCACTTCAGAGTGCCCCTCCTCTAATTCTTTGCTAATTGACGAGGATGTGTATTCCTCCTTTAATGTAGAGCACCACACCCCCACCTTTCCTCCCTGTCCTATCCCTCCTGTACAGCCTATAGCCCTTGATATTCACCGCCCAGTCATGCATTGGGTCCCACCATGTTTCAGTGAGCCCCACTGTGTCTGGGTTGGTGTCAGCTAGCAGGAGGGTAAGTTCTTCCTGCTTGTTTCCCATACTACGAACATTTGTGTAGAGGCATTTGAGGCCTCCTGTGGATGTGTGCACTGGCTCCCTACTTCCAGCATTACCCTGGCCACTGTTGGTTACATGTGTATATGTTCCACTCGTCGGCCTAGGCTGGGCTGTACTTGTGGGTGTTGCTTGGTTTGGCAGTCCGAGGCTTCCTCCTCCTTCGTCTTCTCCTTCCCCCAACGAGCCTAGTTTAAAGCCCGCTGGAGGAGATCCGCCAACCTAGAAGAAAACACGTGCTTACCTTTAGGGGAAAGGTGGAGTCCATCCCATTCGAGCATGTCTGTCATTGTGATGTGTGGGTCGTTGTCGAGGAAGCCAAAGCCCGCCTCGAGCCACCATTCCTGAAGCCGCCAGCTGGTATCTGTGATGCCTGTCGCATGCCATCTTCCACATCCGCTCACTGGTAGGACAGAAGAGAGAACCACTTGTGCACCTATGTCCTTCAGCACACCCTGCTGAGAGTGGTAGTCTGCCATCAAGTGATCAAGGCATCTCCTGGCCGCAACATTAGTATCCACATGGATTAGGACCATGGGGTGGATCATCTCCTTCACATCCTGAATCTTTGCTCCGGGTAGGTAGTAGACCTCGTGGGTCGAGGGGTCCTGGCAACAGATGAGGCCCTCTGTACCTCTCAGGATGGAGTTGCCTATGATGATCAGTTGACGCTTTTTCCTCCGGGACTGCTTGGCTCCTTGGGCCTGCTTGGATCATGGAGAGTGTAGAGTTGCCTCCTCTCCTTTCTTCTCCTCCAGAGTTGCCAGGGCCTTGTACCTGTTCTCCAGCTGGAGTGGAGGAACTGGTACTGATACATTACAAGCAGCCCTGGTTCTGGAGGTGACCGTCTGCCACTCTGCAGTGGAGGGCACTTTCCAAGGTGCTTCTTCCTTGGGTGTGTGGCCCTTCAGGGAAAGGAAATAGCCATCAATTTCATCCTCCGCCTCCCTGATTCCCCTCAGCTTGCTAACCTCCTCATGGAGCTCCCTCTTCTGCACCTGGCAGCATTCCGTGTCAACACCATCGTGGGAGTCGCTGCTTGTTTATAGCTTAGTGTGGTGCCTTCGCCCTGCCCTAGCAGGAATCTCCCCCCTGGCCTTTCCTGCTCACCCACTGATGCAAACGCCGGCGCGCTCTTACAAAGTGTGCCTGTTCACGCACTCTGTTTGCACGGCGCGGCTCGGGAGCGCAGCTCCCTACCGGCTCAGCTAAGAGGGATCTGTGGGGCTTCCCCTCCGGATCTGGCTCAGCTATGTCCAGTCCCTCTGCCCACTTACCTTTGGGGGGATCAGCTGCTGCTACCTCCGCTGCTGCCTTCGCTTCAGATCTGGTAAGGGGGCACACGTGCATGCAGGACACACGTGTGCCTGGATCCCTCTTCTCCTCCCTGCTCCTCTCCCATGTAAATTGGTTTTCCTTGAATGCCTGAAACAAAAGAGTGGATGAGTGAAATACAATGATAGCAGGACTGCCTACTAAATCACCCCATCATACAAAACCAATACCTGGAACAATGACCCAGCCATTGGAACCAACCTCTGCTTTCAAGAAACAAAAGATGAGGCAACCCATCATTGTACCAAGGTTGTACATGCTCAGTATGAACATCTGGAACCCTCTGGAACAGAGCTGGCCTTGCCTGGACATGCCCTCCCCCTAGGAGATCATAGTAGTCTGCCCCATAAAAAGGGGTAGTGAAGACTGACTCTTTGGGACACCCTCTCCATCTGAACCAGCACCATGCCACACCATCTATCCACCCAGAGGCCCTGCCAGCAACCCCCACCCTCTGGACAACACTTTGCTGGAGAAGACCCCATCTGGCCCTTGATAGGTAGCTATCAACCCCACCCTCTCTTCAACCAAGGGCTTGGACTCTGTTTCTCTCCCCTACCTGGAGTCCAACCCTTTCACTGAGTCTCTTTTTCCTGCTACCATTGTGTGAGTGTGTGTGGGAGCCAAGCTGTACAGTACAGTGTTCATTTAATAAAACTGTTATTTGGACCCCTGAGTTGGGTTTTGCTTAACTACAGTTCTGGCTCTGCTCCAATCTCTACCCCTCGCCCCTCTAACTTTTGTCTCATTTCTCACTCTCCTGCTTCTGGCTCACAGCAACTCCAACACCTGTCCCATGCTCCTGAGGCTCTAGCTGTCCTGAGCTCCTCTCTGCCTGTAAACCCTTGTTTCTTTGCTATTGCCTTATCCCTACTGTCTTCTCCCCGATCTCTGCCACTTGCTCTTTAGTAATCAAGCACCCCAAGCATAGTTACCACAGGCACCAACACACACACATTGTCACCTGAGTCTATGTTTAACCTGTGTGTATGTATATGTGTATTGTGTATGATTTCATGTCATTATCATTAGAGCATGTATATGCTTGAATTGGTGATAGGTATGCATGTGGCAAGGCTGGTAATCTTGGACATGTATGTGCCTGAGATGTGTGTGTATGCACCTAATTGAATTGTGTGTCTGTATATGTGTAACTGTGTTGCACCCTCCCATCTAACAGCACAATTTTGAGATCCTGAGAGTTGGCCTGACCCCACAGGGCAACAGTGTCATAAATCCAATGTCTATATTGAGCCCATGAGTTTCTGTATCTAGGAGGTTGATGAAGTGAAGTTCATAGGGGCCCATCTGTGAAAAGTGGTTTATAAATTCAAACAAGCACCAAACCAGGCTAATCTCATCACCAGAAGCCAACTTTCTACAGCCCAAAATACACTGAATGGATCCAGACCATGCCATGACAAGAAATGAAAAACCTGCCAACATATCTCCAGTACCCCCACAAACTGTCCCAGAATCTATCAAAGACAAGAATACCTGTAGGGACACATCTCACAGAAAAAACACTCTGTCTCCAGTGTTTCAGTCCTGATCCTCAAAAGGAATTTACAAACCACTTTTCACAGAGGGGCCTGTGAACTTCACTTCATCGACCTCCTAGATACAAAAACTCATGGATTCAATACAGGCATTGCATTTATGACCACACTACAACCTGCCTGACATCTGACTTCCCAGCTACTTCTCCACTTTTACCTGCTACATTCCCTTCCCCCCCCACTTCAGTCTGTTTCTCACCCCCCTGATACCTCAATTTCCATTTTCACTGACTGGCTTTTTTGCCTGAATTGCATGCCAGTCTCTGCCTTTGTTACTATTCCTTCCATCCAGGAAGAGCAAACACATACCAATTAGATGCTTCCTCATTCTGACAAAGGGTTTTAAACCCAAAAGCCCATGCCTTGCACATGGCATCCCAGGCAGCTAAGCTCACCTAGAGCCTCACAACTCCACTGCAACCAACAAGCCTCAGGCCTCTCAAAGTTCTTACAGGTCTTGGCTTTCCCTAGCCAGGATTGTGTTTGTGTGTGGTTGCTAAAAGTTATAAGGCACCTCCTACCCACCTTTCATCAGGATGATACTCGGTCCTGGCATTTCCTGGGGCTGCTGTTCTGCTGACAGTCAGTGGACAGGATAAGTGTTCCTGGGCAACTGTGGCCAGACCCTGCCACATCTGGCTGTGGCTTGCCCAATAGGCCAAGGCATGTCAGTCCAGTGGCTTCATGTCCTTGCTGAGATAGAGCTGAGGCTTTGGTGGCTACCTACCTGCCCCATGCTGGAGTCTGGTGAGTCTGAACCTCACCATTGAAGCCATGCCCTTGGCCCACATTGGCAGCACCTGTCATGGAGAAGACATGCTCATGGGAGTGCTGGCATGGGAAAGTGGATCCCCCTCATCCAAGTTCCCCAGAATGTGCCCTTCTGCCTTCCAGACTGTGTTCACCAGCACCTCTGTCCAGTAATCCAGGGTTCTGCTAGTGTACATGCTCCCCTTCACCCTTGGGTTGCACGTGGCCACCAGCACGTGGACTGTACTAGACCGCAACAGATCCAACTGTTTCTTGATGCCCTCCCTCATCCATTTCACCAGTGCCTGCACCTCTGATGACAGTGACTTGCCCCAGTCAGGCAAATGGATCCCCTGCAACTTCTCCATTTGGTTCTCAAGTTCCTTCACTATGGAGATCACCTGGCTAAGGAGGGCATCGCCAGCACTGACAGGCTTGGTTGCCTTGAGAAATGGCTTGAGGACCACCAAGATCTGGGAGATAGTATCCCACCCTGGTTTGTTAAGCAGGACACTGATCCCAATCTCCCCAAACAAGACCATCTCATGGATGGTCCTCTGTTGCTCCACCAGCCTCTCCAGCATGAGGTATGTGGAGTTCCAGTGAGTCTCCACATCCTGGATGATTTTGTACTGTGGAATGCTCAGCTCTGGCTGTTTCTCCCTCAGCATCTTGCCCCCCTTGATGCTGCAGTGGGAGTAGGCCACCACCTTCCTGCACTTCAAAATGAACTGGCTGGTTGTGATGGAGCTGTCACTGGCAGCCCTTTCCCCCTCCAAGGGTGAGCAGGGGAATCCCTAACTATAAGGTGGAATTTGTGTTCCACACAGCAGATTTCAACAAAGTTGGCATCACAGACTGCCATGACCATGTTGGCCCTGTTGTTGGTGACCATGAACCAGTAGGTGAGCTCACCATGCCCAACGAGCCACCCCTGCACTATGCAATTCATGGTCCCCATGATCTCTGTTGCCATGTGGGACTCATCCATCACCTTGGCTTGAAGAAGAACCCACTGATGACCTGACTAATGCCACCAGTGCCCTGTGAGGAAGAAGTAGGCATCATCTCCACCCCACCTTCTCCAGATGTCTGAGGGGAAGTGAAAGGCCACCTGCAGACCTGCCTTGCAAAGCTCCTCCCTCAAGTACTCCCTGCATGCCTCATACCATTCTGCTGAAGGTGGTGCCACCTGCACCATGACCTGCCTGAACCCTGGCTGTTTAATTAAGGAGAAGGGCTAGCCATCAATGCCAAGCATCTCCCTAGTGCTCTGGGTGATCTCTCTCACCCTTGCAATGCACCCCCACCTTTCTGTCTGCCTTTTCCTCACTGTTCCAGGGTGCCCTGCCTCTGCTTTGGGAGGACAGGGGCTTTGGAGAGAGAGGGTGACTGCCCTTTGGGCATGCTCCTGCTGTTGCCAGGCCAAGGAGGAGCAAGGGCAAGGGGGCCTGGTGCCTGCAGAGATACATCAGCATCCCTGTAGCGCTCATGTGTTTTGCCCTGGCTGATTTTGGCTCATCAGTGCAGGCAGATAGTATATATGGGATCATCTGCCAGCTCGGAATGATCCCAGACCACACTACCTGCTCATTTCTGGGGTGCGGGTGCTTGTATGGATGCTGCAGTTTCCCCCTCCTCAACAGGCAGAGGCACAGCAACAGGAGGAACAGATTCAGCTGAGCCACTTGCTTCCACAACTTCTACCTCAACCTCCTCCAAACTGCATTCTGGGAAGGAGACCTGGCTTTAGAGAAACTTGGAGGGGAGTAGCGCACAAACTCAGATTCCTCCTTGGTCCCCATAATTTATTTTGCTAGGGTGCTCAGATCCCCTACTTACAGATCCAGATCCAGATCCTCCTCTGGCACTAGAAGGCTCCAGCTGGTGAATGAAATGGGGGTGGAGAAGTTTGTCCAATGGTAGGTTTTCACCCCAACAGTCCTGCCCCTATCTGTGGTAGAGGCTTGTGTCTATCGATCTAGGTGTCATCAATCTCTGGAGCTCATCACCTGTCTGAGTGGCTTTTTCTTTTCCTTTTCTTCCTTTCTTACTCTATCTTCTACACCAGGACAGGTTTAGCACCTCTGCTAACAAGCCTAAGTCCACCACGATGTCTTGCTGGCGCCTCCCACATGTCTGCGATCTCGCCTGCCACAATTTGTTGTTATGGGAGAAAATAGAATGTGTGTGGGTCTTGACACTTTGGCTCTTGCAATTTGTTTTAGTGTAGTGAGGGCTCCACTAACCCGTACACCCTCTTCCATCTTCACAGGGGAGATTACCCTCCCCATCACCAGGGAATGTTATATGCCATTAATGGCAAGCTGACCAGCTCTATTTCATGTGTGAGCTACCTTACTGAATCTTATTCTTGCACCCTTATTTTTTAATCTTTATTTTTGCAAATTTTATTTTTATAAATATGTTGTCACTTACTTACGGGGAAAATGCTGGCTTTATGCTAATATAACTAAAATAAAGATTTGGTCTTTAGATTTAAAATGAACCATACAGTCCAAAGTTTGCTTCCTTTTCTACTCACATAATTCCATGTACTTCAAGGGAGTTGCATGAATGAGGCAGGATTGTTTTTATTTTATTTTATATTAGTTGATTTACAGTTGGAAAGCTGAAAACCTCCATAAGCAACCAGATCTTAAGGAGATCAGTTAAATATCAAGGCTGTTTTCAAAGATTTCTAACCTGTTGTATCTAGCAGTTCAGTATTTTGCATCAAGATTCTTCCTTTCCCTGTTGCAAGTGGATTGGAGAAGAGTGAAGCTACTCTGCCCACCACAGTTTTCACTTCTCGGTATTTTATCAGCTTTGAGAACTGCAACTGCCATACTATATTTTTCATGCACTTCCAGAAGACTTCAGCATTCAGTTGATAAGAAGCAGGTAAGTTCAACTTTAACCAGAATGCTGATAGAAAAAAAAATCTGAAGAATACCTTAAATCAATCTTTTGACTTTTGATAAGGGAATGCAGTTAAAGCCCTGCATTATGTGTCATACATTGTTTAAATAAATATAAAAAATACTAGTAGCAAACATTGCTGAACACGTAAGATACATTTTACAGTTAGTATAGTATTAACTTTGCTTTTCACGTTGTGTTCCCCTATCTTGTAAATAGTTTAGCCTTAATGGTATGCTCAAGGAAGTGCACATTGTACAATATGCCATTATAAGTGGGGTTACTCTAAAGCCTTTCTTATAAAACTGTGTTAGGAGTTGGCATGTGGTTTAATATGTTCTCTATGGAAGGGAAGATCACCTGCTATTTCAAGTGTTTTCTTTACAGAAAAGAACAAAAATGCATGATTAGGCACACAAAGTTAAATTGTGTGAATAATACATAAGATTTTTTTCAGAACAAGCAAAATAGTTTAAATTATTGCATGAATACTGGACATTTATGGTGTCATGAGACCCACAAAGACACTGCAAATATGTGTCTCATTTCCAAATACACTATGCAAAAAATAACTGAATTCTTATTTATCTCAATATTGTCTTCCATATTTTACCTAATAATCTCTTTCATGGACGTGTCAATTTCAGAACATAAACCACATTGCATGTGTTTACAAGGCCATACTTTGCTCACCCAACTGGGGTCAGTCAGGCTACTGGTTTCAGTGCATATTTCAGAGAATGTTCTCACTGGTATTATCTGAGGTCATTCTTTCCAGCATCCATAAAAGTATCTGTTTTTGAGCATATGAATTAAGGTCCTTCTGCAGCACCCCAGACCAGTTCTGACTTGACAGAGAATCTCTGCCAGTGGCAACATTTCATTTCCCCTTCAAAACCCCTGCACACTTGAGAGACCTATGTTCTGGCTTCTCCTGGTTTGTTTAGGAGACAATATCATCTCTTCTTGTTGCTATGTATCAAAACAACAAATACACTCTACATTTATATTTGCAAATTCATCAAAAGTATGTGTTAGATTCAAAAGAGCAATTCCTAGAACAGGACCATCCACTTGATTATTTTTCTAGTAACACACTCAGGAATAAAAAAAACTGCTAATGAGCTAGTGTTGGTGGTAGGCTGGCTTCCTTCCCTTTGAAAGATTTCATCTCTGGATGACTTCCATGGTTTTCCTATTCCCCAGAAATGCCCAGGGTATGGAAATAATATATCAGATTCCTAAAACAGGCCTTCACTTTTATCAACTTAATCAGAGGCTCTAGCTATAAAAGGATGAGCAAATGCCAGGGGGATTAAAGTTCTTTATCAGGTAAGCTTAGTTCCCAAAGTTTGCATGTTTATCCAAAGATTTTCTGAATTACCCAAGCTACTTGATTCTGCAAAACTGAAAATATCAAGGGAAGCAGCTTAAACTCTCATGGCATTTCTGGCACATCAGCTTCTAATTCTTTCTGGAACTACTTTTATAAAGGCAAAATCCTGGCCTCACTGAAGTCAAAAGGAATTTTGCAATCAAGTTCACTAGGGCCAGGATTTTGCCCCATTGGCAGGCATCAGCAACATTTTTGCAGGGGTGGGGGGCAAAGGAGGAAGTGGGGAGGGCGTGTCAACAGAGCTTAGCTCTGAGGGCAAGTCACTTTCAACCCAGCCCTCCCTGAAGCCACCTGGGACAGAGTCAAAGCCTCATAGCCAGCTGTATTGCCACTGCCAGCACTGCTTCTTCCTGCTGCTCAGGCAAAGCTGCCCCAAAATGCAGCAAAAGGCATCTATCTCTATGGCCTGGATAAAAGGCTCCATGCGTCAGATCTGGCCTACAGGCTATAATTTGCAAACCCCTACATAGGGTATACATATTAGGGCTCTGCAAAATCTCACTGGCTGTTTCATTTTGATGCTGTTTTAACTCATTTCAAGCTTAAAACAGCAAAATTGAAATGACACTAAAGTCTTCAAAACAGCCTTGAACTGAAATTAAGACAGCTGAGAAGATTCAAAAGTTTCAAAAGGTTTTGAGTTCCGAAGTTCAAGTTGGGCTTGCTTGCAGGAAAACAGAAAATAAGGAGAGGGAGGGGGAAGAGGGAGGAAGGACTGCTCTCATATTGACTGGCCAGTGACTATGATCCTTCCCGGAGGTCCCTTCCAGTTCCAGTGCTCGGGGGGTGGGGGGGCGGTAATGGAAAAGGCAGCACTGTTTGAACTGGCTTGGTTTCTGGCTTGGGGGTTGACAGTTACTGAGCTGTGTCTTCTAGCAGCTCAGGAGCGTTAGACAATGAAGGCTTCTACCAGCATTGATTTGAATGATTTCCTACTTGCTAGCATAGCCTAGCAAGTGGGATTCCAGAATACATTTTCTTTCTTCTAGACCCTTTTATTATTATATTTATTGATTTATTCTTTTCAATTTATAATGGTATTAGATATTACACTATATATTTAATTTATATAGGAAGGGAGATACATTTATATTTTATTTCTATACATTTATAACTTACAGAATATTCTACATACCTTAGATAATTTATATAGGAAGGGAGATACATTTATACCTTGAAGCATAGACTACACACCTTAGAAACCCCTGCCTCTATCTCTGTGAAACCTGGCAGGCTTCATAGCTACAGCAGAGGCTACCATGCCTGCAGTTTTCACCCTGCTGAGCCTTAACACACACATGTGACATGAGTTTTGCTTTCAAGACTTTGAGGTGCAGTTTCCCAGAAATCCTTACAACTATCTCCTTGAAACTGGGCAGGCTTCATGGCCTTAGAAGGGGCTATCATCTCTGTAACCTTCATCTGAATCAGGTAACAAACGACAAAGTTATAGGCAGTTTCATGCTTCTCCATTGTAGCCTATGGGCAAAATGTCAAAACAGCAAAACAGTTTTGACAAAACAAAACACTACAGCAGTTTTGAAATGAACTTGTTCCCCTTTCACACACACTCATACATAAAGGCTATGCAGAGTTCATTCACTTATGTCAAGCAGAAGGATACAAAACGGAGTGTTGCTTACAAGACAAGACTACCACGGTTACATTTTACTACTGTTAACTCTATGTTAACATCAGCTACATCAGTTCAGTTCTTGCTACAAAATGAAACTCAAAACAGAACACTGTCCCATCTAAATGTCAAAATGGGAGTCGAAATGGAGTAGTTCTGTTTTGCACATCCCTAATACCTATACGACGTGAAGCAGAGAGACTTCTCAAAACCGCCTATTAGCTTGGATGTAGAGTTATAGTAAGGTGGCTCTGATGGTTCTGGTTCCAGAGTTAGCATGCATTAAAGCTTACCCAGGTTTCTGCCCTGTGCTCTCTGACTTTAAGTAGGCATATTTATAGTATCTATTGAGAGTAAGATAATGACTTTGAAGATTTCAGTTCAGTACTGGGCTCTGCTATAGACTTGTAATATAACGTTGGGCAAGTTACTTAACTTCTGTGTGCCTGTATTCTCACGCCTGTAAGAATAAAGCAATAGTGCTTTATGTTTGGGATAAATCAGATCATAGAATTGAGCAAGATCAAAGTCCTCTAAGGTTAAACCAGCTCCTCGTGACAGCTATTTGCATTCATGTATGGATCTATCAGCTAAAATTTTGAAACAGATGGTTTTGAGAGGAGTGGAGGAAGTCCAAAATAAAGAAAAGAATCCGCAGATTTTTTGACAATCAGATATAGCAAGCCTGTCACTAACTTCAGATAATATTGCTGTGAGGCCTTCAATATTGTTAAATAGAATTGGTGATGATGAGTTTACAAGCAATTTGGGAATGTGGAAAATGTAGAATTGCACTCACTGCATGTAAGTGATATGAATCACTTCTAGCTGATATGAGGATAACATTTGTGAAATATTATGAAGAATTGATTTGCCTTGTTTTATGTACAGATATTTCTTCATGCAGCTAGCCTCTATGTAGGATCATATTTTCATCCCCCAATAAGGCAGAATTCCTAATTTTTATTAGTAATAATACAGCTCAAATGATGCATTCCAAATATTAGAAATATTTATTCCTCTCCTTTCTGGGTTACTCCTCATGCGCAAAAGCCATCACACCTCAAATCTGTACAGTCAGTCCTCCAGCCCTTTCTATGAACCTCACTCCTAGTGTAGTGGTTATTAGACAGTATACAACACGGTCATTTCATACATGTAGCCTAAAAATTGTGTTTGTGTTGCTTCAATAGCTTTCACTAATCACCCCATCTACCCATTTTTAGTTTCACCCTGGATTATTTTGGGAAAAGTGGGATCGTGTGTTTAAAGCACTGGATTGGACTGAAGATCTGGTTTCATTTCTCAGTTCTGCCACTGCCTAGCTTAGACAAATGGTTTAATCTTTTACTGTGCCTCGTGTCTCCATCAATAAAATAGAAATAACAATCTTTCTTCTTTCCTGACTCTTTTCTGACCTCTTTAGACTATACATTTCTCAGAGGAGAGGCTATCTCCCCCAGTATTTCACAGTACTTGGCTCAAAGGAGTCATGAACCTAATTATGATTTTTAGGTGCTATTGTAAAACAAATAAATTCTACTCAAGTCATATCTTCAGCAAAGACTGTAGGCATCTTGAGATAGGGACATTGTATATTACATGGGTTCAGTGCAGGGGCAGATCCAGAATTTTCCAAAGGAAGGTACTGGAGCAGTAACCGGCACTGAAAGGACAGCTGCACCTCCTGTTCCCAGCCACCTCTACCCCTGCAGGTGCAGTCAGATTGCACCACAGGAGCCTCCAGGGACTTTTTTAGGTCTCTAAAGTAGCTGAAAATCCACTATCCCTTCCTCTTTGTGCTTAGAAGCATGAATTGTCCCCTTCCTGCTCACTACCACTGCTTTTCCCCCTGTTGCAGGGTCAGGGGAGAGCCAGAGCCAGCCCTGCTACACAGGAGCTGGACTCAGCTGGGATAGGCACTGCAGCAACAGCATGGCAAAAAGAGTAGTTTGCCACTCCCTGCCTACTCTCCCAAGAATGAGGCACAGGGAAGGGAACCCTTGGCTTATCTCGGCTGCCACTGTCCCCATCCCCAGCTGAGTCCAGCTCCTGTGCAACCAAGCTGAGATGGGCAGGAATAGTTCTGGTGCTTTTCCCACCCCTGGGACAGTCAGGAAAGCAGCAGTGGCAGGGAGGGGGGAGGAGACATACCTCTAAGCAGGAAGGGGAAGGGAAGAGAGATTTTCAGCTGCTTTAGGGGCTTAAAATGTCCCTTTAGGTTCCCATGGTGTGGTCCAATGCAAAAAAGCAGTGCAGCCACACCTCTGTACCCCCTTTGGATCCACGCCTGGTTCAGTGCCTAGCAGAACTGGGGCATATTAAAGACCATTACTGTCTCTCTAGCCTGGAATAAAAACATAAGCAATATCAATTATGACAAGAGCTTATTGGTTGTAAGTCTAACTGATACTGACTGTTTTATACATAGTTTTATACATAGTTTTGATTAGGTTAAATAACATAGGATGCAAATCTTCCAAAATGTAGCAGATGAACAGAAACCAAAGCTGTTCTCATTATACTGAGCTATGGGTCAGGGTGCAGCATAGTGCACTATCCAGAGCGCAGCACTGTTGTTAAGGTTGAGGGGACAGGCTGGTCTAAAATCCTATTTCCAGAACTATGTTATGAAAGGAGTTAAGGAGTAGACAAAGCAGAAGGGACTCTGCCTAGTCTGAGCTGGACTAGACCTTGGATTCACAGAAGGACAGTCTTAATGGAGGTGTTTCTTTGGCCCCCTTGTTTTCAAACGTCTGTCACATATATATATATATATATATACTTTCACATTCTACAAGGTTAACATTCTGATAGTTAAAATTTATCTGACCAAGCCAATGTTCCTTGCTTCCTGCCATGTTGTCCTCAAAGATGTTGAACAAGTTGCCTAGAAAACCTAGGCATTACATTACATAAAGCTCCTGGACAAGATTTTAAAAAGTGGCACCATAATGGACTTGTTCTTCCACTTTGAAGTTCTCAATCTTAGCATTAACTTTTTAAAAACTTTTAAAATGTCTACTTAGCTTATATTCTCAGGGCAAACAGTTTTTCCTTCTCTTCTCCTTGGTTGTTCCAGAGGACAGTCATACTTGAGTTGTGGTACTTAAACATATATATAGCTAAACTGTTCTGAAAAAGTAAATTCATTTTAGAAAACATCCTAGCATTGGAGATCAACTCCAGCTGTGCCTTCCTTTTAGTAATTCATACATTTTACAAAAGGCAATTGTTTGTGGAGTTTCTGCATATCAGAAAGACTCTAACTTCCCTTAAAGCTGTTCTATTTCAAAATGGCATTTTTTCATTCTTCTTCTTCTGTTTCACCATACTTATTGTTCTGCTGTTGGTTTTATATACCAATGGCGCAACTGATCTTTTCTTGTGACCATAGCAACTGGATAAAATGTAAATATAGTAGGCATTTTGGTGAGAAAGATTGGAGTGGGGGGTGAAGTAATGCAAATAAATCATTTAAAATCAGCGCACTTGGAAAATTTTAAGTTTTGTGTTTAGTTTGTTTTTTTTTTTCCCAGTTTGAAATGAGTAAGCCCAGGGCACACATTTTTAATTTATAAAATTCATTCTTGCACAAAGACAATCCAAGCCATTTTTTTGCATGCCACCAACCAATCCCCAGGTGTTCACCTACCTTCAAAACTACAACTGCATGGAGATATTGCCTGTTTGTGTCTTGTGCCTGGGGCCTGGAAACATCTGAGTGAATTCTGCATCCTCTGGAGATGAGCTAGCATATAAAGTTAACTATAAGGTCACATTATTTAATTGTGCCTGACTTGTCTTTGCTCAATTGCTTCCCATGCCTACAGCCTTTTTTTCCTAGTTCTCCAAAGCAGACAAGTATTTCTGTATATCTTTTTGAATATATATAAAAAAATAGAATGCAGTTTAAGTACTGGTTCCTGGTCTGTTATGTTCTTAAAATGCAGGGGGATGTAATTTACATGACAGCAAGTTTTGCCTAGGAGCGGTGCAATTGACAACCATTGCAAAACAATATATCCTACTATATAGGTATCAGCTTATTAATACAGAGCTGTCCAAACTTATTAGGGGGGTACAAGCTCATTGGGGGGGGCAGTAGGGAATAGGGGACACTCTGTTTACCAGGGCGCCCCTCAGGGTTACTAGAACAAATGACCACAAACTGAAGGAGAACAGATTTAGATTGGACATAAGGAAGAAATTCTTTACAGTAAGGGTTGCCAAAATATGGAATGGGCTTCCAAGGGAGGTGGTTCTTTCCTCTACCTTGTAGGTGTTCAAGAGGAGATTAGACAGGCATCTGGCTGGGATTACCTAACCCCAGCGTTCTTTCCTGCCTCAAGTAGGGGGTCGGACCCAATGATCTACCAGGTCCCTTCCAAATCTATAAATCTATAACTCTTATGAAATCTCCTTGATCATGGAGTGTAGCCTTAAGGCTGACTCAGCTACAGAAAACACAGTGGTCTGGGTATCACATGCAGATGCTCTAGATCAATGATTCACAATCAGGGTGCTACAGCACCCTGGGTTTCCTTGATATCCTTTCAAGGGTGCCAGGAGGAGCCATAAAGGCGTAAAGCCATATTAGGGTTGCAAACATGAGTCACAGGATAAACTCTGAGATTTCAAATAGAAATCCATAGTTGTGGTCTTTCTTTGCAACAGAAAAACTGATCTAGGGTTTTTTTGCAGTAAAAAAGAGTGACATCTAAGAGCTGGCATTTTCAAAGGGGTGCCATGGATCTATCCAGGGGTGCCTCAAGTCTAAAAACCCTAGACACATTTAGAAAAACAAATGAAAAAAAAATAGGTTCAGGTCCTTTTTTGAGGAGTGCAGAGCCTGTGTGAAAATAAAACAAATTTAAGTTAAAAATCAGATCCACCTTTTCCTGCCCTCTACCCCCTCCATTCAAAATGTATATGTTAGACCTCAGCTCCATGCGGCTCCCAATGAGTAGGGAGACAACAGATTGATGCCATTATTCATCACCTGCAGACACTGCTCATCAACAGTTTTATTGAAAATGGAGACAGCTTCGGGCAATGCTTCAACAAACTGGGGAGCTGCACCATATTTTTTCACCTTCGTTTAAACTCATTAACATTTACCCCACCTTTGTCCCTCCTTTATTCTACCCTTAGTCCTTCCCATTTTAAGCTTCACCTGTGTTTACTGTTTGTTTCATTAGCATGGAATTACCTATGTATTTCACTTATTTACATGTCTTTTTGCTATAAGCACATGTCTAAGACCCTGACCCCACTTCTTTTGGTCACAAAGTCTGGAAGCTTCTGGACGCTTCTTTACCAATCACCATTCACCTTTTCAGATATGTTTATCTCAGATTCTGTTACCAGTTATGTGGTGTTTTTCCACAGTCCTGTCTGTTTTTCAGTCCCACATTGTACCGTCTCCACATTCCTAAGACTTCACCTCATTCACAGCACCTAGACTTACACAGACTCACTTGCTGCTTTTTCCAGAAAATGGTTGACACAGTTAGGATGGCTAGTTAGCATAAGCAAATGGATGGCTTAGCATAAGCATTCACTAACAAAATCCGTGTTATCTTCTAACGATACATAATGAGTTATTTATCTTACAGTACTACTGTATTGTTAGGAAAATGCTTGCCTAAACATCTTGCCCTGTTACTTTTAACACACCATTCTGCCTTGTGGTTAGCAGCTTTGCTAGGCCACAGGTTGTGGCTTTTAATCAGCTGCAAATCCAATTATCCCCAAGATCCAAATACAGTCACCCTAACAATACATATATTTATATGCATATTCAGGAAGATGAAAACAACAACACTATTCTGAAAAAAAATGGTTTGGAAAGGGATTGAGCATCCTCAAATTCAAACTTCAGGGCAAGCCAAGTATATTCAGCAGTTTACAGGAACAGGCTTAAAGAGAATCCAAACTAGTTCAGAAGAATGATGTAGTGCAGGATTGAATAGCAGGATTTTCATATGTAACTTGTCTAGAGTGCTTAATGCAAGGGGCACTGACTGGAACAGTAAGTCTAATATCTATGGCCATGGACACAAATTACACATAAAATGGTATAAGTGATAGAACACAGGGTCAAATCTCTAACACAACAAAAGTTCAGTATACATAAACCCCTTCCAAATTGGCTGAAACCCATTTAAGATACACCTGGATGGATGTAGTATCAGACTTAATTGATTTAGGTTAAATCAGTTTATTGACCTATTGTCCCAGATCCCCTCCAGTTTCAAGTTAACACACTGTCCCCCAGCATCCCAGGCTGCTTTGCACCTCTCCCTCAACCCCCGCTTGCAGGGTGGGAGGGCTTGTCTTGGCCCACGCTGTCTGCTCCAGCCCAGCAGGAAGGCATGCTCTAGCGCCCCCCAGCTTCTGGCCTGGGACACTGCAGGCATGTGGCTTCATTTCCAGAATTAAAAGTGAATGTCTGTTCACTTGCTTAACGGTTCAATCTATGCAGCATAGACTAACCTTCAAAGATTGAATTGATTCTGCCTTGGGCTTTTTGATTGTCTGTATTTAGCCTACATGTTCCAGGTCAGATAAAATGGTCTATATTTAAACTTGGACTGGTTTAGTGAAATTTGATGTAAGGTCAAACTTAACCTCGTAGATGTTGTCTGTAGAAACCATACCACTCAGTACAGATAATACCTTTTTTAGGATTTAATCTTTTAATGAGAACATTAAACTTATTGTCATTTGGCTTCCCAGGAGCCTGAAGCACAGCAAACACATTAGTTCTCACTTCTGGTTCTGTTACTTGCTGCTAAAAACTGGTTCATACTCTGTTTTGTCCCTGGTCTAGAGTCTTTAGAGCTAATGGAAAGGCTAGGGGCATGCCTGGACTGTAATAAGAGCTGTAACTAGGTAGCCATGCCCTAAGCTAATTTTAACCTAGCTCAATTGAGTACTGACAGTAATACAGCTGCAGCAACCTGGGCTTCTGTATGGGGTAGTCACCTGAGTATATATCTAGGGTCCTAAGCAGATCTGTACTGCTCTGAAGTTTGTGTTGCTATGGCTACACTTCTGATGATTCCTGACTTACCTAGATGGAAGTCATAATCATATTCTTGGATGGATTTAAGTGGCCTTTGCTAAGGCCTTAAGTGCTAAATTTCTTTGTAGCTGCAACAAAGTACCAAGCAAACTCACAAATGAAGCACGTACCTTTGCTTTCATTTTTATTTTCCTTCAAGCCATTGTTCATCCAAATTTTTAATTTAATTGTTTTCTCTTAAACAGAAATTAACCTCTTCACTTCTACCCTCCAAATCTTAAAGAAGTTTGTATCTAAATAATAGTTTTGTGGAAAAAACATTTTCCCTCTCATTCTATATAAAGATGTATGTTGTGATATTAAAAAAGAAGGTTTGCAGAACAAGTTAGGGATTTAAAAAGTTTCACACTGGATCAGACCAAAAATCAGCCTGTTTCAGTATTCTGTCTTTGATAGTGCCAAGTTCCAGATGCTATAAAGGAAGAATAACAGATAGTATTATATGTTTTAAAGCATCTAAAAGCATAAGACTAATCTTTCTGCAACTATAGTACTTGTTGGTTGGAGAGGGGTACAGAAGGATTACTTTTTCATACTCTGAAAGAGAAAAAGAAAGTGGGAGGATATGCATTCATATATCAAAATAAGTATTAAATGAGCCTCTCCCCTCAATTCCTTTTTTAATATCAGGTCAAGAGAATCCCTTCCATGCAAATAATTTTAAGTAGCTATATTCAGGAGTAAAATTCAGCTATTATCTGGCTATTTGTGTCTACAGGTAGCAGGAAATAACCCAGTTTAACTGTTTGACTAATTAGCTGCAAAAATTAATTGTATTCTTTGGAATACAAATTTATTTTCCCAAAGTGATCTGCTGGGGTTTACACCATTTCTCTCATTAGCATTTTCCTTCATGCCTATAAAATGAAGAAGAAAGGAAAGAAGAAGAAAAAAATCTAAAAAGAAGTGCCTCAAAACTGAGAGTGAAAAGAAAGAATAAAAAAGAACAAGTTTCCAATGTGTTCTATGAACCTTCCCTCTCTAACTAATAGTAATTCTCTGCTCCCCGAGTTAGAAAGAGAAACTTATTTCTGTCCCTGCAAAGTCAGACAGCAGGAGATTTTTTTGTGGGGGGGAACTTCAGCAGAAGCACTGTCTCTCAACTTCAGTGGAGACACAAATTAGTTTATGGAATTACCAAGAGATAATGCAGTAGAAGCACCACACACTTATGGAGAACTTGGTATTATTTCTAACAGCATTGCTGTAGTTACACATTTCTTCAAAACTTGTATAACTTTGCAGTATCTTCACAGTTATCCCATGCTACCCTCGGGTACTACAGATTGTTTTTGAAGATAAAGATAGAGGAAACAGAGTAGAAGTTAACTGTTACATATTTTACATGACTCCTGATTTAGCAGAGATGAGAGAAACCCTATGGGCATATACAGGAGTTACATTAGATCGACCCAACTAAGACCCAGTAGATCTAAATGCCAAGATATTCTGGGGGTTTCAATTGGGCCAAAAAAGTTAGATGAACTAACTTAAATCAGAAATGGGTTAACCTAATCCAATAAGGGTAAGTAGAGATAGCCAAAAAGGCCAAGATGGAATTAATTCAATCTTCACAGGTTTCTCTAAGTTGTTCAGATTGGACCATTAATGAATGGAACTCATGTTCACTCTTTAGTTGGGGAAGACAGGCAGATACTCAAACTGGCCAAAGCCAGAAGGTGGTGGGTGCCCTTACACACCTCCCAGCATGCTGGACATTACCAAGTGACCCTGAAATCAGCCAAGCAAGGGACATCCCCCACTGGCTGCCTGGCACATGCCCCCAACCCCATGCTATAGCAAACTCCCAGTTATTCTTTTTTTATCTTAAAATGCATTCCCTCCCCATCCCCAACCATATCTGACTTTTCTCTCCCTCTCTATTCCCTATAGATAAGCATAAGTGAGCTCAAACTTAGGATAAGCTTTAAACGTTTTTATTTTGGTAGCAAATTTTTGGTTTTGGATATCCATTGTTTTATAATCACTAGGTTTGTATTAATTTTACTGTTGTATATTGTATTATTATCATTTTTGTATTTATTTTTATTGTTTCATATGAATATTGTATGGTTTAGGCCTGTGTTTGTAAGTGAACCAAAGTTATGTCAAGTTTCCATTTTATAGGTTAAGCCTCCATCTTCTGTCCTCTGCCTGGGCATCCCATGTTGCAACAATATGATTCATTGTACTCCTCCCATGTAAATTGGTTCCCTCATGAATGAGAATGATTCGGCATGATTGAAATACAATGGTAGCAGGCCTCTACTGAATGGCCTGTAATGACTAGGCTATCACCTTGCATTGATTCATTCAGGAACCACAGACTTCACCCAGGAACAGAGACAAGAACCCAGCATTTGAAAGACAAAAAACCCTGCAGAACCAGCAACTTTATCATTGTACCCCACCATTATAGACACCTGAACCAGCAATTCTCACCATTACAGACACTTGAAACTGCACATCCCTGCATGGAGCACACATGCTCAGTATGCCACGGGCTGACCCTTGCCTGGGCATGCCTCCTCTCACTAGGGTCACACACGGTCTAACCCTATAAAGAGGGGCAGTGAAGGCAGACCCAGTAGGAATGCCATTTCCATCTGTACCAGACCAGCTTTACATCACCTATCCATCCCAGAGGCCCTGCCAGCGACCCCCCCTGGACAACACTGAGCTGAGGAAGACCCCGACTGACCATCGAGGATTAACTTCCAGCCTGGGATGGGTAGATATTACCTGCACACCTCCTCCTACAATTTGGACTCTCTCTCTCCTCCTGGACTTCAGTGGACTTCAGCCCCTGCAACAAGCCTCTTTAACCCCTGCTGCCATTGTGTGTGTGTGTGTGCGTGTGTGTGGGTGGCTGCAAGGCAACCAATTTGGCATTGTGTCACCATCTCCCCTATTCAATAAAACCACTGTCATTTGCAACACCAAGTTGGGTCACTGAATCCCAGTCCCTTCCCTATCTTAAATTCAAGGCTCATTCTCTCTCTCTCAGCTCCAGTTCTCACCCTCTCTGCTATTTTCCCAATCTCCTCCCAATTCCATCTCCCCTTTTCTGCCACCTCTCAACCTCTCCTTGCTTTCCTGCTCTCTCTGCTGCCTGCTGCTTTTCCTGTGATTTTCTGCTGCCCATCTCTCTGTTTTCAGGCTTCCCCCCTGCACCTTCTGTAATCTCCCCCACCCCAGCTTCCCAGCTCCTATTAGCTGTCCTTCAGTTCTCTCCAGCTTCCAGCACCTACTGCTGCTCTCTGTAACTTCTCTAGCTGCCCTGGAGCCATCCTCTGGCTCCCCACTCCCTGAACCCCTCTTTAACACCTACACTTTCCCTTAGTCCCATTTTCTCTCCTCTCCCCATCTACCTTTTCAGCTCCCTCGTAGCTCTGGCTCCAGTCCCAGACTCTGTGCCAGCATGCTTCCCTGTTCTGCAAGCTTTGGGCCTTGTCTTTTAAACAATTAAGCTCAATTAACCTAAAGTTACCTCTGAGCCTCAGTTGTTCAGCCCAGGCCCTTGTAGTCTACTGGTTCTAATCCCAGTCCTGGTAACTTTAACCCCTTACACTTCTACTTTCTTACCTTAACCTTTCCCCAAGTATCCCAAGTACACCAAGCACATACATACATACATACATATCACAATACCCAACTTAGGAATTCCCTTGTGTGTATGTATAGGTGGGTGAATACATACATATATGTATATATACATATATATACATGTATATACACATGTAAATATATGCATATTTATACATGCATATATAAATATCATTGTGTGTGTGTGTGTGGTATGTGAATTAGTAATCCACATATGTGTATTGAATATGCAGGTATTGGTAACTGGTAACTGATTCTGTCTAAATTTGGTGTGTGTAGTGTGCATGAACCTAAACTAATTATTTTGACTGTGTATGTATCTCAGTTGCTAGTGTGAGAGTGCGTGTGTGTATCGCTCTGTCTCTCTCTCTCTCTCTCTCTCTCTATATATATATATGGCACTGTGTGCATGATATACGAATTAGTGATCTGTGTCTAATTTTTGGGGGTGTATAGTGTATGTGACTGAGCTGGTAGTATGAGTGTGTATGCCTAACAGGGGTGTATGCACCCAGTGAGTGTGTGCTTAATTGATTTTTATGTGTGTATGTGCAGTTGTACACCATGGCCTCCTGTCTAACAGTGCAATATTGAGATCCTGAGCAATGTTGCCTGATCCCTTAGGGCAACATTGCTGTCCCCCCCACAGGGGAAGGAATTGGGGCCCCCCGAGCTGGGGTCTGCCAAGCTGGGTGAAGCCCTATGCTGCAGGAGGGGTTTCCCTGACCATGCCCAGCTGGGCCAACTGCATACCCTGCCCCTGTGAGTCTCTCCCTTTGACCCACAAAAGGGAGGGAGAGGAGAATGAAGGCCCCTGCCCCCAAGTCTCAGTCCCACTCCCAGATGGGGTTTTCCCAGTTGGGTGATGCCATGCTGTGGGTGTGGGGTTCTCTCCTACCCCCCAGGGCCAGGCGAGCTGCACAGTCCTACCCCCTTTGAGTCTCTGTCTTTGACCTGAAGAGAGGAGAGAGGAATGAAGCCCCGCCTCCCCAGTCTCACCTCCTCTGAGCTGGTGTGTGTCCAACTGGGGGGAACCTCTGCTGCAGAGGGGTTTCCCTTCTCCCTGCCCAGTTGTATCACTTCTATAAGAGGAAGAATCAGGGCCTGATGCCTGGCATAAACCTCCTAGACTGTCTGGGGCATCTTGCTGGCTCCTGCTGGTGCTGGGCTCTAGCAGGACATGCTGGGCAGCAGGGCTAGAGAGTTTCCTCTATGGAGTGTGTCCATCCTTGCTGCCCATGTGAACCTCGGCCCTGCCCCAAGCCACCTTGCATGTCCCTCTGGAGCCCAACATCCGGAAGCACCCAGCAAGATGTGCTAGGCAGCCTATGCGACTTGTGCCAGGCAGCAGGTCCTATTTGTTCCTTCTGTGGAGCCAGCCCAGCCAGGCAAAGAAGGAGGACAACCCCCCCATGGTGTGGGCCTCCCCCGAGTTGTGCAGGCTTCAGCTCAGAGTGGGCCAAAAGGAAAACATAGGTCTTTGTCCCCCCACTCTGCCCCTGTGGGTCTCATAGGGGACAGGGCTGTGTAGCTGGCTCTTCCAGCTGGGGGGAGAGAATCCCTGTCCCCCATGAAAAAGGGTTCTCCCTGGATCGGCAGACCCCAGCTTGGGGGGGAGCCTGGGATGGGGCAGGGGGCTCCTTCCCCTGCTTCCCCCCTGCTGCCCCACCAGGCTTAAAGATGCAGGCAGGAGACAGGGTTGGGGAGGAGAAGCTTTGCTGCCTCAGTTCTGTGACCAACCAAGGGGTGGGGCCAGCCAAGCCTGGCCAGAGCAGAGGAGCACTGGTGGAGCCTAACCCACCTGCCCTGTAAGGAAGCATTAGCAGGGGGCTGCAAAGCATCCTGGGATGCTGTGGGACTGTGACCTAACTTGTTTGGGAGGAGATCTGGAACAGAAGTTTGATAGACTGGCCTAATCTAAACTGATTACATCTGATACTATATTCATCCAGGTCTATCTTAAACTGGTTCCACCATTTTGAAACCAGTCTATGTGCACCGAACTTTTGTTCTGTTACAGATTTAGACCAATTTCCAATCACTTATATTAGTTTCTGTGTAATTTCTTTACCTAGCCATAGTGTCTGCATGGATTCAGAGCAGAGCTCTGGAGCTAAGAAAGCCCAACCACCTACTCCAGCTCCAGGACTGTGTTCTTCCTAGTCCCCAACCTTAACCAGGCTATTTTTAGCCACAAACAAACTGACCGTCATTGCAGATCTGCTAGCCCCACCTAGACCCACCCCATTGCCTTACATTATATACATTGGATTCCCCACATGAACCCCAGCACCAACAGACAGCTGTACCTGCTGTTTCTGGTCTATGATCTCACATCTTACTTTAAGCTGTATGATAATAGATCAGGTGCAGTGAATGTTTGTGCACACCCTATAACAATGTCAGTGTGAAACAACTGGTAGTGATGGTTAAAGCAAACAAAAAAGGTTTTGTTCAGTTTAATTATGTAATCAGTGTTTATCCTTAGAACAAAACTATTTGTATCTGCTCCCTGTATTTTTAGTACTAAAACAGGGTTTGGTTTAGTTTTCTTTGCCAGGGGTGAGGGGGTGTTGTTGTTTTTAAATTACCCAATGCATAATTTACCTTTGGGGCTTGTTATCAGAAAACTTTAGAGGTCAAAATCTTAACAGGACTCATTAGATATTTTTCAATGAGTAATACAAAAAATTAAATTAAAAAAGGATTTTAAACAACCAACACCAAATTATTAGAATTTCATAAAGTGTACAAAAACACATACCTCAAACTGTAAACCATACTCATACAGGCATCTGAGACTAAAATACTGTCTGGAGTCTGTGGATCATATATTTGATAGGATACAGTAACCTCTGTGTTCAAAAACAATTACAGTGGGAACTATAGCCCTAGGTCCAGCTCTGCTTCTAGGCAAAACATAAATGAAAAAAATTGGAGTCTTAGTTTAATGTTGATCCACATGCTCAAGTTTCAGTTTATTTTAACTGTTTTTGCCAATCTGTAGTGACTCACAGCTGTCTGTATAAAAGTACTAGATTTGTATAGAGGTTTTGTGCCCTGGGCAGTGGAGTACACAGGGCAATGCTGGCTGCCATGCTGCTGGTAGTGGCTAGCCAGCCATCACCTGCAGCCCCAAGTATTATTTTGCCCCTCCTGGGCGGTGATGCTGCCCCAATCACCCCTCTCATTTACTGGATTTGTAAGTTTGGGGCCAGCCATTTTCTTGTCTATGGGAAACATCTGACAGGAACGTTTTGCCTTTTCAGGCACTTAAGGAAATGAGCTTCCTACTTTATATAACTGCTAGTTGCACAGCTTGCTTTTTCATATTTTTAAATGACCATTATCATGAATTGAGATTTTATGGAAAACTAATCAGAACCCCTATCACTTAAAAAGCGGCAGGAAGATGTGTCTTATTTTGAATTTTCATTAAACAGAAACACTATACTATGCAAGAAAGACATTTTGTGAGATAGCACATATATAAAGGCATTATAGCCCAGCCTATCATAAAACCTTGCATCTTTTTCCCTTTCACCCCTTTTCATGAAGCTTTATTCACAAATATCAATTGAAACCCATTGATTTAATTGGGAATTCAATTACTGCATAACATTTTAATATTATATTGGCAATAGTGGTAGTCATTAGTTAATATCTCTACAAAGACATAGTTTCAACCACCCCTGGTTCTTCTTTGACCTATACATTACCTGGTACAGTTTTATAATTTTTGAATTTTTGAATTTTATTGCTACTGACCCACCCACCCTCTCTTCTCCACACACGTTATGCAAGTCCATTCATAGCATCTGAGGAAGTATACTGTCTACAAATGTTTACACTACTTATTCTCTAACGTGCCACCCTGCCCTATCTTCTGCCTGCTAAATTCTGTAACTTGCAACAAAACCATGTACCTTTTAGGGTAAGTATATGCTGTAATCACTGTTGTGGCTGCAGTACAGTTTTGATATACCCAAGCTGGCTTTAAACTAGCTAGCTGAAATATTGGTAGCAGTCTAGCTACAGCAGCAATCAACTCAGCATGTACTAAAAGTCAATGTACAATACTTACCCAACTTCAGCTTGTTAGGTGGGTTTTAGAGCCTATGTTGAGCTCTGTGTCACTGTGGCTAGAATTGCCACAGAACACTGCAAGATAATCTTTTACAGGAAAAATTACACGAAATATAAAAATCTTGTCAATTAAATGGCAAGAGACTGATTCTGCAAGGTTTTGAGTACCCTCATATTTCAGTAAAGTTGAGAAAGCTCAATAGTTTTCAGATGATGCTTACTATCTTGTCAGATTGGTATCCCCACAATATTAGATGAGTGAACTGAATTCTGGTTTCTAGGGGTAACCTATGGTGGTAGGGACCATCTTAGTAGCCATATGAGTGCAGGCAAAGGAAAATCTTTGCACATATCTTGATTTCGGAATTTTCAAGCCATCGCAAACTGTGAAATGTCTCTACAAGCTTAGATCTACTTGCAGAGTAACTAGCTTAAAGTAAAGGCAAATTCTTGGTGGTCTGATTTTAATTTTTTTTTAGTATTATTATTTGCATTAATTTTCTTTTTACCAGCATAGCCTGAAATCCCATTGCTCTAGGGAAATAATTCCCTAATATATTTGAAAAATATCAGAAGATTTAGCAGAACCTTATCTTTGCCTCAACCTGGCATGTGAAAAAAAACCCCTAGCAAACAGAACTATGGCAAAAATAACTGTAAAAATATTCAGCACGTCACAAACTATTTCAGATGGCAGCACAGCAAATATGGAGGTGTGTGTGGAGGGGAGGAGAAATAGTGCAAACAATTGATTTGCTTTACAAAGGTCTGCAACTGGGAGATATAACTCCACTGAAATTTGACAGCCAATTCCATTTTTATCTTTACAGACAAAATGGTGTTTATATTTCGTGCATGTGAAAAGAAAAGCAAATGTAATAAAAGCCACATTTTTTACTTTTTTTCCTTCTATTTCAAATCAAAGGTGGAAAGGCCTATAGCATGAACTTTTTCACTAAACCTGAAAGAAAGAAGCAAAAGTTAAGAGCTAATGAGCTTTTCGATACTGAATGACTGTAAGATATCCTGAGTCAGGAGCATTCTACAGTAATAACAGCAGAGGCTATTTCCAGTTTACTCTGATGCTGTGTTGAGTAAATGGAACATTCTGAAATTACTCTGGCTCAAAAGTGAGAATGAATCTGCTCATGTTGGTCTTTACAAGCCCACTGAATTCAATCATGTCAGGTTAGCCTAGGTATAGTGCTATAGCGATACGCACATAAATGCTGCAGAAAGACAAGAATAAAATAAAGGATGGGAAAATTGCTTTGGATGAAATAAGAACTGTCTTAAACCTGTGCTCATTTTTGGAATGAAAATTGAATTCAAGCCATTTATAGAATCAAGTGCTTGGACATATTTTTGTCTCTTTTGCTTTTTAGACCTTTTATGGCTAAAACACTGCAAAGAAAAAGTCCCCTTTGTGGTCTCTCCAGGGGTGAAAGTTAGTCTATACAGGAATGCTCAGGAAAATTGTTCTGAATTCATTTTTACAGTAGATTGGTTACATTTACTTAAATCTCTATGTAAATACTTTCAAAGTAAATTCAGATAAAGCAAATCAAGTGCTTTAATCCTGAATGAGTGTCCACTCAGGGATTTAATGCAGTTTAACTGAAGAGCCACCTGCTATAAAACAGATGAGGGATAGCTACATCTTTATCCACTGACATAACTTATATCAGTGTACAAAACTGATATAAGTCATACTGGTATAAACATACCATGTATTCAGGGCCTTAGTTAATTTAAGTTAACATTCCTGAGTATCCAAATGTCAATGGGTTTTTAATTTAGCAGAAAGTTTATTGATACAAAAGCTTATTATGAGATTTAGAGCCTGATGTGGCTTCAGTGGTTCAGATAAGCAGTTATGGATACCATCTGCTCTGAAATACCAGCTCTAAACCATTTTGGTCTATTATTATCCAGCCACAAACTTTGATTTAAAAAAAAAATCTCTTCATGCTCTTAATTTTCTTATGATGACAAAAAAAAATGTAAAATGTTTTCCTTTGGGGATCCACTGCAATAATGGCTAACATGGGATTCAAGAAATGCATAAAGACACTCTACTCATTGATTTACTGAAATTATATTTTTTTATATTCTTTCCTAGTTATGCAAATACTCCTTATTTGAATCACTTCAAATGCTGTTAATTGAAAAACTATGAATCATGAAGATTAAAATGAAGACTCTTTTGATTATTTAAATTGTACCTCCAGTAACATATAACTGTATATTTCATCATATTTAATAAAAAAAGGTACAGGATAGTGGCTACAGATAATTCGAAGATGTAGACGGAAATATCAGAATACATGTAGGAGAAATTACGGAGCCAAGTATTTACTTTTAAAAACACTTATGCATGTGCTTAACTACAAACACAGACATAAATTAAATATACGCATAAACAGTTCCCTTTAATTAAGCAGTGATATGTTAAAACATATGCATCTATATCAGTCTTTGTAGGACTACCACACTAAGGGTTAGAAATGAGCCTTTATTGAATCACTCTATTCCAATCCACCTTTATCCTTGCATAAATTCAGGCATCAAGACTGTAGATAAAGGAACTTTACCTACATCATGAAAATATACACCATTTTTTTCAAACAATGAAGTCTTGCAGAAGGCAGTACTGAATAAGAAGCCAATCTTTGCATGATTCAATTGTGAAAAGTACCAGAAAAGTGTTATAAGTGAAATATTAACAAATTTTGAATGCAATTTGGTTTTAATACACGTGTTGGTAGTAACCATTAACACGCCGCTTTACTTTTTGAAGGTTCAAGTATATTAAATTATGAATAAGGATTTTTTAAACAATTGAGCAAAAATAAAAATATTCCTTTCAGTTCACTGAGTGCTTCTGTGAGGATTTAAGAAATGATTTCTGAAAATAAAAATGTTCTATCTGAAGGCAAAAGTATGTCAGTAATCAGGGATGGATTCAGTTCTTTACTCTCCCTATATGGAGTAGATATTTAAAAAAAAAATCAAGAATTAAGTCTGAGTTGAATGGCTGTGGTTTGTGATTTTTTTTTAGGAACTTGTATGCATGGAAGTTTCTACAGAAAACACTTCAATTTAAATAGAAAGGTTTATAACAGCTTAGTTTTAGTTTACTAGTAAGGGCTAAGGTCTCCAAACATTAAAGTTATACATAATAAAAGAGAGCTTTTTGCTGCTACAGTAACACTCAAAAGAAGTGGCAGTCATTATGAATTCATAGTCCCAGGGTTTCAAGTGTATGAAATATGAATTTTATGTAGCAGAACGGCACTCATCTGGATGGTATATAATCAACTTTACTGTCTGCCATAAACTTTGTATGAAATCACAATGCTTTTTTTAAAAGAAAGAAAGAAAGAAACATGATCTCTTTGAAACTTTTCCTAAAGTACTCTGAAACCCAAGATTTGGAGAACACTCACAAAAGTATGATCAAATTCAATTAAAATTCCTAGCCAAGATGGCAAAGAATGTTAAAAAAAATTAGGGATATAGTGGACAAAGGCTCCCTCTACGTGTTATTTTTATGCTACGGTTAACGTGTTAATCACAGCATAAATGGGCAGGGTGACATGTCCACTCAATTTCAGGTGCCATAAATTGGTCGACATGCCATAAAAATGTTCTGCATAACACATGGAACATTTTTATGGCTGCTTTGTATGATATCTTACATTAAAGTGTTACCAGGGATAAAAATCAGTTGATAGTTGGCCCTTGCCCCAAGGTTTATAGGGGATGGGAAGCTGAAAGTCTTCTCCGCTGAGCACTTTAAAGCCCATATCAAGCAGCTCTGGACTGGACTGCCTGGCATGGAGGATCAGAGGGTCCTGGCTGGGAGAGATGAAGGGCTTCCCCACCAGGGATTTTAAACCCTATGCTCCATAGCTGGTAAGGTTGCTGTGCATCAGGGAATAAAGACTTCTGCTGAGGAAAACTGAAGGGCTTCTCCTGCTTTAAATCCCAGCTGGGAATCTCTGATTCCTTGTGCTCATCAGCCTAACCAGAGCTGCCAGGCTCAGGGTTTTGACTATTATTACTATTATAACTTTTATTAAATCTCCTCTCAGTCTTCTCTTCTCCTGACTAAATAAGCCCAGTTCCCTCAGATTCTCCTCAGATGTACTATTCTCCGACACCATAACTATCTTCATTTCCATCCCCTGGACTCTTGCCAATTTGTCCCCATCCTTTCTATAGTAGGGAGCCTAAAACTAGACACGGTATTCCAGATTTGACCTCACCGATGCCAAATAGGGGGGAATAATTGGTAATGCTCCTCCATGCACTGGCAATATGCCTACTAATGCAGCCCAGAGGGCATCTACTGTGCAGTTGGTACTGTGCAGTCATTTAGTATTTGCTTTAGCAAGTACTAAATGACTACACAATACTCTCCAGCACTGTGCAGTCCCAGCATTGCACAGGTTGTTTCTGACCCTACTGTGCAGTAGCAAAGAGCTACTACATGCTTGTGGCAGTGTCATGATTAGTGCCTGCTGACACTACGTCGCCATAGCAATGAGTTACACGGCCATAGCTTATCACTGCGCCAACATAGCATCTCATTTAGATGTGTCCACTATTAGCTTTCTTTGCAATAAGGGAACACTGTTGTTTCTTATTCAGTTCATTGTCCACTGTGAATCCCACGTACTTTTCTTCGGAGCTGCTGTTTAGCCGGTTGCCCCAAGCCTTCATTGGTGCCTGGGATTGTTCTGTCCTAAGTGCAGGACTTTGCACTTCTCTTTATTGAACCTCATAATATTTCTTTTGGTGAAATCTTCCAGTCTGTCTAGGTCTTTATGAATCCTAGCCCTATACTCCTGCATATCTACCACACTCTCCAGCATGGTGTCATTGACCCTCAACAAACTTGTGAGGGTTTATGCCATCCCATATTCCAGGTCATTTTTTAAAGATATTGAACAAAACTGGCCCCAGGATCAACCCCTGGGGAAATTCACTTGATACCAGCTGCCAAGTTGACATTGATCCATTGATTACTATCCTTTGAGCCTGATGATCCAGCCAGTTTTCTATCCAACTGATAATGCATTCATCCGACCCATACTTCCTTAACTTCCTTGCTAGAATGTTGTGAGACACAATATCAAAAGCCTTGCTAAAGTCAAGGTAATCACATCCACTGATCTCCTCATATCTGTAGAACCAGTCATTGCATCATAGAAGGTAATCAGCTTTGTCAGGCATGACTTGCCTTTGATGGATCCATGCTGATTGTTACTAATCACCTTCTCCTCCAAGTTCTTAGAAACCAATTTCTTGAGGACCTGATCCATGATTTTCCCATGGACTGAGGTGAGGCTGATTAGTTTATAGTTCCCCAGATCCTCCTTCTTCCCTTTCTTAAAGGTGGGCACTATATTTTACCTTTTCCAGTCATCCAGGATCTCTCCCAAACACCACATGTTTTCAAATATAATGGCCATCAACTCTACAGTCATATCAACCATCTCCCTCAGTACCTTCAGGTGCATCACATCCAGTCCCATGGATGTGTACACATCCAGCTTTTCTAAATAGTCTCTAACCTGTTCTTTCACCTCTGTTGGCTGCTCACCCCCTTCCCAAACTGCACAGGAGAGAGAGAGGGAGGGAAGTGGGGACAGTGCTGGCAGAGGCAAAGAGGCAATAAACCCAGAGGTCACAACAGCTAATTCAGGAAATAGGACTTGGATTTAGACTGAATTTAACACAATACTGTCTGTGGGTGATTTCTTTTTGTGCAATTTCCCATTCAAGTTATTTTTTTTAATTTGTTGCTCTCTAAGAACAGTTACTCTGAGGTCAGCAAAATAATGTCCAGGGATGGTAAAAGTGTTCTGCTACAGACTTGTCTGTCTTTCCGTAACTCATGTCAGGTTGGTGTTCATTCATTTTCACAGATAAGAATCACCTTGTCTTTCCAATGAAGACAGCAGAGGTGCACTGTAAGCAGGTGCGCTGTAAGCATATATGACATTGGTAGAGTTGCAGGTGAATGAATTCTGGATGTTATATTCTATGTTATTTGGTCTTTACTGATGAGGGGGCACAACTGGCACCTGGGTTCCTTGCAAAGCCTGGAAAATGGGAGTTAGGTAGCTTTTGCTTGAGATAGAATATTTGAGGTGGGTGGCCGTGTGAAAGCTAAGACAGGATTGTTACCTATGGCTACCTTGAGATGGTTATCCTTTTCCAGGAGGGGTTGGAGGTTATTAATTATGTCTCTAAGATGTTCAAGCTGGGGGCTGTATGTGACAACCAGAAGGATTCTGTTGTCCTTATTCTGGAGTCAGCATAGTAGCAGGTCAGAGTTACATCTGAGTCTGGCTTTGTTGATTTGAGTGGCTATAATTTTTGGATGGTATTGTAATTGTAGGAATTACTTCTCCAGATCTTTAAGGTGTGCATCCTGGTCAGTGGGATTGGAGCAGACATGATTATAATGTAGAGTTTGTCCACAGGTGATGAAACTAGTGTGTCTAGAATGAAAGCTGGTGGTATAAAACAGTGGTGGTGGTGTCACCATTACAAACCTTCACGCTGGTGTCTAGGAAATGAACTTACTGGGTGGAGTATTCTAGAGCTCTATGTTATAATCACATCACCTTGATGTAGATATTCCACTGTTGGTTTATGAGGCAAACCAAAAAAAGCAGTATAGTGTGCTTCAGATGACACTGCTGGACAAAGTGAGTTTCCTGCTCAGGAATGGACTAAATTCTTAAGTGGGCATTCTGAAAACATGCCACTTGTTACATGTATATTGAATAGCTGCATACATAGCACAGGCATATGACCATGGAGAAGGCACAGAGCTAACTTTAAAAATATGCTCATGTTATACATTTACAATCTCCAACAAGGCTTATGAGCAAATAAATATGAAGAAGTGACTAAACTGACCATCAAGGTTTCCCAATGAAAGGACAGGTTTAACATGTTGGTCCTGTTTTGTAAAGATCAGTGTTGCTTAGGAAATATAATCAATCTCCACCTGGGTACTCAGATCACTCCTACCTTTGGTTTCACTTACTGCCTTCATGCTACTTGGATCCACACACCCCCAGGAAAGCATTAGCTGTTGCATATTCCACAGCATATTGAAGAAATATGGACATGCCATTGATTAAATTAGAAGAACCAGATTGTGCCCAGTTAGATCAATCTTGCACTGGGGGTGTAGTGCTGTTCTGTATCACCAGCAAGGAGTTCAAAGGTATGATTAGAGCTTGTGTCATTAAAATAGCTAGCCCAAGTACTGATGACAGCAAGTTAAAGTAAAAGCAAGCAATATTAGCAAGTGATTTTTTTTTTGGATTCCTAAACAAGATTTGTCTAATATCATGAGAATTTCAAACAAAATAAATGATTTAGCAATCCATCTTTCCAGTTTTTAAGTCTTCTGCATATATCCTGCTCACCTCTGTAAACCTTTCTGTGCAGCCATAAGGGCTAGAAACATACAATATCTAAAATGAGATTTTTATATTTTCACATTCACTTGTCTCCTGAAGCATATTGTGTGAGAGGACAACCCTAGGAAAGGTTCCATGCAAAAACTTTTGGATAAACGTAAGTTTATATAGGAAGTTTATATGTGAGCTATGGCCATTAAAAAACCCAGCACAAATAAATATTGAAAATGAACCCTCTGATACTTTTTAAAAAAGGTCTAAAAATGCCTTGGAGCTTCAATTAAACTTCACTATACTTTTTAAAAACTGGGGTAATGGAAGCAAAGAATGAACTGAACAAATTCACACACTAGGTTAGAAATAAACCTGTTTCAGGGTACGAACAGATATAATTTTTATCTCACATTAAGGAGCTTAAAATGCAACATAAAATGAATGAGCAAATGATGCACAGTACTATCACTACACTACAACTCTGCTTTTGTATTAAAAATAAAAGCTGTGGATAAATAAAAATATCTTATGCATTTTAAAGAGAAGTGCTTCTGGTTATATCAGTCAGCTCCAACAGTGTATAGCAGAGGTCCAGTGAGCCCAAGAACCTCCCACAGAACTTGGCTTTACTACGCCGTACTCCCTGCCCCTATCCTAGGGATGTGCATTTTCAGTTTGCAGGACACGGGGGAATCACACCCAAGAGAGAAATCAGGATCTCTGCTTCCCAAGCCCTTTGCAGTGAGAGTATCCAAGAGTGTCAGCATCAGCAAATCTGAGACAGTTTTGGTGGGAAGGAACTGCATCTGCATGATACTGACACAGTGCAAATTGAAAGCATTTTAAATGTCTAGACAAACACCTGAAAGGTAGGGCTGTGCAAGGCTTCAGACCATGTTTTGGTTCTAAAGAAGCTTCGGACACTTCGGTGTCTCAAGCAGCATGTCCAGATTGAAGTGCTGGCGTGGTTGGGCTTTCCAAAGTGGTTTGGAGCTTCCTAACTGCTTCAGTTTTTAGCCCACTACACCTTAACACACATCTATGTCATCTATGTCACAAGTTTTGCCTGTCAGCAGCTTGAGATGCAGTTCCCCCCAAACTCCTATACCTATCTCCTTGAAACTTGGTGGGCTTTGTGGCCTCACCAAGGGGCTACTACCCCTTCAGTTTTCATCCCCCATGGTGTATCACATACATATGACATGAGTTTTGCTTTCAAGAATTTGGGGTCCAGTTCCCCCCAAACCCCGGCACCAATCTTCTTGAAACTTGACAGGCTTCATGCGCTCAGCAGAGGCTACTGCCCCTGCAGGTTTCACCCAAATCAGACAAAAAACAACAACGTTATAGATATTTCATTGATTCCCCATTATATCTTATGGCTGCATCTCCAAGGCAGCTCTGAAGCTGCAGAGCCACTTCAGCCAGATTGATGCCGGAACCTGGTCCGTAGCTCCGGATCAGATCATTGGCATCCACAGTGGCCAGATGTAAAGTTGGATCGAATAGCTGCCTACTCATAGAGGCCTACTGAAGGAACTACTGGCTCTATTTCTGGTGCCAGAAAGGCCATAGACAGAAGGATGGTACATCTGAGTGAAGATTTTGAAAAGGGAGATGCCCAGAGACAAGGGAGAGAGAGAGATAGGAAGGACAAGAGAAACTTGAGAGAGAATAGCTGGGGTCGTTTATTCCTGACAGATTGCTTGGGCTTTGGGTTGTATTGCAATGGACCAATAAAGGTTATCTGGTTTTAAGAAAAGTTGACTGCCTTCTTGCTTGTTACTCCAGGAACACATAATGGCTCTCTAGAATCCCCCTCCAGATCTCTGAAAATAGCTTTCTGATGGATGCCACAGATAGCAAATGGGGAGTGGGGGGATGTGGTCAGGGATGAAAGGCCAGACCTTGGAGCCCAAGGAGCCATGAGCTCCCCACTCTAGAAGCTATATCTAAACCTCCTTTAGGAGGTACTGGATAGTTTGCAATGTCTGTGCATACCCTTAGTTTCTTAATGTAGTCTGTCTTTTAGACAAGTTAAAAACAAAAACAAAAAGGGAAGACTAACAAGAGGGTGGTGGCGGGTGAGGGGAAACTAGCAAAATGTTTGTTATAAAGTAGTGGTTTATTTAAATGACTACTTTTAGGCTTCTATAGGTTCAGGAATGTTAAGATTAGTATAACAAATACAAGTTCTTCTAAAGCTATATCATTTAAAAGTGTTATTCTGTAGAATACAGAACTGTCCCGTTGGTATTACCCAGGTGCTTTTCAAATTTACTGTAGATTTTAGCATTTAAGTGTCTTTTTATATAGTGGTGTGTTAAGCAACAAATTGCAATTGTAATAATATTGCTGTGCTGCAACTAGTTAAGCACTGATTAGTTCATAGCTGAAAGTTTTTAATAACATTTGTCCATTTCTTCTTAAGTGTCATATTTTCATTCCAAGTATAAATAACCTGTATATTCTCCTTGGCCCAATTATTTGCTTTATTACAATACAGCTTAATTGGTTTAGAGAGATTAATCTATTTGTTAATTTAAATATTACTCAATATTAATGATTCTATCAAAAACCTAAGAAGGCATTTATTACTTCAGAGAGCAAGATCGGTATGGTGCCTATTTTAAATCCTAAATGAGCCTCACTGGTGTTCCTAAAGCTACTGAGTCACTGTAAACACTTCTATTCCAACATTCATAACCCCAAGGGTCCTCCTACACATTAACGATAAGAAAACCTAAAAGGGATAATATTCATAGGGATTTCAGGAGTCCAGCATTAATCACTGTTAACTTAAATAGAAGCTTGTTTGGCACAGTAGATGAGAGCAGAAAAGCTGTGATGTTGTGATTTCAAGGTCTTAAATCCCAAGGTGATCAGAAATTGAAATCAAAAGGGGGGAAGGGGAAGGCAACTGAGCTCTTCTGTGTAAAGCACACAACTGACAGAATTGTGATCTGTAAACTATCTCACCTCGTAATCACGCTGTGGATATAAATGAATCTCAGAGCTAATGAAATCTGGAATTTCCCACTGTGGTCCACGGCCTCTTATCAGCTCTCATGCCTCAATTGCTCCATAAGCAGATAAGGTGGGAGACAGAGAGGTGTTACATCTTGAAGAGAGTGCTATAGCTTGTACCATTGTATAAAACTCATTGTTACACCCCCTCCCCCAGTGGCTCCAAACGAGAAATGGAGTGGTTTGTGCTGGGATTGTAAGCAGTGTACTTCTGAGGCAATATTAAAGCACTTTTAATATATGCTAGTTGAAAGGATGCACAGAATGGAGCACAATGATACCAAAAGCCAGGAAAGCTGGTGGAAAAATAAAGGAATGAGCAACCAACATAAGGGGATACAGACATGTTCTCAGCTTATCCATCCCCCATTTGACTACCATGTCTGGAACTGAGTATTAGAAAGGTAATTTATCTATTTGGCCTCTCACTTGCAATGAAAATGAAAGCACATCTCTACAGTGACTGCAGTATTTTTGATACTTTAATGTGGTGGGATGTCAGATTGCTCTGTGCCAGTTATACTGCACTCTTAGCTGTGAGTACAGGGGATGGAATTTATGCTGTTTGTCAATGATTTTCACAGTGATCATACTCCTGTGGTCATTTGAAGGGCCTCCTGCAGCAGGCAATTTGTCTGAAAATGGTTGTTGTAGCAACACTTCTGATAAATCTTTTCTGCAGTACAATCACCCCAGTCTGCCTAAGTGCATTGGCACAGCAATCCCTTGAACGTCTGTGGACAAATAATAAGAATCCACTGACTTATGGAGCACACTTCCCAGATTTATCTCTGTCTAACTATAAGTTATAATGAAAATATGGAAACATTTAAAAAAGGACAGCATCTTGAGAGATTCAGGATTGTTGCCATAATCAAAGAAATGAAATAGATCTGATCACAGCCATTGTTGTGGTGTTGCACTCCTGTCCATAGCAGGGAAGATCCTCACCCATACTCTCCTCAAAAGAGTCACTTTCATTGCTGAGCATATTCTACCCAAATCCCAGCATGGTTTCAGACAAATCAGAACTACAGGAAATGTGATATTTTTTGCTAGACAGCTGCAGAATCATAGAAGTAGGGTCAAAAGGGACCTTGTAGATCTTCAAGTCCGACCCCCTGCCTGGGCAGGAGAAAAACTGGGCTCAAATGACTCCAGCCAGGTCGGCATCAAGCCTCTTCTTAAAGACCCCTAGGGTAGGAGCCAGCACCACTTCCCTTGGAAGTTGGTTCCAGATCCTAGCCACCCTAACTGTGAAGTAGTTCTTACGGATGTCTTATCTAAACCTACTTTCCAGCAACTTGTGGCCGTTATTCCTTGTTATGCCAGGGGGCACTAGGGGAAACAAGGTCTCTCCCAAACCCTTCTGGTCCCCCTTAGTGAGTTTATAGACAGTCACTAGGTCCCCCCTCTGCTTTCTCTTGTGAAGGCTGAATAGGTTCAGGTCCTACAGTCTCTCATTGTAGGGTCTGCCCTGTTGCCCCCCGTATCATGCTGGTGGCCCTCCTCTGGACCCTCTCAATGTTGTCCACCTCCCTCCTGAAGTGGGGTTTACAGAACTGGACACAGTACTCCAGCTGTGGCCTGACCAGTGTCACGTAGAGGGGGAGGATCACCTCCTTGGCCCTGCTAGAGATGCACCTGTGGATTCACGACAAGGTCCGGTTAGCCCTGCCAACCGTGACCTCGCATTGTCGGCCCATGTTCATCTTGGAGTCAGTAATAACTCCAAGATCCCTTTCTGCCTCCCCCGAAACCATGTACTTTACTCAGCCAGCCTTTCAGCTGAATGCAACCAATAAAAAGGAGCCTTGTGAATTTGAGAGAGATAAACTGAATCTAATCTACTTCTAGAAACATCATTCAGTGCTTGTCTTAATTTGTAAATCTAGCATCCCAGGCAGAAACAAAGGCTCTTGGAAAGTGTATAGGGCGTATCTTCCTGATAGTGCTGGCTTGTGATTTGTCAAGAACGTCAGGTGCCAAACTAATTGCTTATGTCTGAGGCAGCACCAACTGTTATGGATGTTTGAAGTAGAAAGGCATAGTCATGATTTGAAAATACTCTATGGGCCTGACCATCTACTATAAAATATTTATAACTGCAAAAATGCAAACAATATGACGTACCTGCATGCTTTCTTTGAAGTTGATGGGGCTTGTTAAATGCCCACATATACTCACAATTAAAATACATTGTAGACCAGGACCCAAGCTGATGAAAATGAGTCATGTTTAATTTGAACATTAAAAAAAAACCCCAACCCTACCCATTTTATTAACAATTGGATTGTTTTGACAGATCCCAAATCTACATGATACTGAACTGTTCCTGGGTTAAACATTTTGGGTGTTTTATCTTAATGCCTTTTTTGCTTTGCCAAAGTTATAAGATTCATCTATAATTACACTGATGAAAAAGTTAATAGACTCTTTTCTCTCTTTTTTGTTTAAAGCACCTCATTAAAAAGATTTGAACTCATTTCCTTTGCAACCTAAGATATTTATTTTCCACTACACTACACAATATTAATTACACTCATTGGAAATTTACAGCTGTTAAATTATCTAGAAGAAGGCTGTATTGTCTGATGAATGCCAATAAAGTGCATTGAGATGGGTCTGAACCAAACCTGGGATTCAAGTAACCTACAACTTTGTAGGAGCAGCTTGAAAACTGAATAAGAATTCTGCATCTCAGAACATCTTTACTGTCCACTGGTTTTTTGTATGGGTATAAACCATCTGGAACTCTCATAGTCTTCCTGCCTCCTTTTTATTCACTGTAAAAATTAAAAGTTGAAAAAAAGTTTAAGCAGTTAAAGAGTTGTTTGAAAAACACGGAAAACAAATATTAAAATTGTCATGTCACCTTATTTTTATCAAATATTAAAACTATTTCTATTTACTGTATGTATTAATATAGTAACCTAAATATAATAGATACATATACTAATTATAATAAATATAATCATCTATTAATAATTACCATTATTGTTTTCATTAAACATAAGCATTGTTTTCTTCTCTTCTAATCCAAACCTGTTACCTGATGAGGATAGCAAGAGAACTGCTATTAATGTAACATGTAACCACTAATAGGAATGTAGAACAGGAAGGGATCACTTGAATTACTGAATCTAGATCTCTTTGACTGCAAGTGATCAAGAACTTCTTTCCAGAGCATCTACAAGAATATCTACTTCAGCCTGGCATGTACATCACAGCCACAAAATGTAAGATAAAATAAGGGTACACTGTTACAAAAATAGAACAGGAGTAATGAAGGCATCACCAACACTTTGCCCACTGCAGTTGTGGGGAATTTGTCAGGTGCATCTACAGATATATAGAAATTCACAAGTTTTAATACTGGCAACAGCTTATTTTGAAGTTTTAACTGTTCTTATGGGGAGAAAAAAGGAAGGAAAAGAACACTGACATAGCACTGACATCCTCTGTGCCTGTTAGAAGGAATTTTTTTTTTTAATTTTCTAATATGAATAAGCAAACAGTGCATTTTCTGCTGGGCTGTTGTCAGAAAAAATAATGTGCAGATACATTTAGTATAGTAATGTTGTCTTGAGGTTTGCAACACTGCAGGCTGGAGGCTGCAAATGAGAGAGGATCAGTGGAAAAATCCCTATTCAGACCCTGTTCATCACTTTCCCTTTTGATATTAACTGGGCAAGAAGGATCTATGGTCTCACCCTGTACATGGCAGTTCTTATGTCCCTATGCTTTTTTCAAGTGTTGAAATAGCACTTTCTTCCCCTCTCCTCCCCACCCCTTTCAAATTACTCTAATTTGTATCCCACGGCTTGAAGGATTTAGTGTCATCCATTATGTGATTTTGTTTATTTCACTACTAATCACCAATTTTTAAAAGATTCTGGACATACAGACAACTTGCTTGGGCATGGGGACTTACCACGTGTCAGCTACGCTGATGTAGCTGTCCATGTTTGTGCTCCTACCCCATGGAAAAGAAAAGGTTACCTATGGTAATTTAACTTACTTTGAGGCATAGGCAATGAGGGGGGGTAATAGGGATTAGCCCCCTAAATACGGGGCGGCTGTAGGGCACAAGACAGCCAAGCCATGGAATTCCAGTGGCTGCAGTAGGGGTGGGGAGGGGTGCACACACAGTGGTGAGAGAGGGAATGGGGCTGGGGTTGGGTCTGGACCAGGCCCTGCACAGCCAGAGTGGGACGTGGGACTGAGCTGCTTGTCTGGGGTGTGTGACTCCTGCTGCTATGTGTGCCCTGGGAGGGCATGGGGGTGCATGTGCCCCCAGATCTTCATGGAGCAGGGTGAACTGCAGCTGCAGGCTGGGACTGGGTGCTGCACCAGGCTCTTCCTAGTGCAGGCTGGGCCACGCTGTCCTCGGGACAGAAGCAGCGGTGCTGGGAAGGGAAGTATGGGATGGGGCTTCAACCCCACCAAATTTGATGTAGCCTCCCCAACCCCCACCTCCCAGCACCCACCCTGAATGCAGTATGGCCCAACTCCCTACCACTGGCATATCCTGAGCCACCCCTCCCACCCCATGCCCCCTGGATGAGCTGCATCTCCTTCCCATGCCCCAGCTGTGAAGGACCTTCCCCAACCCCACTCCCTCTCCCTGCCAGCCCTTTCCCCTTCCCCCACAGACTTACCTGCTGGGGGCAGGAGTGCGTACATGCTCAGCCCCCTCAAATAATTTTTTCTCCCTCCACCTATGTTTGAGGACAAACCTGCCATGGATTACTATACACTAACCATGGGGTACAAGCATGCACACAAACACTTACTCTGAAACAGTTGTTACATTGTAAAACCCTGCCCCTTTACCCCACAGCTGGTTGTAATACAATTTGCCAATAGACTGGGAATGCAATGGTGACCATGGCTAATAAGCACTTGCTATCCAGTGGTACTGTTGCCCTGTGGGGTCAGGCCAACTCTCAGGATCTCAATATTGCACTGACAGGAGGGTGTGACACAATTGCACATATACAAACACACAAATTAGGTGCGCACACACACACACACACACACACATATACACACACTACCAACTCAGGCACATAAACATGTAAACCAGCCTAGGCATATGCATACCTATCACCAATTCAAGCACATACACACTACACACTAAAAGTTAGACAAAAATCAATTGTCAATACCCGCACACTCAGTACACATACACAGATAACTAATTTATATATCATGCACACAATGATATATATATGTATATACATATATATACACACACACATATATACATATACATACATACATACACACTCACCAGTTCACACACATACAACCCACCTATACAACACACACAGGTAAGTTCCTAATGTGAATGGTACAGTGTGTATGTGTGTGTTTGGGGTACCTGGGTTACTTGGGGGCAGGTTAAGGTGAGAGAGAGAGAGCGTTAAAATATAGGGATTGAACGCTGCCAGACCCAGGATTAGAACCAGTGGACTAGAGAGAAGCTGACTGAGGAAATGAGGCTTGGGTTTACTTAAGATCAAGTGGCCCCAGGATTATTCCAGGTCACTGGTGCACAAGGCAGGGGGAAGGGGAAAAAAAGAACCTGATGGCAAAGAGAAGACAGCCAGGAAAGAGAGAAAGACAGAAACCTGGGAGCTTGGGGCTGGAAAGTGAGACAGACAGCTGAGCTATTGGTGGGGGGGTGTGTGCAGATTAATGGTGGCAAGGAAGAGACAGTCAGGAAAGAAACTGAGGCAGAAACCTGGTTGCTCTGGGGAAAAGGCAGTGGGGATAAGACAGTGGCAAAGAAAAAGGGGGGTTGGAGGCAGAGAGGAGCTCAGGACAAGTGTTGGAGGTGGCAGTGAACCAGAAG
>NW_017728886.1:131694307-131700600 GCF_001723895.1 Crocodylus porosus
AATACAAACATAATAATTATCACTTATGAAACAGTGGATATCTATATCAAAATAGCAGGGCACTCATTTGCAAAGAGGGGAAAGAAAAATAAAGCTTACTACCTAAAATAAAATGTTAAAGCTTATCCTACGTTTTAGCTTACTTATACTTATCTATAGGGAATAGAGAAGGAGAGAAAAAGGTCAGAAATGGTTGGAAAAGGGGAGGGAATGCATTTTAAAAGAAAAAAAAGCAAAACTGGGGGATTTCCTACAGTACATACAGTAGTTACCAAATGCCCAATCTGTGCAGGCATTCAGGAGTTGAAATTGGGTCAAAAATTGGGTCACTTGAGTAGGTGAATTAACTTAGAGTGGGAACAGGTTAACCCGATTTATTCAGTTATACACATTCAGACCAGAGGCTAAAAAAGCCCGGCTCCTCACCCCAGCCCCAAGGCTGTGGTCTTTCTACTTCTTCCCCAGCCAAGACTGGGTTAATTTTAGCCTCCTGATATCCCCACCCTCAGACAGATAATCCCTCCCCGCACAGATCAGCTACGCTCCTGATCTCACAAGATCTTTCCACCACCCAGTTACTTACACCAGGTCCCCACATGGCTCCCAGCCCCTGTGAATGCCTGTACACACCACTTCAGGTCTTTGATCATGTAGCTTAAATCCACGTGATCATAGACTGGGTCTGTGATCATAGTTTGGGTGCAGTAAGCATTCATACCTACCCTATAAGATTTGAAGAGGAGATCATTTTAATTATTGTCATTTTATATATAAGGCACAGAAAGGGGAAGCCCTTTGTCCTTTCCACTGAACTACGCATTCTCCCTGGATCCCCTTCTGGGAACAGAGCACATAGGAACACAATGTGCTGTGCTTCAGGGAGGAAATAGAGCCAAAGTAGCCTCTGACAGTAAGAGAGGGGGGTGGGAGGGGAGGGACACAGCATGGGAAACAGGGGAGAAGGGGGAGAGATTGTGATGAGGTGGGGCTAAGAGGGTACAGATGGTATGAAGCAGGAAGGCTACAGGGCAAAGAAGTCAGAGGTGCAAAGGGCAGGGGGGCTGCCTAACCCCACCCTCCCCTGCCCCCAGCCACTGCTTCCCCTGCTGTAGCAGTGGGGAGGGTTGTGGGGACAAATCTAAGACAACCCTCCAATACTTAAGATTCTATACCTGGAAAATTATAACAAATGAATACATTTTCAATATATATAATCTAGTTACTGGGGGATCATCTTAAATTCAGGGATCTCTTTAAAACTACAATCTTTCCAAATAGAAGCCAAAACAAAAACAGGCCATGCTACTTTGAAATGTAAAATATTGAAAATAAATCTAAATATGAATAACATTATTGACGTGTTAACTACAAGAACTTCAAACAACACAAACATTTTTAGAAAACTGTGATTTGTGTGGGGGAAATTTGTGAACAGGAAACAAAAGTGAGGTGAAATCCAGTATTTAAAAAATTTAACTTAGAATTCTTTGCACACCTACGGACAGCCGAAGTCTTGAGCGAATCTGAGCTGACACATGTCAAAACACAGAGAAACTCAGTGCTTTGTACTGAGTTTTTCTTTGTGGATTTAGTTTCATTTGACCACAAAATTCAAACTACAGGAGAAGAGAGGACAAGTAAAAAGGGGAGCATGTACTCATACACATCAAAGTGAAACAAAATGTTTGCACCAAGCAAGTTTCACTTAAAAATAACACTCCGAGATATCTGAAACAAATGCAGCAAGGATCACTAACTTTTAATGGAAAGAAAGGAATCTGAAATATGATTAATCTAAAACGAAGTTTCTTCAGAGATAGTACAAAACAACATTCAGTTACAAGAATCTTTGAAACATGCCGCAACAGTGGATCCCTGCTGTCTCCTGAAAAATGATCCTAACATAAGGCTTACCAAGTACATTAATGTGCATATAAAAATTGATCCTCATTAAGTATAAACATGGAGCTTTATGCATATGTGACTCTATGGCCATGTGTAGAGGAAATGAGAGGCATGTGCACAGGACACTTTAAAGCGGGCTAAATGCCTTTGCATTGCTTTAATGGTGCCAGTGTTTACATGCCTCAGTGGTGTATTACACTTTAATTCCAGCTGTTTAATCAGCCCTAAACTGAAGCAATGATTTTTAAAACCCACTGCTTCTATTTAGGGCCTCCGTTTCATCTACATACACCCTATAAAGATTTACTTACATGTTCCTGCTGCATTAATATTTTATGTGAATAATATTAAGAAAAAAGCTCCACATTCCTTTTTAATACTGAAAAGGATTCTCAGTCTCTTGTTTATTTATTATTTTCCTTTCACCCCCCACCCAAACCAGAAAAGGTGCCTCTCTAATTTCTGTGAGTAGAACCATTAAATAAAAGGGTATGTTAAGATCTATTTACAAAAGGGAAAGTGAGCCCTTCTCTCATTCTTTTATTATTCAACAGTAGCTGAAGGGTTTTTTTCACTTCAGATGATCCAGAAACAAATTCAGAAAGTGTGTTTGCACAGGTACAAAATGTTGAAAATCTTAGTCTAAAAATGGATGGGAAATGGGACAAACATGTTTAGAATAGAAAGCATAGGCTTATATGAAACTGTTTGGCAATTCAGGCCCCCATAATACTCCCAGGGACTGACACTTCTAGGCACTGTGCAGACTTGTTGAAGGGAGAGGGTCCCTATGCCAATCAATTATAATTTAGATGAACTGTTTTGTTCATTAACAGGTGGCCTGTACAAGTTCTATGTTTTCATCTCCTCCACCTCTCTGGGCATTTTCAGAAAAAACAAAGAAGGAAGAGAAATGTGCTTTAGAAATATGAACTACATTTGAAAGCTTGTCTAAGCCTATCCCAACCATGGAATTGGTTCAATAATAGATATTACTTAAAAAATCCTTGTCTGAAGAATATAAAACCATTTATCCTGCAGTACATTTACTTTTAACAATAATACAAGATAGAGTAGGCACTTAACGAAATTAAATAGAACTAAAGTTAAAGTGTCAGAAAATATTTCTATGCTATGCTACTTATAACTGACTCATAAAAGTCACTGACATCCAATTTATCGATTTAAGTATCTTTCTGTACTGTTTATGAACACTAGCTTCCTGAATCAAAGCCCACTGAAGTCAGACGAAAGCCTCCACCTGACATCAGAGGCCCTTAGGTCAGGCCATTTAATGTTTAGTGATCAAGAATTCCTAGTGATTTAAAAATCCTTTACAAATTATACGGTTTAGGAAATTAACTAATTGACAGATGTGAGTAGGAAGATGACTTATCCCATTGGTTTAATATAACATTATATGTACTTTATCTTTTTTTTCTGAAGCATATGACATTTAGTGCAGACACAAGAGGACTAGAGAGGCAGCTGGCCAGTTCCATTATGTCATTTTCTACATTCCTATCAAAAGATAGAGAAGAAGCAGTTAGAAAACCCTCTAAAAGAAACCAAAGACAGCTGAACTAGTGCTGGTGAATGCAAGCTTTGAAGATGATACTCTATTTAGTTTAAAATGCAAATAATGACTCTTTATTCAATGAAACTGGACAAATGAAAAATGGCTTCATGTATTCATGTAATGTTCTCCAAATACTCCTCCAGAGTTTTTATATAAATTTATATTTATATAGAAATTCTACTATAAAGAATTTATGAAACATAAAACATTAACTTGTTAAAGGATAGCATGGTTATGTTTATTTTGAATTCATGAAGTGATGGAGGAAAAAAATACTGTCTTACCTAGCTTTATGCAAATTTATTGTCTTAGGAGAAAAAACAAAACATCCTGACAACCTTTTAGATCATTTTAATGGCAGTAGATTCTCCCCTAACTGGAATCTTATTTATTGCTAATGCCCATCCCTGGAGAGAGATACAAAAAACTAGAACTCTTGGTTCCAAAATGATACCTTCTATAAGAGCAACTGGAAAAATGGCAAGAAAATTGTCCTTTTCTGCAAGCTTTCAGGATCAAAGTCCCTTCATTAGGTGCTGGAAAAAGTGTAGATGGTACAAGATGGTAAAAAGTCCCCATAGGTAGGAAATAAACTTCATTTTTGCACAGAGGGAGCTGAAGATGGAAGGTTGTCCCTCTGGGTCCATCAGAGTGTCTTCGTGAGCTGCGTTGACAGAGTACACTTTAAGGTTTAATACATTAGAAAACTGCTAGATGTGTGTGACCTAAATTAGGTAGTTCAGATTTGTCTGCTATAAACAGGATGCAGTATTGTATGTGATAGATAGATAGATAGATACATAGATACATAGATAGATACATAGATAGAAATGTATCCATTTAAGGAACTTTCTGTGCTGTTTATGAACATAACCCAATGAAGTTGGTCGAAAGCCTCCTTTTGACATCAGATGCCTTTAGATCAGGCCATTAAATGCTTAATAAACAATTATATATATGTTTTTCAATAGAATTTAAAAACCATAAATGAGATTAAACCCAAACACTGATTTAAAATTCCCAATAACTCTAGAATGTTTGCATCCAGTAACAAAACTATTCTTAGGCCCACCTCAGCACTACAAATTCATATGCATGAGACCTGGAGGTTACAGTAGACCATAGGCTGAATATGAGCAAACTGTTTGCTCCTGTTGGCATAAAAAATAGCACCCTAGGTTATATGAACAGGCATGTCACTTGCAAATCAAGGGAAATGATTCCTCTGCTCTATTACAGGCTTCACCTGAAGTACCCGATCTAGTTTTGGGCTCCACTCTTCAAGAAGGATGTGGATGGTTTGGAAAGAGTTCAGCCAAGAGCTATAACAATGATTAGGGACTTGGGAGGTAAGACTTATGAGAAAAGGTTGAAAGAGCTAGGGTTATTTAATCTGGAGAAGAGAAGATTAGGGGGAGATTTGATGACCTGAAGGGTGATTAACGAGAGGACAGATATAAACTATTCTCCAGTCATAAGAGACAAGACTAGGAGCCAACTGCAACAGTAGCAATATAAATTGGAGATTAGGACGATCTTTCTGACTAAGAGGGTGGCCAAGTATTAGAACAGGCTACCTAGAGAAGAATAGACACTTGACTAGGATGGTTTAGTCAGGGATGATCTGGCCTTGAACAGGAGGCTGGACTAAATGTCCTTATGAGATAATTCCAGCCTTGCTTTATTTTCTGAATTAAAGGATAGATTTTAAAATCCGTAAAAATCTGTTTTGTTGTTTAAAAATAAATTAAAACATGCAAAGTTAAATGTGCTGTCTGTGTTCTAAATGTCATTATCTTCAACTCTCTGTTGTCCACACATACATGCACAAATTGTTACTTCTTGGGCAAAGACTGTTTCTCACTACACGTCTGTACCATACACAATACAATGGACTCTGTGTCCTGGTTGGGGTTTCTGTATCTACCTTGATTCAAAGAATTCAGATAATAAAATTTGATAAAAGATTATTGGTACAGTATGTCACCAAGACACTAGCTGATGTGTGCATAAAACTGCAATCCCTACATATTACTTTGGACTGCCAAGGAATTCCTAAAATAGGCAATATTTGTCTAACATTCAGTTAATCAACTCTAAATAAGAAATGATGTGACAAGGCAAAATTGTGATCCCTTGAAGTTAATGGCAGAAGTAGGAGCAATATTACCCCAAATATTTAGCAATGCATAAAATAAACAAGATGACAAGCCATAAATCCCGCAAACTAGTTTTTCATATTACACCCAGTCACCATTGGTTTGGAGTACCTGCAAAAGTTATATATTTTAACACAATAAATTACTTTTATTTTTTTTTTAACTTCTTACTTGTTTTCCACAATAAAACCTGGAGCAATCCACAGGGGACATGTCTACACATGCAATTAATGTGCCTGAATTTACTGTGCAGGTGTCTCAGTGGATGCAGTCTTTCTGGACTTCAGGAAGGCCTTTGACACTGTCTCCCACCGCTTTCTCATTAAAAAGCTAGGCAACTGTGGCACTGATGCCTACGCAGCCAGATGGATAGCAAATTGGCTGAGGGGCCGTACACAGAGAGTGGCGGTGGATGGGTCATATTCAACCTGGAGGGATGTGAGCAGTGGAGTCCCCCAGGGCTCAGTCCTTGGGCCCGCACTGTTCAATTTCTTTACTAGCAACTTGGACGTGAAAAGCACCCTGTTTAAATTCACAGATGGCACCAAGATTTGGGGTGAAGTGGGCATGCTAGAAGGGAGGGACAGGATACAGCTGGATGTGGACAGGTTACAGGGGTGGGCAAATGAGAACAGGATGGGATTCAATAC
>NW_017728886.1:131701149-131716922 GCF_001723895.1 Crocodylus porosus
GGGACTGTCTCGGCCCTGTGACCTCGGGGAAACACAGGCCTAATAGTCCGACGGGTATTCGACCCAGTACAGGCACTTGGGGCACTTCCCCAAGTCAAGGGGGTAAAAGGTAAAGTCTCCCTTAGTCCGCAGACCTAAGGGGTCTCTGAGGCATAATTTAGACCCACCCCTCAATAAGTCTCCCACACCAGTCAAAAAGAAGAACTTTATTGATTACAAGGGGTAGGGTAAACTAGGGTACAGGATTGAGCAATATCTTAGAAATCCTAAAGAGCAAACAGGGTGGCTGAGGTAGCCTTTTGATTACGCATCTGTGTTACTGCCAGCTAGATATCTAATCAGATCTCGAGTAGCTTACTCACAAGCATCTTCCAGAGTTCTCCAATTTCCCCTCTGGAGACTTGGGGTGAGAGAGAGAGAGATAGGTCCAGATGGTAAGGCTTCTCTGTCTCCCCTGCTATGCTGCTGCTTCACCTCATGGCTGAAGAGAGAGCCTCCTTCCCCCCCCCAACCTATATAGCCCCTGTGACCTCATTCACCTGGTCCAGTGGAGGTCAGCCCCAGTTGGCTGTTAGCCAACCAATCTGACACACATCACCTGTTACCAGGCAGATTCCAGCTCCCCAGGTAGAAACCCCTCACCCAGGTAACTGATGCCAGTCACATAGGCAGAGGGAGCAGGTTTCCCCCCTCCCTCAGGAATGCAGCCCCCTCAGGTTACCTAAAGAGACAGGCTGAGGTGTGAATCCTCTGCTGGCCCATCTAATCACATTGTCACAGGGCAGGGATTTTGGGGAGAAACCAAGTTGGCTTTCTACCACACCTTGTTCCCCTGAGCGCCTCCTGGAGTAACAAGGAATAACAGCCATAAGTTGTTAGAGAGTAGGTTCAGACTAGACATTAGAAGGCACTCATGTCATCACAGTCAGGGTGACCAGGAACTGGAGCCAGCTTTCAAGGGAAGTAGTGCTAGCTCCTACATTGGGGGTCTTTAAGAGGAGGCTTGACAATTACCTAGCTGGGGTCATCTGAGCCCGTTTTTCTCTCCCGCCCAGGGCAGGGGGTCCGACTAGAAGATCTGCAAGGTCCCTTCCAACCCTACATTTATAAATCTATTAATTGCATGTGTAGACATGCCCCCCTTGGATTGCACCAGATTTACTATGCAGTAAATTCTGGCACATTAAACTGTGTCCAGGCACATGTCTATATGTTTGCCTGTGTTGGGAGCAAATTTGAGCCTGATGGGAAGCAGTCAAGTCCAGGGGTGCTCCTGCCCTGCTGTGCCCCCTGCAGCATCCAGAGGGAGCTCCAGGATCCAGTCACAGCTGCCTGGGTGTTAGTCCTGGGCTGGCAAGGAACACAGCAGGTCAGTCTCAGGTAGGGGGCTCCAGAGGCAGCCTCAGGCTGGCATGGGGTTCCCTGGGGCAGCTTCAGGCTTGCAGGAGGCTTCAAAACCAACCTTAGGCTGGCAGAGGACATGGGAGGGCAGCCTCAGCCTGGCAGGGGGCTCTGGGGGCAGGCTGTGCCTGGCAGGGAGCTCCAAGGAGCTCTTTAGATTAGCATGGGGGTCGGGGGACAACCTCAGGCTGGCAGAGGACTCTAGAGCAGCCATAGGCTGGCAGCCTCAATCTGTCAGGGGCATGGGGGCGCAGATTCAAGCTGGCAAGGGGCATGGGGGGGCAGTCTCAGACTGGCAGGGGGCTCCATGGATAGCCTCAGACTGGCAGGGGATGTTGTTCTGGGAGCCTGTGGCCAGCACGCCATGGAAACTCCTTGCCCTCCACCTGGCAGCAGCAGCCAGGGCACTATGTCTGTGAGGTGTTCACTGACACCTCCTCCTGAACTCCCTACAGTAGGACACTTGGTCAGTAGCCCATGGATCCCAGACCTACAGTGCAATTAAGTTTGCAAAAAACACCAAATGTTATATTTCCTTCCACAACACAAGTGGCCCTCCCTCCCTCACAACAACAGACTCCTTTCTGTCCTCCCCAGCAACAGACCCACTCCTTCCCTCCTTCCCCAAAAGCAAACTCCTTTCCTCCCTCCTTCCCAACAGCACATCACTCCCTGACACCAACGTGCACCACCAATAAAGGACCTGCTTCCCACGCAACTATGAACAGTTTCAGCACCCTGGCCTCTGTGGACACCGCAGTGAGCCCGATGGACTGGGGGCTAGCCAGGAGGTGAGGGCAGGTGCTCTCTAGCACACTCAGCCTGCTTAGCCTCCTCCTTCACCGGCCTAGGACTAGTAGGGCCCACATGGGAAGCTAGCCCAGCTATGGCCAGCTGCTGCTCAGGAGCTGCTTGGTAGCCAGGTGAGTGGTGGAAGGTGGCTCAGGTTGGTGATCAAGCCACTGGGGGATCAGGTTTGGGAGCAGAGGAAGCAGGGCCCTGGGCCTCTAAAGACACTGTTGCACCTCCTCCCAAGCCTATTGGAGGCTGCTGGTGGCAAGGGGCCGAGCTAGAGGCTGGACATCAGACAGCATGAATGTGACTGCTAGGGACAGCACAGCATTGAGGACATGACAGTCGTCCTTTCACCTCCACTGCCCGATGCTCTACAGTATGCTGCTCTTGCTGGGCCTGCAATAATCTCTAAAAAAGGGTGAGTTGCTTCTCCTTGAGGACACAATGCTCCTGGTCCCTCTCCAGATAAAGGTGGCACAGGACTGTGAGTCTGCAAGCCTCTCCTCCACTACGGTGACCAGCCTCTCCAGAAACACCATGCAGTCCTCACTCTGGGGCTGGCAAAGGCAGTGCATGCTGGTGGTGGCAGTGTCCCTGAAACCACATCTCTGTCAGTGGCTGGTGGTTCTCCCACATTTGCAGCTGCTGGTCCTGCAGAGCAAGGACAGAGAGGCTCCTTGTGATAATTTGCAACATTTCAGATTCACATACAGGTGCCCAGGAATCATGACAGGTTGGCTTGGGGTGGGAGGCGGGGGCTTCCCTAAGCAGCTGCTGGCTAAGCCCTCCCTCCCTGCTTCCACAGCCAGGGCAGGAAGGATGCTTACTGCTTGCTGCAGGCAGCCTGCCTTCCCCATTACCTGCCCAGGCCAAGCCAGGACTGGCCCCTGCTGGCAGCTACCCCAGCAGCTCTGAACTAACTCCCCCTTCCCCCCTTCTCCTCCCTAAATTTTCTCCTATGCCACCGGGTCTGCAACACCTAGGTTCTGGGTATCAGGGGCTCCCACCCAGCTTGGACATGGAGCTGATGATGCCCCTCCTATTCCCCGGTGGCCCGCTCTGAAGACTCCAGGGCCCCTACCACATGTAGCCTGTGTCCCAATTGTGCCCCTTGTCAGAGTCACCCAAGTATGCCTTAATGAGCTGTTTGAGGACCCAAAGGAATGCTCAACCCACCATGCCCTGCTGCTGCTAATCATGCCCTGTTGCTGATAATTGCCATATTTATCAGCTGAGAACCTAACATGGGGCCCTGAGCTTTGACACCACTCCAGGTAAACCTGTGCTTCCCCACAACATGTGTTGCCACCTGAGGGGCATGGGCAAGTCAGTAGATGCCTTGGACTGGGTAGTCCCCTGACCTAAATTAGCCTACAGGTCTACCACCACCTTTTGCCTTTCTCACCCATGACAACTTGTTTATAAAGTTAATTCATGCAATAGGAAGCAGTTCACCTTTATGTTATATAATCTCCCAAAAGAATAGGTTTGTCATGCACTGCAGTCTCAGTCAGAATTTTAGGATCTGACCATTTAAGGGCCAGCTGTGCTTGCCAGGTTCAGATGCCCTGTGTGTTTAAAGCAAAGCACCATTTGCTTGTAGCTCCACTACCCCTCCACTCCCTCCACATCCACAAGAATCAATAGAAAAAGAAGGTAACAGAAAAGACAGGAGCCATTTACTCCTTTCACAAACATCTGAAACCATTGCAGCTGGGAGACACTGCTCCCTCTTTCCTACTACCAGTTACAGCAGCTGCCTTTAATACATCTGCCAGTGTTCATGGCAGCCAATCAATTGGCCTCTCTGCCTGCTTCCACTCAGCTGCCCCTCAGGTAATTCCTCTCTACGGGGCTTCTCAGGTTTCTCCAGGATTCATTCCAGGCTGGGTTTTCTCCCTGACCCAGCAACAGGCAGTCTCTCCACTCCTTACTGTGCTGCAGGAAGCAGATAGGGCCGAGGGAGGGGTGCAGAGCCTTGCATATCTCTCCCTATACTAGAAGTGCCTGATCCTGGTGACCAAGGAGATTGTCAGTGCCATTCATAAATTTCTTCATATGTAATGAGCCCCTCACTGCCTAGCTGGGAACCTGCGGGGTGGTCAGTAAAGACCTAAACTGACTCATTCCTCCCTGAGTGTTGGGAAGGGGGAAACTCCAGTGGACAGAGGGGACCTTGGCCAGGCAGGACAGCAAGAGGAGGGGAAGGGAGGATGCAGCCTGTGGGTGGGTGGGTGAGCTAGCATGGGTGTAGGTGGCCTGATGCCCCCTCCCCACAGCCCTCCTTCCTGTGCATGGCTTACCAGGCAAGTGTGGCAGGTGCTTCCAGTGGTAAGACTCCATGCCTGCCTGTGGAGATGTGGTCCAACTGGCTGTGGTGTCCTAGGGCTCCGAGGCATGGAGCCTAGCTTCCCAGGCAGTGGCCCTACCCCGGGAGAAGCTGGAGCCGGCTGGTGCAGGGGCCATCCTCAACCTGTCCTGTGTTGCTGGCATGATGTCAGGGTAGCTAGGGCAGGTGCTGACCCAGGCTGCTCAGGCTGCCAGGTAAGGCCAAGATGGGTAGCATGCCAGGACCTGGCACCGGAGGAATGAGGAGCCCTCCTTGAGTCCTCCTGCTCCCTGGGCCATGGCATAGGCTCTGGCAGTCTGTCCATGCTAGAAACAATGTGGTGGGCCTCACCAGGGTCTGCCAGGGCCACGATGTGTTCTAGCTGGTGAAGAAGCAGCATCAACCTACATGCAGCTCCAGACTGCCAGTTGTGGTCCCTGACATGGACCTACTGCACCTGAAGAGACTTCACCTTGATGCAAGACTGCTGGCATGCAATCCACCATGGCCACCTGGATATAGGCATTGGACCTTGCCACCTGCCACTGGACCTCTACATTGCCCCAAAGGTGATGAGGTCTGCTGTCTCCAGTCCAGTTTGGCTCATGGGCTGATATCTCTGCTGTTGAAGACACCAACATTGCAGCAGCTGACAGAGGCCTTGGGGAGTTAGCCAGATGCTCTATATGCCAGAACTGGGTGGCACATGTTCTTTCAGAAGGTGGAGCATGGAGCCCATGGGGACAGCTTCTGGCAGGAACCTGCAAGATCAGGCCAGGGGTCCAGAGGCCAGCTTTGGGGAGCCAAAGAGCTGCTCCTGCCACTTGGGTGCAGAAACTGCCAGCCATGTGGCTCAGCACTAAGCAGGAGACTGATCCTCTCCTGGTATGGCTGATGGGGTGCAAACTGCACCTGACATCAGTGTCCACACATACATGTAGATGCATTCATTTCAGGAACTATTTTCTAGTACCTATATCTGTTGGTACTAGCAAATGGTGCATTAGACTAATCTAACACACAGTAATTGTCACGCACGTATAGACTGTGATGTTTTACTGCACATTAGATTAGTTTAATACAAAGTAAAGCACACATGTAAACACTCCCAGAGAATAAAAGAATAAGAAGACTTACCTCCCTAGCTGCTGCTTCTCAGTTACTTAGTACAAGGAAAGTTCTTTTATCTTCATTCTGCCTTTCAAAAATAAGGGGCAGACAATATTCCATGAGTATGAGAAAATATGGTGCTATCATAGATGCTGCTATTGATAATCTCTTGGCAATGAACATTAATGATACATATGGAAAATCCTACCAAGTTATATAGCCAGAAAACAAAATAGTCTTCCAACATGAGCATATGGAAGAATCAATGGGAAGTCATAGCAGGGTATCTTATAAAGGAGAAACTGAAGGATAGAAAAAGACAAAGACAAATAATCAGTTGCCAAAAGAACAGGCCAGAGTTATCAAAGGGATTTAGAAATACTGATTTATGTTGCCTTAAACACTTTTTTTGCACATCACAAGACATTTCTACAAATGCAAAACAATACTGCAAGAATGGATCAAGAACCAATTAGTGAAACCATCAAACACATCCTAAAACAATATAGGTAACATTATATAATTATATATCATATTATGATATCCAGAGAGCTCCTGTGAACTGAGACATCAAAAGAAAAATATTCTAAATATTTCTTAATCCAGTTATCTCCTCTATTACAGTTTGTCTATAAGGTAAAACAAATAGAGTGTAATTTCAATATCATAGTACATCAAAATAAAATAACATCTTTATTCATTTAGTTTTGTCTATTTTGATATGGGTATAGTTTATGCATCACCTTACTAAGATGAAGTGTGAAAGAGAAATGGATTAAGACAGTAGTGCTCATTCTTTTTGCCTGTAGGGCCAAGATGGGCAGTGTTCAGTCCATTGGCAAGCTGGATCAGGCCAGTGGCTCTCATCTGGCACCAATCCAGCTGTGTGGAAGAGGGCAGGAGCACAGCAATTCAGCTGCACAGCAGAAGAGGGTGGGCCTGACTCTAACCTGGCTGTCAGGGGTAGGGGGCATGGCCTGGCCCCATTTTAACCATGCTGAGGCTAGGGGCCCCAGTTCAGCACCATTGGGGCAAGGGAGTCTGGCCCGGGCCTGATCTGTGTGGAGGGAGGGAGCATAAGAAATTAGCAATGGAGGAAGGCGGCAATATTAATGGCTCCTCTCCACCAAATTTCGAAACCTGTGGGGAGCCCCGTGGGTCAGATGTCATGATTCCATGGGCCATATTTTGCTTGTCGGCTGGAGGTTGAGCACCCCGGATTAGGACATCAAAATACTTGGCATTTAGTATTTATTATAAACATATTATTAAAGAGCATCTTAATTCTCAATAGGATTCTGTGCTATTTATATTTTTTGCTAAAAACATGTAGTAAAATTATCTATTCTACCAGTTTACAGTGTAGAATAACAACATAGGGTACAATGATATAAGAGAAAAGATCAAATGAAGCAGTAGGCAATAAAACAAAAGGAAAGAATTCTATTTCATTGTATCTCTTATTTTTTGTGCAAGGAAATCAAATACACCTAAGGAGTAGTTCAAGCTCTGAAGTATTAGCTCATCATGTAAAATTTCTCATTAATGGAGAGATCCATTTTTCTCTTATTTCTTCGAAGAATAAACAAGGACTCAAATATTAAGTAATCTATGTCTTTCTTCATACAAGAACATATTCTGTCCAAATATATTGTCTAACACCACTTGCCCAAGCTAACTGCAAGTCTTCTTAGAGAAAGTCTCAGTCTAGTAATGGCCTCTTGTTTGTAGTTTTGTACCAGAGACAGGTAAGTTTCTGGCTAAAGCAGTGTTCTATTAATCTTAAAAATAATGAAAAGTTTGAGACAATCTCACTGTCAGCCTGTAGATGGATATGTTGCCAATTAATTCTTAAATTCATGTTTTGTTTTAAATATAGGGGAAACATTGGGTCAGTAACTCTCAGTACATTTCCCAGGCTATTTGTTTGGAGGAAAATATAGATGCTCTTCAAACAGCCAAACAAGGTTTATTTGGCAAAGGAGAGCCTTCCTAAATGCACTTCTTACGGATTCTAGTAAGATTTCATTTTCATCCAGTAGTTTAGAGTTCTTAATTGAGCTCAGAGTGCATGAATTAGGTAGTGAGAAAAGTTGCCTTAAAAATACTCAGAAAACTTTTAGGTTTTTGGGTCAGCATCCCAAAGTTCTGCTCCATACAATAAAATAGACTTTATATTGGATCTATGAACTTTAAGTGCTTCCAGAACAGGTCTTCTCCCTGTCTTATTGTAAAAAAATAAAACTGCCCAAGGTTTGTTTTGCTTTAGCATTACATTTTCAATATGCTTATTCCACCTTAGATTTTTGCTAAGGCAGATTCCAAGTTATCTAAAAGAAGACACTACCTCTAGTTTCTTTTCTTGTAAAAAGTAAACTTGTTTCCTCCTTTCATTCCCAAAAACCAGTACCTTGGTTTTAGCTGTGTTGATTTCTAAGCTATTTGAGGTGCAATACTGCTGGAACCTTAACTTTTGGGCAAGTAAATCCGAAAGTAACTTTTGGAAAGCTATTTGTGATTGTAACAACACATCACTAATGTGTCACCTACATAAAGCAAAACCAGGACACAGTCATTCAAAATCATGGGTATATGGATTCGATTCCTTATTTTAGATCATTCAAGAATAAATTTAAAAAAAATAGAAGAGCAAGAAACATCTTTCTTATACCCCCAATCTCAGTTGAATAGGATACAGCAAATCCCATAATGAACCCTAGATGCTGTGTTTGAATAGTAAGTAATGATTAATTGTAAAAGAGTTTTATCCATTGATGTTATACTTTTAATCTGTCTACAGTATTGCCAACCCCACCATGCCAAAAATCATGAGATGAACTCTTTAAAAAATCAAGAGATTGGCATGTAAATCATGAGATGCTATTTTTGAAGTGTGTATATGTGGGGGGAGGGGGTTATTTGTGAAAGTACTTGGGGCTGTGGGTGTATGTGTAGGGTTTGGAGCCCAGAGAGGGAGAGTCCTCACACACCCTCAGAGGATGCAGGGTACTATGTCAGGAGTGAGAAACAGCAGCAGGGCTGAGCGGGCTGTGGCTTGGGAGTGAGAAGCAGACAGACAGACTCACAGAGACACTGACAGACACATAGACAGCACCCAGCTGGGAAGTGGAGGGAAAGGGTCAGGGGGAGAGGGAAGGAGTATGGAGGGCAGATCAAGGACCCCGTGTTGAGGGAGGAAGTGGGGCAGAACAGGGGCGGGGGTGAAAGGGGCCCTGGGGCCAGGGCAGTTCACCCAGCAGCATGGGGGAGGGGCATGGCTTCCCACAGCATTGCACATTCCTGGGAGAGCCATGGGGGCACATGACCCCCGCAGGGTCAAGCTGCCTGCTGTGAAGTGGGGCTCTGTGCCCTGCTGCATTGCCCCAGGAGCTCATCCATGTGATGCCATTGCCACCCATCTGTGGGCAGGGGTCATGGGGCACACTGTGCTGTGGAGAGCTGTAGCCCTCCCTGTGTCTCTGAATGACCTGCCCTGGCCCCAGGGCTCCACTCATCCCACCATAGCTTCTGACTCACTCCCTCCCTCACCACAGGGGCCTTGATCTCCCCACACTCCTGCCCTTTCCCTCGCCCCCCACCCCTTTCCGTCCATTTATCAGCTGGGAAAATTCAGAAATCTGAGGGTTGGATTGGGAGATTGTGAGTTGGAGTTATTTTGACTTAGAAATCCTGAGTCTCACAATGGTTTTGTGACACTTGGCATTACTGTGTCTATAAAGTCAAAAGATCCCTTGAGATCTATAAAGGCTACATAAAAATGATTTTGTCTTTTTATGTATTTAGATGCTAAATAGTGTAAAAGCAAGCAATGGTCCCTCATGGTCTATAATGTAGGTATATGATAAAGTTCTATAAAGTCATGAAGCTTGTGGACCAAGTGAACAGGGAACTGTTGCTCACCAAATCCCAGAGTACTAGAACTAAGGGGCACCCCAATAAAATTAATACATGACAGGTTTAAAACATCCAAGAGAAAGTCCTTTTTTTTTACACAAAGTTAACTGGTGGAATTCATTTCCACAGCAGGTGGTGGAGGCAGATAGTATAGGCAGGTCGCAAAAGTGACTGGATAAATTAATGGATCATAAATCTATATTAATGGTTATTGAATAGAATGTTGGCAGATATTTCTTCTGGCACCTCTAAAAAAAATAAATGGGTGCCCAGGAAGGTATTGAATAAGGCAGTGGCCATGTGTAGTGGGTGCACAGGCATACATGTTCACCCCGAGAGCACTGGTGCATCTCCTGACAGGCTGCACTCCCCACTTAGGTGATGGGTGGGGGAGAGTGGGCAGGAAGGAGCACTGATGCCCCCCTGTGAGTGCCAGTTAGGGAGTGGGGGCACCAGCTGAAACACCGCTGACACTTCTGGGAGCACTGTGGTCAGTTCTGGGTCAGTGCAAATGACCACGTGAGGAGCCCCCTCTCAGTCGGCAAGATTGGTCAGCATGTGTCCCCCTCCCCCTGTCACTGTCTGATCACTGGGGGGGTATGTGCCCTCCCAACTCAGGTGGCACCAGTCACCCATGAAATAAGGCATAAATTACTGTAGAGGGGTGGGCAAAATATGGCCTGCAGGCGGAATCCAGCCCACCAGGTAATTTCATCCAGCCTACAGGATTGTACCCTGCCCAGCCTATGTGCCTCATTTTAACCTGCATGTATGAGAGGGCCCCTGCCTTGTCCAGTGCACACAGCTTTTGGGCAGGGCCACTGCTGCAGCCACCAGGGGACCTGCTCAGCTTCTCCAGCCTCCAGTGGCTCCTCCTGTCTCTGCTGCATCACTCACTCTGGGAAGTGGGTAGGGAAGTGTCAGCAGTAGTGGTGGGTGGTAGGGGTGTTGCAAATGGGCAGGAGCACAGAGCATGGGTATGGCAGATGTGGGTGTGTGGGGTTTGTGGGGTGTGAGGAAAGGTGGACAGTGGTGTGGGGACCCCACCAACATGGCCCCCCATGTTTCACAGCCCTCACTGCTGGCAGACTCCTGCCAGCTGTACATGATGACAGGGAGCAGGAAAGGCAGCTGGCTTCATTGCATGGGACTTTCCCCTCCCCCCAACCCAGTGATATGTGAGTTCCTGAAGCTGCACATTCACTACAGGGAGCCCCATATGACAGAGGTAGGCCAGCCTGGCTTCACTTCTTGCTGCCACATGCAGCTTCTGGCAGCCGTGCCTATGTGAGCCATGAGCACCCCAAGAGCCTATTGCCTGCTGCTACTTCCACTGACAACTGGGGCTGTGCACCAGGTGTGGGACTGGGTGGGAGTCCTCACACCCCTGCCCCCTCTCTCACACACCACAAACTCCACAAAGCCAACCCACACCCTGCAACATACCTTACACTCCCCACACACAGCCACACCCCCTCACACAACTCCCACATACCCACCCACACTTCACCATACACACATACTCCCCGCAACTACAACCCATACACTCCCTCCAATATACAAAAGTAAGACATTATATTTGAGCTATTTTGCAATCACCTCTATATACACTACGGAAACACAAATTACTCAGGACAAAAATATATTTGAAATAAAATTAAAATATGTTATAGTAGAAGTTTGACTTTTAGACATTGGGTTTTTTCCTGGTTCCAAGATGGCAACCATCCTCTCCCCCTCCCAAAAGGAGTACTTCTGGGGGCAAAGGGGTTGACTTCCAGTGACAAAGGTCAGGGGTTAGGGCACAGGGCTTCCAGTCCCAAGATGACAACCAGGGGAAGGGGCACCTGTCAAATGGCAGGGCTACCATTGCAGCCCTCAACAGTTCACCAAAACTCATTAAGTGGCCACCCCTGCTCTAGAGCAGCATTTCTCAACCTATGGGTGGCAACCCAAAAGTGGGTCAAAAGAATATATGAAAGGGTTGTGAACAAACATTTAAAATGGATCAACAAACTTTAAAAATGGATTCTCCATTAAAGGAGAAAAATGTGAGAAACTGGCTTTTCTCTTTCAAGCTGACAGAGCTCCAGCTTACAAGGGGATGCTTGGAGCTCTCCATGCCCCAACATCCACCCTTTGCCCCACACATTGGGGGACTGGAGCTGGGGGTTGTGCATCAGGAGTGAGAGGCACTGAGTCAGGATTGGCCATCTATGTTTACAAGTGGGTCCTGGTCCAAAAGAGGCTGAGAACCACTGCTCTAGAGATATCTAGTTGAATGCTTTCTCTGTATCCACCTCTGCCACTGTCAGAGACAGGATACTGGGTTACAGGGACCACTCATCTGACTTTATATAGCACTTGTTATGCTCTTATGAATTGTCTTCTCCAGAACTAGCCTACTCTTCTCCCAAAACGTTATTTTCAGAAATCCACGTCTGAAGACAAAAATGTAAATATTGTCAGAGTATTTTGGCAGGAATACACTTAAGACTAATAGGGCAATATAGCAGGATCTCTCAATCACAATTTGTAAAAATTGGGTCTATTATATTTTTGTTCCAATGCTTTGGATAAATGCCTTCTAAAATACTTACATTAAAAAATTTTGTTCAGAATTGGATGTCACCAGGCAGTGAATTCCTTGATGATTTCTAGGGGAAGAAAATCAATGTTGGGGCCTTTTAATTTCTCAGTAAGGCTATATATGACCTTGCTTGAGATTCAGAGATAAGCTAGTGATTAGGGCTGTTTGAAATTTCACTGAGTGTTTCATTTTGAAGCTGTTTCTATGAGTTTCCAGCTCAAAACAGTGAAATCAGAATGAAATAAAAAGCTTCAAAAAAGCTTCAAAGTGAAATGAGGGCACTAGAAATGTGGCATGTAAGTACTTCATCATCACCTGGAAATCAACTGTATCAAAGGCCACCATCAGTAGGGCAATGTTTCCCAACCTTTTCCAGCCCAAGGCACACTTATATTAATAAAAATCTTCTGTGATACACCTGACGGCACACTTTTGTGCCATGGCACACTGGTTGGGAAACGCGGCAGTAGGGCAAAATTTTTCCTCCTGATTTCCAGGTGAAGACCACTGACCAAAGCCATAAGCACAGTATCTGTGCTATATCCAGGATGAAAGCCAGACTGACAAGAGTCCAGGAAACCTATGGCATTCAGATCTGCCTGGAGCTGTCAGGCGACCACCTGTTGAACCTCCCCTTTTTGGGAAAGGTCATTGGGCATAACTAGCTTGGGAGTCAGTATCAAGTGATGTTTTCTTGACCAGGGGCAAAACAATCACAGACTTAAGATGTCTGGCATGCTCCCCTTCCACTGACAACCCCTGACAAAAAAGGGCCCTGGTATCGCCAGGATCCCTTATAAATACAAGCAATTTTTCCTACAAATTCGGTGGCAAACAACTATCTGGGCAAACTCAATCACAGATGACTGAAGATGACTCAGTTTCCAGGCACAAAGTAGACTAATTAGGCCACACAGAAGAATTCCACTGGACAATACTTTGCAGATGCCAGTAGAGAAGAAAACCTTCCTTGCCACCTCCAGTGCCATGCCACAGATTACATGTTTGAGGAGAGAGGACCTGCTGGTGAGGTGGCAGCCCATTCTAACACAAGGTAAAGGGCACAGCTCTGAAAGGCCTTCTGTGGATTCCATCAGCTAGAATGCTGGTGCATTTTTTCCTGACACAAACTGGTTACCATTACTGGAAGTAAACATGCAAATTGGAAAAAACCACCTTCACCACGAGGTTTTTTCTCCCTTAAAACTAGCCTATTAAGGTATAATTATGCTATAAATCAGGAAACTTGCTACAATTCCTCTTATGAGTCAACACTATCAACACAATGCTTGGATTCTACATTAAAATTAAATTCCATTAAAAAGACACATCTTAACAGGACTGTCCTTAGGAATGTGGTGATATATGTACAATTCCAGAGGGTCAGGGACAGAGATGGCTTTTCTTATCATTTTAAATAGAGCCCAGAGCTAGGCATCATCAGGAATGCCTCTTTCCCAGCAGTCCCCATGCATAAGCTCTACAAGGCTCAGTACTGTCATAGTCTCATTTAAAACAACCATGCAATAGTTAGGAATCGTGAAGCCACATAGGTTGCAATGCCAGAGGCATGCAGATTTAAACCTCTGTTTGCTCCTTTCTGCTGGCATAGTTAGTCAGGTTTGCCAGCTGTCTCGTTGTACTGAAGGATACTGAAGCCTAGATAAAGAACAGGTAGCTGAAGCTTAACCCAGGAAACAGTGATGTGAGCAGAGAAGAACACTTTCAAAATGTTGGCAATTCTCCTTGTCCTCATGCTCCACATCATCCTGTAGACAAGACAGTCAAAATGACTGTAGTCTCAGGGTCATTCTGGACTTGTCATCAGCTCTGGATATGCTAATGTAATACTTAAAAGAAAGGAGGGGAAAGAGTATTTTAAAAAAAAATTGAAGAAGCAAAAAGAACCCTCTCTCTGATAGCATTATGGCTAGTGGCTCATACATTCTTTACTTCCAGGATACATTACTATTACTTATTCTACCTGTGAGAAGGGCAATAATCAAGAAAGCTGCTCTAAACCATCAAACAAAACCTTTTTCTCAAACAGCAAAAGAGAGAAATAGAGAGTGAGACATAACAGCCATTTCCTCAGCTCCAACATCCATATATCAGGGGAGATTGTATGTTCACTGGGGAATGGAGAAAAGCCCGGAGGTAAATGAAGAGCCTAGAGACCTGAAAAAAAATCTTAGTAAGGGGAAGGATAATGACAGAAACCTTAGCAATGCTTTCAGGGATAGGATAGTCCATTAGATTCCTAAACTGCTTATATACTAATAGGACAAATATGGGGAACAAACAAGAATTACTGGAGGTCCTAGTGCAATCATAGAATTATGATGCAACTGGGTTTACAGAGATATGATGGGATAGTTCACATGACTAGTACATGGTCATAGATGGGTGTAGCTTGTTCAGGAAAAATAGGCAGGTTGTTTTATATATAAAAGTGATGTACATTTATTCCAAGGTGCAGTATGAAGTCGTACGTAGGCTTCTTGAAAGCTACTGGGTAGAATTCAGAGGGGAGAGCAGCATGAGAAATATCATGGTGGGTATATGTTACAGGTCTCCAAACCAAGAGGAGAAGGGGGATAAAGCCTTTTTAAAACAATCTCAGGAGCTGGTTCTCATAGGGGATTTGAATCATTGGGACATTTGCTACAAGGGAATCACAGCAGTGTATAAGAAATCCAGGCAAGTTCCTGGAGTGTGTTTGGGTTAACTTTTTTGATTCAGCTGGTAGAAGCCAACTACAGAGAGAGCTCTTTTTGACTTACTGTTCATAGGAACAGATTTAAGAAAGGGAAGAACTAGGATCCAGAGAACTACAGACCAATCATCCTGACCTCAGAACCTAGCAGGATCATGGAGTAAATCCTAAAGGAATCTATTCTGAAACACCTAGAGGAAAACAAGGTGATCAGGACAGTCAGTATGTATTCACCAAGAGGAAATAACACCAGGTCACTGCGATTTCTTTGATAAAGGGATAGGCTATGCAGCTGCGGGGAGAACAGTGCCTGTAATATATCTTAACTTTACTAAGGCTTTTAACACTGTCTCTCACAACATTCTCATTAACAAGCTAAAGAAATACAGCCTAGACAAAAGTACAGTAAGGTAACTATTTAGATCATCGAACTCAGCAAGTAATTGTAATGACTCAGTGTCTAGTTAGGAGGAGTTATTAAATGGGTTTCCTCAGCAGTCTGTCCTGGGTCTTCTTCATTAATGATTTGGGTGATGGGATTAGGTACACATTTAACAAATTTAAGGACAACACCAAGTTGAGTGGACTGCGGACACTCCAGAGGACAGAGATAGGATCCAGAATGACCGGGATAGACTGGAGAAATGGTTGACAACCAATCACATGAGATTCAACCAGGGGGCAAGCACAAAGTCCTGCCCTTGGGGTAGAATATTGACTTGCATAAATACAGATTGGGTAATAAACTGGCTAGGCTGCAGTACTTCAGAGAAGGACCTGGAGGTTACAGTAAACCACAAGCTGAATATGAGGCAACAGTGTGCTCTTATCACCATAAAACATCAACAAATGATCAGGGGACAGCAGGGCAGGCCCTATGAGGACAGGCTATGGGACCTGAACCTGTTCAGCCTCCA
>NW_017728886.1:131717104-131742048 GCF_001723895.1 Crocodylus porosus
TCTGGAACCAACTTCCAAGAGAAGAGGTGCAGGCTTCTACCCTGGGGGTGTTTAAGAGGAGGTTAGATGCTCATCTTGCTGGGGTCGTTTGACCCCAATACTCTTTCCTGCCATGGCAGGGGGTTGGACTAGATGATCTGCTCAGGTCCCTTCTGACCCTAGAAACTATGAAACTATGAAATTCCTGTTTTGTATTAACAGGAGTGTCACTTGAAAATCAAGGGAAGTGATTGTTCTACTCCATTCAGCACTAGTGAGGAGTCACCGGGAGTATTGTGTCCCACTTCAAGAAGGATGTGGACAGATTGGAGACAGTCCATCATTGGGCAAAAAAAACCCAAAATGAGCAGTGTCTAGGAGGCAAGACTTATTAGGAAAGGCTGAAAGAACTAGGGTTGTTTAGCCTGGAAAAGAAAGACTGAGAGGGAGTTTGGTAATAGTCTTAAAATATCTAAAGGATCATTATAGGGTGGATATGGGCTTTTCTCTGTGGCTGGGAGGATAGGACAAGGAGTAATGAGAAAATTTTGCAGAGGAAATTTAGGTTGGAGATGAGGAGGAAATTTCTAATTATGATGCTGGCCAGGCATTGGAGCAGGCAACCTAAAGAAACTGTGACATCTTCATGCTTGGAAATTTTCCAAACCAGGTTAGATAGACAATTGGATTGGGTGGTTTAATTAGGGGTGATCCTGCCTTGAGCAGGAGGCTGGATTAGATCACCTTGTGAGATCCCTTTCAGCCTTATATCCTATATTTCTTAAATACAACTTTTCAGATTAAAGTCACATATATTTTACACCACCTTATGCTTTTATTACTAACAAAAGCAAGATGGTTCATTTTTATGTATCCCTTTTGAAAAAAAATATTAAACCAAAGCTAAAAATATTCATGTGAGGACATCTTGTGGGTTGTTTATCTGTTATTGTAAGCTGAGTCTTCCTGGATAATGTGGGCAAGAAATCTAAATCTAACTCTTAAAAAGAACAGCAATAATAGCAACACCACCAACAACAAATTTCTTCTTCCCTTGTTCTGGAACTCAAGTAACTGGAGTTTCAATTGAGAGGTCCTGTTTGACACCCCAATCCAGTAATAATGCCTTATAATTAAAACTGAAAGGGAAACATAATCACTGATTTTTTTCCCCCCTTTTAACTCTAACGAAGTAAATTCCCAAAACATTTCTGCAGGAGTAAGTTTTTCCTCAGCTTTCAATTTCTTCAGTTATGCGGTTTAGTCAAAATGGTATAATCCAACTGCTGATAAAGGCACGAGAAAAGGCTATATGACACCATTGGGAAATCCTAACTTGAAGTTTTCCCTGTCAGTTAACTTTAAATTATATATAAATTAGACAATGGTATATAATATAAATGTAACTTAATTTATATAATTTCTATATTTAATAAAGTGCCACTAACTCATTGAAGAACACCAGAAACATAGAGGAACAAATACTTTCTGTCACTTTTTGTTTTTCAAATTTTTCTAATTGGAAAATGGCAAAAGTCAGCAAAGTGACTTAAAATGTTGAAATGATCATAGTTATAATACTGTCATCGCTCAGCTCTTTTTTCCCCTTCCTCATATTCTTTTAGAAGATAGCAAGAAGAAAAAAGAATATAGACAAGGCTTCATCCCATTCTGAAAAAAAAATTAAAAATTATTGTTTTTAAAATGTAGACTTAAGTTGAATTTTTTTGGAGAAAATTCCATTTTTTTTGACAAAAACAACTTAGTCAAAAATGTTTCAATCAGCTCCTCTATGAACTTATGCACACGCTTATTTTTTGACACTATCTTTAGTAAAACTACTTGCATAATTAAAGCTATATATGGACACATCCCCATGAGCAGGAACATGGGTTTCCCTGGGGACAAGTAGCAGTGGCACTTGTTCCCAGGGAATGCCCGTGCCATGCGCATTCTGGTGTGCAGCACATTTCCCCGGGCGGGGGAGGAGGGGCTGGGGCCAGGCCAGTAACTGTGCTGGCCTCAGTAACATTACCTGGGGTCCAGGGGGCCTCCAGGAGCTGCAACCTTGGCACTTCTGCAAGAGGGAGCCTGGCCACTGGCCAGAGTGTGGCTCTGGCCTGCCAGGTTTGGGTTTTTGGATAGTGCATGCTGGCACCACATGTCCCACCCTGTTTTTTTTAGGCATAGGGTTTTTTGACCCTGGGAGGTCCTGGGGCCACCCCCCCCCCCCCGGCACCGCAGCTCAGGGAACACCTGCATGTGTGGTGTGTGTGATGTGGCTGCATGTCCTCTCTTGTCTAGTCTGCTTTCAGAGCTTTCTTTATATTCTGGAGTTCTTAAATGCATGAGCAAAGAAAATAACCAAGTGAGTTTCACTTCTATTTCTAATCATTTCATGGTTCTCAGACATTAGCGAACAGTGGGTTGTAAATACCTGGAAAAAATTTAACCGAACAGGAACTCTATTTTGAAAAAGCACACAATAATGTAATTAAGATATTTCTATTAATACTGTAAATATATTAAATACTAATTTACTTTTTGGTCATAAGCAACCTGGCAGTATCCTTTTCCGATATTAACCTCAGATTTAACTTTATTCATTTTCATCAAGTTCTTCCAAACATAATGAGGCATTTTGAGAGGTTTGACAACTGATGTTTTGTAAAATTGTTATTAATACACTTGGTAGGGCATGACCTGCTTCTATAAAAATTAGCTTTGGATAACTTCAATTCAGACAAGAGTCATCCACCCACTTAAAAGACAATTAGCTGAAAGATATGGTGTATTATCACAAATTAACTCATTTGGTGTCTGATAGAAAGTTCATTCAAAGTCAGTGGAAAGCTTCAGAGGTAAATCAAAACCTGGCAGCTCACTATTTTAGCATTAAAGGTCATAAATACTATTACCTTGTAATTTGAAATCACTTCAGTTTCAGTCTTACCACAACATTAGTCATAGTTTCATAGTTGGTAGGGTCGGAAGGGACCTGAGCAGATCAGCAAGTCCGAAAGAGTACTGGGGTCAAACGACCCCAGCAAGGTGTTCATCCAGCCTCCTTTTAAAGACCCCCAAGGTAGGAGTCAGCACCACTTCTCTTGGAAGTGGTGGAACATGTTGTTTCCTCCTATCTTATTTTTATATATACTTTTGGCAGGTTTTTTTATTATTGTAAAACTATTTTAAAGTCCTGAGGAGGTGGGAACACTGATATATAAGAAAAAGTTTGTTGAATCATTAAAAAACCAGAATGGACCCAAGAATTATCAGACAGCTCTGATCTCAGTAATCGTTTTGTTTTCTGCTTTGTTGCTCGAGATCATAACAAGAAGAAAACAAAACAAATAGATGATGTTGTAATAAACAACTTCAGTGAGATGCATCGCATCAAGAACTGTGCACTCCGCTGTGACAAAAGGAAATGAAAAATATCTTACTGGTCGTTATCAGTGTCCCTTCCCTGAAACATTTTAAAACTTTCAGGAATAGGTGAGGCCATCCTGTAGCACACATGCCACGAGTGCCTCAGGCAGCCTCTGTGCATGGTACATGGCAGATCACGAAGGGGGCACACAGCACAGCAGCAGATAGGACAGGAAGTACAAAGTATAGCAGAAGATTGGGTAGGAGAAGTGGCACTCAGGAGCACATGGGGCTTAATTTGTGGCATGCCTGCCAAGGTTGGCTTAGGCCATATCCTGTTCAAAATGATATCTGTTCAGTTCGAGCAATGTCAGCAAGCTTTCTATGTCTAATAATGACTAGTATTGGGTCTAAAACTTGGTTCATTATTTCCAGAGACAAAACTGAGCAGTTTTTCACCCTTGGCAGTAGAGACTGAAGTTATTTTTGCACTTTCCTTAACTTTAAAAAAAACTACAACTAGTATTAATTGTCTATAAGCACCATTTTTGATGAAACACTATACGGTTTCCTATCTTTAAAAAATAATTAAAGTTTTAGGGGAACATTAGTCAAAAGCATTTGAAAGTTTCTTAGGAAAAAATATCTACATTACATTATGTTATTTTGCTCTAAGTAAATACATTTATTTTTCTTAGAAAGCTAAATGTTGCTTATTTTTAAAGTGTTGCCATGAGTACTACATTTACATGCTGTAATCAGAAAGCCATACACAAATAAACTGGGTATCCTTCCAGCATAACCATTCTTTATGTGTACATTCTTTTTGGCCTACCATTTTGGACTATGAAACCTAATCTCACTAGACAGGGCAAAAAAATTAAGGAAAAAACCAAACCAAAACAGAATATTAATTTTAGCAAGAGTGAGGAGATGAAGGAAGAGACAAAAGCAAGAGGAGAAATGTTACAACAGGGAAACATAATTACAGCATGCAGATGGCCAAAGAAGACATTACTATCAGCCAAAAAAACAAATAGGCCCCTTTCAAAAGATGTGACATTCAATTCCCCACCCCCCCAGTCTATCACTGTAAGTTATAATGAGTCCTGATTGTGTTGCCTAATCCGTAAAGGAAAAATACATATATTGTCCTTCAAAATGACAGGCTAGCTATTATTTGAAGGGAGAAATACAGAAATCACATTAGTGCAGGAGATTTAAGCTCATATAGTACAAATAACTATCTAGAATGACAGCTGGACAAAATGCAGCAATTCTGCTTGACAAGAATTTTTGTAAAAATGTTCTTCAGAGTTTTTATTTTGAATTTCAGGTTCAACTGAATCCTGCCAATGAAAGGAAATTACATTAAAACTGCCAAGTTCTTCTGATTTTAGCTCATCACTGAAGTTATTTCTTGGCTCAATATAGTACCCATACTTGTTTACAAGAATATTGTGAGATTTCATTTAATCTGGTGCAAATTTCACTGCTCCTACATAATAGCAATCAAGGGGACAATAGGTGATAAATATGATTCAGGAAAGGTAGATAGTTGCAAATTTCCCCTTCGGGTCATGCTGCAGATGAAGCCAGGATCACTTCCAGAAATATTGAGCTACTTTGTGATTTATTGGCTAGCTGAAGAGTTTTAATTTAATTCTCTCTCATCATGCTCAAAGTACAGGTCTATTTCTTACATAAGTCATTTAATTGCCTCTGTGTTAAAGTTTTGGGAAAAATCTACTTTCTGTTGAGTCAAGCACTACCCCATCCCACTTTTTTAACATAGTTTCTGGAAAATACTGAAGTAAGCTGAGTTCAAGTCTTAGTGCAGACTTTTAAGGTCACCATCAGTCAATGCAGTTCTAAATGAACACATGACCATTTGAGTTAATGAGTCCATAGCAGTAAATGTGATGCCAACTGCATCGCTTCCTTGAATGTGGTTGGGTATAGTAACTAGCAGCTTTAAACACAAAGGCACAATGAGGCACCAGTTTCAGATAGAACTTTGACTACTAAACTAGCTATATTTTGGTGATGAGTCTTCCTGAAGATGCAAGAGTATGAATTTTATATCATCCCATATTTAGTGGGGGATTGGACAGGGACAATTGTGTCAGACATTCAGTTCCAAAGAAAGCTATAGGCTTTAAGTCAGGGGTGGGCAATTATTTTGGTTGGAGGGCTGCTAAATGAGTTTTGGAGATGCATCGAAGGCCATAAGTGTAGCCCCAAACCTGACAGGTGCCTCACCTCCTGGTTCCCATCTTGTGACCAGAAGTTCTTCCCCTAACCCTTGCCCTTTGCCACTGGCAGTTTCTCCCCTTGAACAGAAAGTATTCCGTTTGTGTGGGTGGGGGGACATTGCTTATATATTGTGTGTGGAAGGATGGGGAGATATGAGGGGCAGTGGTGTGGCTGGTCTCTGTGTGGAGTGTGAATATGGTGTGGGGGGGTGGTAATGGTGTGTGTGCATGTTGGGGTGTGCATGTATGTGTGGGATGTGTGTGGGGGTAGAGTGTGTGTGGGTGTTATTGAGGTGTGGGATGTGGGGGGGGTTTGGGGGTGTGTGGAGGGGTGTGGGTGTATGTGTGGATGGGTTGGGTGTGCATGTGTGGGTGACTTCCTCCCTGCACCCAGCTTCCCCCCTTTCACTCTTTGTGACATAGCTGAGCCCAGCCTCTCCACAGATGGGAGGAGGGGGAGGGGGATTGACACTGCCTGCCTGGCTTGCAGCACCCTGCAAAAGGGAAGAAAAGCAGCTGCCACTGGCGGCCAGCAAAAAAAGTCCCTATGAGATGGGAGGTGGGGGACTGGGAGCTAAGCCTGGCTCTCTTGGTCACTGTCCCACACCTGCTCAGTGGAGCTGCAGCCAAACCTGTGCTGGCTCTTGCTGCTGCTGCTTCCATCTTACATGCATGCCTGGTGAGGCTACACCAAACCCACACTGTCTCCTGCTGCTGTTCCTGCTCCTATCCCACCTGTCTGTCCCATGCCTGCTCAATGGGGCTTTGTGAGCAGCTGAGCTCCTTTATGCCCCACCTCCATCCATACGCTCCCCCACCCAGCCATGTACAAGCAGAACCAAAGTGAGCTGCAGGCAAAGCCTGCTCCACTCCCCTCAACACTGCAGCTTCCCCTCCCTACCTGCTGCCCAGAGCACTGCAGCAGGGAGAGAAGGAGGAGTTGCTAGAGGCCAGGGGAGCCCAGCAGTTTCCAGGGTAGCTGCAGCAGTGGTAACAGCAGCCCTGCCTGGAAGCTATACCTCCTGGCCAGGGCTGGTGCCCTCTGGTGAGGGAGGCTGGGAGTGCAGCACACATTGTCCCAGGACTTTGCCCCATGTAGAGCACAGCAGGGGCAGCCACCAGTGGGGCCGGATACAGTTAATTGGTGGGTGCTGGCCCACAGGCCGTATGTTGCCCAACACTGCTTTAAGTGGTACAGCATAGAGTCACAGTCCCATATGCACTGCAGAGTGCTTGTACTCCTTGATCCCTCTCTTGGAATGATTGTGTCTTAATCCAGGGAAATACAACACAGGGATAAATAAATAAAGCCCTGTATTTTAAATATTCAGAATTTCATCTGACTCAACAGCAATGGTAGTATTTCCACAAGGCCAGTTTTATTCTTTAGTACTGTTAATTACATTAAATTAGCTACTCTGTTAATTGACATGAATGTGACTTGATTCAGGGAAGTTGACTCTGCTAACAATGGTACAGTTAACATACACAATGGGTCATAGAAAGCATTAGTCCCTGTCAGTCTTTCCTGCAGCCATGCAGCAATCCCATGTTCATACCTTCTTTATTATCAACTTGTGCTAAAAACAAAATAAGTTTGGAAGGCAGAAAGAGTTTGTATTTCTAATTTTGTACTGCATAATTTCTTTGATAAAAGCCCACAGTTTTTTCTTAAACTTCTAGCCTTTTTATTTGTGTTTTAAGTGCTGATGTCTAACAAAGCAGGGTTGTTCAGCTCACAGACTGCAAACTGAACACATCCTATGAGGAGTTAACTTGTGGCCCATAAGTTTCCACCCAGCCACCACTGGCCTACACTGCACCTTCTGCTGCTGCCAGGATCTCTGGGCTCCCTGCCCTCCTCTGGCCTCTCAGGCATTGGATAGCCTGTCTCAAAGCATCCAAATGATAAGCATTATGTCATCAGAAAGATTAGATTATGACCTTAAATGAGTTTACCTCCAAATTTCAGAAGTGCTATTAAATGTGTTACTAAAATATATATTACAGTTCCATCATTAGTGCACTCTTTATTTTTTCCCCATAAAAACACCAGCACATGTTTTTAGAATCATGAGACAGATGACTGAATAATCTAACATCTCATTTTATAAGAAACAAAATTGCTATTTTAACCAGAAGGAGCACTTGTTTCAATTCTGCAAGCAGTGGTGCAATACAGTTTTCTTTACATAATCCATTGTCTACTGGCAATCTTTATTTTTACAGATATTTTGATGATTTTTTCCTTAGACAAAGATATCTGTGTACATGTCCACAAGAATAATCCCACAGGAATTATTTTCCCACAAAAAACAGTGTACCCTGTTAAATCATTTTTTTCCTAAAAGCTCTATTATATTCTTGGTGGAAGTAGGGGATGTAGAAGAACAGAACTGAACCTAGAATAAATATCATTTATCTTCACTGTATAGTTCTTGAGTAGTTTCCAATACAGCAAAATCATTATTGAAACAATAACAAATGCTGTACAAATATCAGAATAAGTAATAGCAGGTCATTTTTGTAAAATGTTCAACTATGTTGATCCTTCCAGTCAAGGGTAAGGTCAAGCTAGGAATAGATGAGTCCACCATACCATTGTTAGCAGAGTCAACTTCCCTGAATCAAGTCACAGTCACGTCAATTAACAGAGTAGCTAATTTAATGTAATTAACAGTACAAAAGAACACAGCGCCTCTGGTATGACATTGGCCAATTCCTTCAGCACCCTTGGATGAAGTTCATCTGAGCTTGCTGATTTGAACACATCCAGCCCCTCCAGGTGCCCCTTCATTAAGTCTGGGCTTACAGTTGGTGGTCCCTCCTGTGTCTATCTATGAACAAACTGGAAGATTTGTCTTGGTCCATGTCTACATTATACCCACAAGATTCCTTCATCCACCCAGTAGTTACTTTGTCCAAAAATGAGATCCAGTTTGTTTGACACAATTTCATAGTAAATCCCTGCTGGGTGCTTGCGATAACCCTTTCCCCCTCCAGATGATTGCAAATGGACTTCCTTAAGATATGTTCCAGTACTTAGTGAGTACTGAGGTGAGACTCACCAGTCTGTAGTTCCTCAGGTCCTCCTTTTAGCCTTTTTTAAACAAGGGCACCATACCAGTTTCTCCTTGCCTCTCTCTCACAAGTTCATACATTTTATTACCAAAGGCTCCAAGATCACTGTTGCCAGTTTGTTCGTTACTTGGGGATGAAATTCATCAGACCCTGCTAATTTCAATTCATGAAAAGTTCTTTCTTTTGTTAACTAATCCCTCATTTTGTCCCCTTCCTTATCAAAATAATCTTTATGAGGGGGCTGGTTGCAGATTAATTTTTTTGTGAAAACTGAAGCAAAGTAGCTATTGAGTAACTTCAGTTTCATAGAATCAAAGAGAAGTAGGGGTGAAAGGGACCTCCAAAGGTCATGTAGTCCAACCTCATACTTGAGGCAGGATCATCTCTATATATATCATTGTATACAATCCATAAACTAAACTCTACATAAAACTAACATCAACCCTGACACAACATAGACCTAACACCCTTACCTGCCACAGCAAAGCAGGGGAATCATGGCAGCCAGCATCCTGCTTTTATGAAATGTTGTCAATATATGCTCAAGAGATACCAAGTAGAAGGTGACGCTCCCTGCTACAGAGGAAGGCAAAAACTCCCACAGTCAGTACCATTCTGACCATGGGGTAAAATTCTTTGCCTCTTTTCTTAAGAATTCCCCCAGGATATTTCACATTAAACCCACACTTTCATGGTGCTTCTTTTCCTGGCCAACATACTTATAGAACCTCTTCCTTCTTCCAGTCTTCCTCTTCCAGTCTTTAACATGCTTCACCAGGGACAACTCATTATTTACATTTGCCTTCCTGATTTTGTCTGCAGGTTCTTGCTATTTCCTAGCAAGCTTCTTTGGGGACCTGCCCATTTTTCTATTGCCTATATGCTTTCTTTTTGCATCTCAGGAATCTTAGAATCTCCTTGTTCATCCACATTGATATCTTGCCATTCTTATATGTTTCCACTGTGTCAGAACAATTTCTTGTTTGGCCTCCAATACTTTGCCCTGTAAAAGCTTCCAGCTGTCCTGTGCTCTTTCATACTTCAGTCTGCCTTCCTATGGCATCATGCCTATTAACGCCTTGAGTTGGTTGAAATCTGTGTAGTTTTTTTTTAATATAGCATTCTATCTCTATGGACCCAATGCGTTCCCTGTCTCAGGATTGTCAATTCTATCATATCATGGTCCTTTCCTCCCAAGTTTCCCAACACCTTCACATTCTCTAGCAATGATTCCCTATAGATCAGGACAAGATCCAAAATAGATGATCCTTTCCCTGTGTAGCTGTATGGGGACTAACTGCCTCCACCCCTCTCTGCACAGCCAGATGGGGTTCCTATGTATCTGTCGGATTGGGTCCAGTGGCCAGATCCAGCCCACAGAGGGACCAAATTATGCCAGTTCAGCCTGCCTGAGGACAAAACTTGGGTACCACTGGCCTAAAGTAATGGCAAATTAAGCTAGAGAGTACTTAAAGAAGTTAAATATACTCAGGTCAGAAGGGTCAGATGGGATGCAACAGAGGGTAGTGATGGAGCTGGCTGAGATAATTTTGGAGGCATTAGCTATGCTCTTTGAGGAGTCATGATGGTGGGGTGAGGTCTTAGATGGCTGGGAAAGGGCAAAAAGAGGGTTCAAATTTAAGAAAGGAAAGAAGGAGGATCCAGAGAACTACAGACCAGTCAGCCTAACCACAATACCTAGCAATATCATGGAGAAGGTCCTAAAGGAATCCATTCTGAAGCACCTAGAGAAAGACAAGATGATCAGGACAGTCAGCATAGATTCACCAGGAGCACGTAATGCCAAACCAATCTGATTGCCTTCTATGATAAAGTGATAGGTTCTGCAGATATGGGGAGAATGGTGGATGTAATATACCTTGACTTTAGCAAGGTTTTCGACACTGTCTCTCACAACATTATTAACAAGATAAAGAAATATGGCCTATCCCTAGATAAAAGTATGGTAAAGTGGTTACATAACTAATTGGATCACTGAATTCAGTGGGTGAGTCTACATGAGACATTTACTGTGCAGTAGACTAATTATCTGTGCAGTAAGTGTCTCGGCATCTACACATGTGCCCCTAGTAGGCTGCAGTAAACTAATTTACTCACAGAAGGACAGCATTTTTAAATACAAGTAGCATCCTGTTGCAAAGTAAAATACTCTGCAGCAGCACATGTGTAGATGCTGCCCCAGCTGACTTAGGCATGAAGGTATTTCAGTGTGGGAACTTCCCAGTGGCTAGCCCCACATGAAGCACCCTCATGCCCCAACCAGCCCCTCTGCAGCACATTGAGCTGGAAGGAGCAGCCCTGGGATGGCAGGCTGACCCCCTAGGCTACCTGCCAATGGGGGCTGCTTTACACTGGCTCAATATGCTATGATCCCAGGTACACATGCAGATGCGCCCCCGGCAGCAATAAACTCTGGAGCAATAAGCTCTGGAGTTATTTCTGCATATTAACAGGCACATGCAGTAGACCCAGTAATAGGCCTAGTGAGTATTTCTAATGGCTCAATGTCTAGCTGGAAGGAAATATCAAGTGGGCTTCCCCAGGGGTCTGTCCTGGGTCTGGTATTGTTCAACACATTCATTAATGATTTGGATGGTAGAATTGGGTGCACGCTTCACAAACTTGAGGATAACACCAAGTTGGGTGGAACTGGGGACACTTCACAGGACAGGGATAGGATCCAGAATAACCCAGATAGACTGGAGAAATAGTCTGCATTCAATTAGATGAGATTCAACATGGACAAGTAAAGTCCTACTCTTGAGATGGAATAATTTCATGCACAAATACAGACTGGGGAATGACCGGCTAAGCTGAAGTACTGTGGAGAAGGACCTAGAGATTACATTAAGCCGTAAACTGAATATGAGGTAACAGTGCAATCTTATCACCATAAAACAACAACAGATTCCTGGTTGTATTAACAGGAGCATCACTTGTAAATCAAAGGAAGTTATTCTTTTATTCTATTCAGCACTGGTGAGGAGTCACCTGGTATGGTGAGTCCAGTTTGGGGACCAACACTTCAAGAAGGATGTGCACACATTGGAAAAAGTCCAGTCCAGAGCCTGGGAGGCAAGATTTATGAGGAAAGGCTAAAAGAACTAGGGTTATTTATCCTGGAGAAGAGAAGACTGAGAGGGGTTTGGTAACAGTCTTTGAATACCTGAAGGACGATTGCAGAAAGGGTGGAGATGGGTTTTTCTCTCTGGCTGGGGGGACAGAACTAGGAGCAATGTGCTCAAACTGTAGCAGGAAAAAATTACATTGATGAATAGGAGGAACTTTCTGACTATAAGAGTGGTCTGGCTTTGGAACAGGCAACCTAGAGAAGTTGTGGAAGCTCCATGCTTGGAAACTTTCAAAAGCAGGTTAGACCGACACTTGGATTGGGTGGTTGATCTTGGATGCTGCTGCCTTGAGCAGGGGCCAAACTAGGTTACCTTGTGAGATCCCCTCCAGCCCTACTTTCTATAATCCTATTAATATGAGGCCTACAGTCAAATGGGTTTTTGCCATTAACTATTAACCAAAGAGGATCAGTCACCAGTCTCTCAAAAGTATAAGGGAAAAAGAATCAGTAATAGTCTCTAATGAATCTAGTATATTCATGCCCCCCCTTCATCTCCAATTGACAATTCTAAACATGTTAAAAGATAAAGCAGGATGCCATGGGAAATATATATATATATATGTATATATATATATCTCCAATCCAAGTGTTGGTCTAACCCGCTTTTGAAAGTTTCCAAGTATGGAGCTTCCATAACTTCTCTAGGTTGCCTGTTCCAAAGCCAGACCACTCTCATAGTCAGAAAGTTCCTCCTCTTCATCAACATAATTTTTTCCTGCTACAGCTTGAGCACATTGCTCCTAGTCCTGTCCTCCCAGCCAGAGAGAAAAGCCCATCTCCACCCCTTCTATAATTGTTCTTCATGTATTCAAAGACTGTTACCAAACCCCTCTCAGTCTTCTCTTCTCCAGGATAAATCATCCTAGTTCTTTTAGCCTACCCTCATATGTATATATGAGGAAAGGCCTAGAGAACTAGGGTTTTATATATATATAACCCCTCAGTTATGTCCTCCAAGCAGACAGTTAATTCAAGTACTGCCTTGCTTGAAAATATTAATACCAGGAGCAAACGAAACAGGAAAATACTGCCATCTCAGTATTGCACATAGTCCTTGTTTCTATATTTTGCAGCACTTGTAAAAAAGCTCAAGGCTTCTTCTTTGCTTAGATTTGCAATGCTTTTGGCTAGCAACATGATGAGAAGTTACAGTCAAGCGTTCCCTTGCCTAGCAGCGTAACATGTTATGGTACATCTGAGGCACTAGGACAGCCTAATGTTAACATATTTTAAGTCAGTACATCAAACTATAGCAGGATGTGTTATGAGCTTCTTCCCTTCCAGATTGTGTATGCTATAAATCAAAAACCTAAATATAGAAATTAGTCTCTCAAAATATTGGATATTTTGATGACTTACACAGTAAGTGTAACACTATATAGCCAAACATTAAATGTCAAGCCAGTAAGTTATGTTAATAACCCTGTCTGTAATATGTTTAGGAAGTCTGTTCCCCAGAATTTCTTTGACCTGATTTTATACCAGTGGTTCTTGGATCTGAATAGTGCTTGAGTCTGAATATTACCCAAGCGACCTCTGTACCAGTTTGTGCTCAGAAAGGGCTTCTGAGAAGTCTACATGTAATTTCATACTCATTGGCATGTCAACAGGTACATCTAGCTTGTCCCTACAATATTTCTTTGACAGACAGGAATCAAATGCTAAAAATGATAACAGAAACATTCATTTCTTTTATGCACTTCATGTTCCAAGCAAGCAGTTACTTGACCATATGACAACATGAACCCCTGACTGAAAGTCTCAATAAAACTGCCAGGAAATTGATATGCCAAATAAAAAACAAAATCTTAATGTTTAAAATGTATTTTGCATTACATTCATTACATGTTACTGCATGTATATACATGTACTGGATGTTCCCTTTCATATGTATGTGTATACATGCACATATATGCACACACGCACTTGCTTACACATTCACACATTCTTTTAAATACATAAATAAATAAATAAAACACACACACACACACACACACACACGCATGCATGCACATGCACACAAACACATATGTGTCCCAGGAACCTTTGTAGACATATATACATACACACTCAAACTAACCTTCTATGTTAGAAATAGCCACAGTTTTCTCAGATAAACAAAAAAAAATGCAAGATATCAAGATATTTTAGCCTTTAATTTATTTTATTTTCCACCAGGAAAATATGCAGGTCTAACTTTGCTAAAGGGAAATTATGAAGTCCTGGAGACATTTTCCTCACTAATTTTCCTCCTATGGATATAAAGCAGTGAGAGAACCCAAGGTATTGCTCTGTAGCATAGTCTTCCCCTGTATACATATTCCATGTACAGTTTCTTCAAGTTTCTACAAACCCACACTTTGTCTGGCCCTTTGAATGCTGTATCCACACACTTCAAATCCAGTAATTCTTCATCCTTGCAGGCATGAAGGAAGTAGTGAGGAAAGCCTGGTGAGCTATGTCCTTACAAAATCAAACTGAAAGTTTCAAGGGATCCTAGTGGACTTAACTTTAATTACCAGTACATTTCAATAGAAGTTGGAAGTTAATTCTTCTGAAAATCCCACTTTTTAATAACTATCTAGGATCAGATTAAAGACACCAGAAAACAGAGCTGGCCCAGTACTATGGAAAGGTATTCATAAAATCATTCAAATAACTGTGATTTTGCTTTGATCCTTTTTTATTGTTGTATATAGACAGTCATGAGCAGGGATTTTTGCTATGTAGTAGAGCAGTTTACTGAACACTAAGTGTCTGTGTCTACATGTGCAGATGTTTACTGCATAGTAAACTGCTCTAATCATGAGTAAATTTGCTACCTGCAAATGCAAGTAGCAAATTTACTTGTGAGTAGTAACTGCAGAGTAGTACACATATAGATGCTGACCAGGAGCAAATTTGCTCTGTGAGCCCCACCACTAGAGGGTCAGCCTCAGGCTAGCCCCATGGACCCAGGGTGCAGGGCCTCTCCTGCCACAGGTTAAGGCTGTCTCTATGCATGCCCCAGCTCCAGGCCCTTAAATCCTGTGGGGCTGCTGGGGCCCAGGGGCATATGCTGGCAGCCTATAGCTACTGCTGACCACTGCATCCCCTAGCACAGACCTCAGGGAAGCTGCAACAGTATGCCTGCACTCCAGTGCCACTCTCTGGCACCACAGTGCTGTGCAGCTGCCAGGGCCACATTGTCCATCTCTGCAGGGTGCTGCAGGCACCTGCCAAACCAGGCAGCACCCAAGTCCAGCTTCAGCCAGCTTGTGGTCACCTGGACCAGCTCCAGAAAACAGGTTCAAATCTCTAACACAACAGAAGTTCTGTGCACATAAACCCCTTTCAAAATGGCTGAAACCAGTTAAAGATAAACCTGGATGGATGTAGTATCAGACTTAACTGACTTAGGTTAAATAGGTTTATTGGACTTAGGTAAATAGGTTTAAGGGATCTATCGTAGATCCCTTCTGGTTTTAAGTTAACAGACAGTCCCCCTGAATCTCAGGATGCTTTGCACCTCCATGACAACCACCCCTTGTAGGGTGAGTGAGCTAGCCCTGGCCCATGCTGTCTTCTCCAGCCAAGCAGGAAGCCCTTCTCTAGTGCCCCACAGATCCCGGCCCAGGCCACTGCAGGCATGTGGCTGCATTTCCAAAATAAAAAATGGATGTCTGTTCACTTGCTTATCAGGTCAATCTTTGCAGGTTAGACTAACCTGCAAAGATTGAATAGATTCAGCCTCTGGCTTCTTAACTATCTGTACTTATCCTGGGCACCTTATTCCTGTCCTTCCTGGTCCTGGCCAACTGGACCCTGGCCCACCTGGAGAGCTACAGGAAGTGTGACTGAGCCACAGGGCTGGACCCTGCCTCCTTCCTCTTGGGCCCAGCATCCATTCAGTTTTAAAGCAGCCTGATTTTTTTCAGACAGCTCATAGTCAGAGGCTTCCAAATATCTGACAGTCTTACAGTGAACAGCCCCAAACTGTGCCCCAAATCAGTTGTGATCTTTCACTTTAGATACCAAATTCTCTGTGCTGAGCCTTTTTTTCCCCCTGGAAACCACCAATTGTCTTATACAATATTATCTCACATATGGCACACATGTTCCCAAAAAAACAGCTGCTGGGAATTTCAGTGCACATTATATGCAATAATAAAGTAAGAATATTTTCAACCAATTACAGTTAAAAAAAAAAAAAGATGACTGCAGAAGCCTCATAAGGAACAGGCTCTGCTTCCTAGCTGCTGCTAAGAAAAGATTTTTTTTTCCTTCATTCTGCCTTTCAGAAACAAAGTACATAATATATGATGAGGTGCACTTTATATGCAAAAATATGGTATGTGATTAAGTAAACAGCTACAGGTAAAGTTTCTAGTTTATGGCTTCAACTGCCCTTTTAAATGAAAATAGTCTATTGAGAAAGGAACAGCCTTAAGATTTAGAAAGGTCTCTTTAACTGTATATGCCTATTACCATTAAACATATATCAAGCTGAAGCCCCTGCATCAATGGCCTTGGCATACGTGGCCTTATGGCAGCTCATTCCAGTCTGCCACCTCCTGAGTGGCATTTTGGGGCAGACACACATGGCCAAAACACTCCATCTGGACATGGCCACATGCCCACTTCATGCCATCAGAGTAGCCACCCAAGGTCAGCTGACCTCTTTCCCTGTAAGCCCCTGGTCTGGGCTACAAGGTGTACCCTTGGATTGTGCTGATAGATTCTTTATATAACTTCCTAACCTCCTGGATATCTGACCTGGCTAGCCTCCTGACCTTGCACTCTACCTGATCCTCTGGAGCTCTGGACAGACCTATCAGTTCCCTGGACAGAACTCCTGACTTCTGACAGCCTGGCTTCTCTTGACCCTTAGGTGACCCCAGACCTGGCCGTCCATGGAATGGCATGACAATATAATGGATTATATTAAAAACTGACATCCTATATCTAACCATATTTTAATTGGAGGGGTTTTTTTGGAGTTGAGGGGAAGTGATGATGAAAATTTAATGCAGACAAATGCATCATTAATAAGAGGACAACTACCTCTTTTGCAAATTAAGTCTGCTAACATATATGTTCTGCAATGTACACACACTATTCTGCAATATATGAAGTATTAAATTGTACATGTTAATCTCAAATTTGACTGCTCAAATGAACAAGTGGGTTATTAAATGCAGATAGAGTATCCTAATCTGAAGTATTCAACAAAAATGGACTTCTGATAGTCAGACTCTACTCTATTGTTAGCCTCACACTGTTTCAAAATAAGGACAAAAGATCATGAAAAAGTAGGTCTATTTACTAAAAGATCATATCTTTAGTATAATTTTCAGTTTCATTGGATTTTTTTTTCAGTTGGCATGCTAACTGTTTGTTAACTGTTAGGAAATAAGTGGCATTACCATGCTGCAAAGTGAAAATGTAAATATTTAGAAATAGTGATACAAAGGTTTTAGGCTAAGCATTCTATATACTCTTATGCTATGCTAGCAGCACTCTAAAGTTACTGTACTGGGTCACTGGGATCTCAGCTTTCACTGAAAAATGAAAGCCTTTAGCTGTGACAATGTACAACATTACAAAATAGTTAACAGAAGATAACCAGCAGAGATGTCTACAGAAAATTAGGGACAATAGCTTTGAGAGCTGTAAACTTTCTGCTTTGTGACAGCCATTCAGATTTGTTATTTCTAGCATTGATCAACAAGTTTATATTAAGCTTTCTCTTGACATCTGAATTTTCAACTATTCCTCTTCAAGATTAATTACTGGTCAGTATTTCTTGTGCTGCAAGTCATGAATTATCAGACAGTCTCATATATTAGACTGGATGTGTGAACAGATTTCCACAAAATTCAACCTAAAATAAATCTCACAAGTCTAATACTTTATTATATCACAGTCCTCCGCAGCTCCTCGTTCTGGGCATGAAAAAGTGGAAGAGCTGAAATACAGTGAATTTTTCAACTATATTTCTAACCCAGTCAGGAGAATAAATAAAAAAGGAGTCACATTTCAAAAGAAAAATCTGTTCTTGTGAGATTTCTAGCCCAGTTTCCTAGACTCAAGAGGGTAGGTTGATGTACCTGCCTGAGGGTTTGAGTACTAATGTGATCTCCTAGGTGTTTACTTTAAACCATCCTCTAGGGGGTTATTCATCATTTATTAAGACATATCTGTCTCACCTTTTAAATAATGGGCTGTAGGAGTGTAAGTCTTAAGTGCTTTATTGTGTTCTATATAACAATATTTTAATCAGGCTTTGTATGTGTTTTTAAATACAAAAAATGAACTTGCAACTTCAGTTTATGTAGAGAAAAATGTCTTCTAGTAGGAAAATAAGCAAGCCTGAAATCTGAACGAGTCAGAGTGTTGGGGCATCATAGGACATCCATACATGTGCTTCAGAGTGTGGTAGCGTGGGGGAGGGGAGCTTTAATTAGAACAGGTCTGAGAGCCACTCTGATTAAAATGCCCTCACCGTCATGTGTATTTAGCCTCCTGTGCTTCAAAATTGTGGTGAGGGCACTTTAACTAAAACTCATTTGATGATCTTTAGTTGAAGTACTCCCACTACCATTTTGAAATGCAGAGAAACTGAATACATGTGACATGGAGGCTGCTGGAGTTTGCTAATTGGCATGCTCCAGCAGACTTGCAGCAGACTTCATTAATCGGGTCTTCTCCAAGTTTTGCTAATTAGCATGTGTCAGAGCAGAGCTTCATCACATGTATAGGTGCCCATAGCGATCACCAGTGACAACAGATACAGGTGAAAATTCACGGTAAGTAACACAATTTCCAGCTACCAAGCATGAATTGTTTTCTGAATGAGAAATCTATTAAATCGAATATCATCATTGGCTGCTTGTTCCCAAAATAGTTCTCAACTTGATGTAGCACACAGATAGTATGTGATAAGGTAAGTGTGATGACTATAAGTGTTGTAGGGCTTGCTGCCACTGCTTTGAGTTCATTTTCCTACAGGTGGTGACAGGGTGGACCTTGGCTTTGGAGCACCTAGGCTGCCAGGAAGTTGGTCTTATGTTTCTCGCCTGCAATGACTTTGATGACATTATATTGCTAGGAGGCAATGCCCAAGGTGATCCTACCTGGTCTCAATCCCTGTTTTCTTCTGTGGGGCTCCAAACCTCCCCTTTACCCCACCCTAGCCTCTCCAGATGGCCCTGGGTAGTTCTCTGTAGCCAGATCTTAATGCTGCCTGTTGGTCTGTTATTCTGCCCTCAGCCACCAGGGTGACCATTGGCTTTGGTTAGGCATGGACCCTTCCAGTGCTGGCCTTGGCCTGCACTCAAATATCCAAAAAAAGAGAAAGCAAAACCCTCCTGCTCTCAGTTTCTTTGTCAGACTCAGTCCATGTCCCCTTCACCTGTGGTCAGGCTCTTATGTTCAAATCAAAACAACAAAAATAAGTCAGTCCAATCACTGCCCTGCACAGGCCTGTCCTAGCTTACTCATGAACATTCACAGTCCCAATGGGATCTCTCCCATGTGCAGTGAGGCTCTAACCTGAAAGAACAATTCTTCTGGCCTCTCCCAAAGATCTTCAGCTGTCACTCCACTCCAGGGATTATCAGAAGCCTTGTGTGTTCAGGCCTCTGTCTGCCTCCTTCTTAGGGTCACACCCGCAGCGTTTCTCTGCAAGTTTCACAACACTTGCCTGCCAGGACACTCAACCACTCCTGTCTCTGCAGCTTGCAGGGAATTGACCCATTTCTGCCCCTCTCCAGAGCTGGAAATACCTCTAAGCATCCTCCCTCCTCTGATCCAGAGCAAGAAGCTGCTCTGGAAGTGTGGTGATTATTTCTCTTCCCATCTGGTCACCAGCTGCAGCCCTGCCAGCCTTCCATGCTGTAAGTGTTGCTTGCTTTCACTTTCACTGTCTGTTGCTGCCAGCTGCTTTTCTTCTCTTGACCTCCCCTGCCCAACATTTAAGGCACCTCAGGGCTTTTTTTTACTCTCTCTCACTCCTTCAAAGTAAGTTAAGGCAACAGTTTGTTTGGGTGATCAGGTCTCTGATCACAGGCAGCCAGGTATAGCATAGTGAAGAATAGTAGAGGGGAGGACATAAAAGAAATTCTCAAGGGTAGCAGACATGCTTAACAGAAGAAAAGAACATGATTGCTGGGAGATAGACGTCTATCAAAAGGGAGGAAATTAATTCTCACTTTTCTTCTGTGGAGGGAATTCAGGGCTTGGATAAAATATAATGTGCCACAAAACTTATATCAATTGATTTGAGCCCAGTTTTTCTCCTGCCCAGGCAGGGGGTTGGACTTGAAGATCTACAAGGTCCCTTCCAACCCTACTTCTATGATTCTATGATTCTATGAATGTTTAGTCCTTGGTTCTTAGTGTCTGGCCAGCTCATGGATTTGTTTTCACAAATTCATGCTTTAAAGGTGTTTGGGGGATTTTCCTTGAGCATGAGACTAACAAGGTCAGAGAGGGAGTGGTCGCTCTGTGAGAAATGTACTCCTAATGGTGTGTATGTGTACGTCTCTGTCCTTTTAAAGGGTGTTGGTTGTAGCTGTGTTGATCTAAGGACACAGGAAGACAAGGTTTTTTGGTTAAATCCAATATCTTTTATGAGACGAACTAATATAGTTGGAAAAATTCTTGTTTGCAAGCTTTGGTTACAATCACCCTTCTTCAGGCTTCCCTTGCCTGAAGAAGAGTGTTTGTACTCAAAAGTTTGCAAAGATAATATTTTCCAACTATTTTAGTTGGTCCAATATAAGGTAAGTTCCTTTTCTCAGCCAGGATAGACGATCTCTTAGATAGGACTTTAAACTAAGATTGCAGGGGGATAAGGAGCTGCCCAGGGGACCAGTATACAGGAAAGCTCCATCAACAATGAAACCAAGCAAACCACTCTTATGGGAGCTGAGAAAAGAGCTCCTCTTCAATGTGACCACCAGCAGGCAGGGACCGCATCCAGGCAGACCTGGATAGGTTGGAGAAGTGGGCAGATCTGAACAGAATGCGGTTCAACAAGGACAAGTGCAGGGTGCTGCACCTGGAGAGAGGGAACCAGCATTATGGTTATAGGTTAGGGGCTGACCCTCTCAGCAGCACAGAGGCAGACAGGGATCTTGGAGTCAGGATTGACTCCAGGATGAATATGAGTCGCCAATGCCACAAAGCAGTAGTCAGAGCCAACCGCACCCTGTCATACATCAACAGGGGCATCACTAACAGGTCCAGAGAGGTCTTGCTCCCCCTCTATGTGACACTGGTCAGGCTGCAGCTGGAGTACTGTGTCCAGTTCTGGGTGCCGCACTTCAAGAAGGGACTTGGGGAAAGTCTGTTCACCAGGGCCCCCCTTGGAGTCACCAGGAACAATGGCCACAAGCTGAGGGAGGATAGGTTTAGGTTAGATGTTAGGAAGAACTACTTCACGGTAAGGGTGGCCAGAGCATGGAATAGGCTTCCCAGAGAGGTGGTGCTCTCACCTTCCCTGGAGATCTTCAAGAGGAGACTGGATAGGCGCCTGGCTGGGGTATTATGACCCCTGCCACCCCCAGTACTCCTCCTGCCCATGGCAGGGGGTCAGACTAGATGATCTGTCTAGGCCCCTTTTGCCTCATTGATTCTATGATTCTATGATTCTGTGACCAGTGGCCAGTGACCTCAGTAGAAGGACTTAGGTGACTTTACACCAGTGCTTTTCACTGGGCAGTTTATGATTTAGTAGGGATCATGGAGACCTGGTGGGACTCCTCTCACAACTGGAGCATAGCCATAAAGAGCTACATCCTTAAAAGAAGGGATTGGGTAGGGAAGAGAGGTGGGGGTGTTGCTCTCTATGTGATGACGCAGTATACCTCCCTACAGGCTGATGTCAGTCACAAAGTAAAACAGCTTGAAACCCTCTGGGTCAAGCTCCTGGGGAGGCATGGTGAGAGAGACCTGACTGTAGGTGTACAGGCCTCCTAACCAAGGGCAAAAACTTGATTTAGGATTCGTCCATGAAATAATGGAGGCGATGCATGCACATGACATGGTTGTCATGGGGGACTTCAAATACCCAGACATCTCCTGGGAGGAGTGCTCAGCCAGCTAGACCAATCACGATCCATCCTGAGCAGCATCAAAGAGGTATTTTTTTACTCAGGAGGTGCACAGGCCAACTAGAGGCAATGCAGTTCTTGACCTGGTTCTGGCCAAAGGGAATAACCTGGTGAGCAGCTTAAACATAGAGGGTTGTCTAAGGTTGTCAAACGCTACTTGACAATGGCCTGCGCTTGTAGAAAACTGATCAGGCAAGCTAAGGCAGACACTGAATTAAAACTAGCTACAAGAATCAAGGACAACACAAATTCCTTCTTTAGCTACATAGGCTGTAAAAGGAAAACAATGGAAGTGAGGGATCGCTGCTCAATGCCTCAGGATACCTGGTCACTACCACTCAGGAAAAAAAAGCAGGACTCCTTTGCCTCAGTCTTTCACAAGACCAAGGGAACAGCATGCTAGGTTGGGCACAGAATGAACAGGATGGGATTGACACTGGTCTCACCATTGCTGTAGAACTGGTGTACAATCAGTTCAAGAAATTAGATGTATATAAATCAACCAGGACCAGATGAACTCCATCCAAGACTGCTGCAAGAGTTGGCCAAAATAATCGCAGAGCCCCAGGCAAAGGTCTTTCAAAAATCATGGGCCTCTAGAGAAATCCCAGAGGACTGGAAGAGGGCCAATGCTGTGCCCATCTTTAAGAAGGGGAAGCATGAAGACCCAGGAAACTACAGGCCAATTAGCTTAACTTCTATTCCAGGGAATATCCTAGAAACATTCACCGACGAGACCATATGTGACAAACTTACAGAAGGCATGATACTGAATGACAGCCAGCACGGCTGCATTGTGGGCAGGTCTTGTCTGACCAGCTTCATTTCTTTTTATGATCAGGCGATTCATCCCCTGGATGACAGAAAAGTGGTTGACATCATATATCTTGACTTTCAGAAAGCCTTTTACCTGGTATCCCATGAAGTACTAATCAGAAAACTGGAAGATATCAGGCTTAACTGCAAGACCATCAAGTGGGTGTGGAACTGGTTGTGGAGTAGGAAATAGAGAGTCCAAATAAATGGATCAATGTTATCCTGACAAGATGTGGGCAGCAGCATACCCCAGGGGTCAGTACTTGGCCCACTGCTGTTCAATATCTTCATCAATGACCTGGATGAAGGGATGAAAAGTCCATTGGCCAAGTTCTTGGCTGACACCAAGGTATGGGATTGTGCAGACATATCCACAGATAGGCTGTAGATACAAGCAGATCTAGACAGGCTGGCATGTTGGGCAGAATGGAACCAGATGAAGTTCAATGTAGAGAAATGCAAAGTGCATTTGGGAAGGAAGAACCCACAGTGCACCTACAGGCTGGGCATTGCCAACCTGACCAGCACTATGAATGAAAGGGGTCTGTGGGTAACAATAAACCCCAGCATGAATATGAGCTGGCAATGCAACCCAGTAGCTGCTAGGGACAATAGAAACTCTGGCATTCATCAATCGATGCATCTCCAGTAAATCCAAAGAAGTGATTCTCCCACTTTACTCAACATTGGTGTGGCCACAGCTGGAGTATTGTTTCCAATTTTTGGCACCGCACTTCAAGGATGTGCTAAAGCTCGAGAGGGCCCAGAGAAGGGCCACCCACATGATCAGGGGGCCCAGAGAAGGGCCATCCACATGATCAGGGACTTGCATGGCAAGCCATATGAGGAGAGGCTGAGGGATCTCAGACTCTTCAGCCTAAAGAAAAGAAGGATGAGAGGGGCCTGACTGTGGCTTACTGCTATATCAGAGGCATTCATCAGGAGCTCAGTGAAGAACTGTTCACCAGGAAGCCCTGGGGGAAAACTAGAAACAATGGCCACAAACCCCTGGAAGATAGCTTCAGGCTGAACATTAGCAAAAACTTCCTTACAACTAGGGTGTCCAGACTATGGAACAAGCTCCCCACAGAGGTGGTACAATCATCCACCCTAGAGGTCTTCAAGATAAGACTGGATGGTCACCTGGCTTGAGTCGCCTGACCCCAAATGTCTTTCCTCCTCATGCAGGGAGGTAGACCCAGTGTTCCTTTGTGGTTACTTGCAGCCCTCTGATTCTATGATTCCAAAGGTTGTCTAACTTTATCCCAGCTACATAGCTGATACAATGAAAGATATCACATAAGAAATATTTGCCTCGCACAACTTCTGGGCCATCATGACTACAACATCACTCTTACACTACTAAAGACATGAAATGGAACACAGCCTTGCCCTGGGAAAAAGTGCTTAACCTCCCAGCACTTCTCCATTGTTACTACTATCAATGCCCCCCTTAAAGAAGCAAGACAAACCAAATAAATGAATAAAAAAATCAGAATCCATAGTTCCTACACATGCCTTTCCCAAGGTGTGATATACCTGATCTAAACACCAACTAGGTACCAGAATATATTTTACTCAGCTTCTGAATTCTTTCTGCACAGGAGAAGTGACCCTCTACCCTTTTGATAGGCCTTGATCTCCCAGTAATCAGTTGCTTCTACTATTTTTTCTGATAATTGCATGTCTGCTATCCCTGAGAATTTCTTTCATCTGCTCCCCTCTGCTGTTTTTTTTTACTAGGCTGCACCTGGTTCCTGTGACAAGAGACTTGAACAAAAATGTGTTGCATTCAAAAGGTTGTCTAACTTTATCCCAACAACATAGTTGGTCCAATAAAAGATATCACCTTAAGAATCCTTGCTACTTCCATAACATGAATTCTAACTTGATGGTCTATGCTTATCTTATGCAATCAGACCGAAAAAAGAGGCTACTTTTTCTTGTCTTTTTTCTAGCAGTTAAGTTGATGGAAATGACTGCTATTTCCTCCTCTTGTCACTCAAGATAAACACCCCCCCAAATTGAAATGATTGTTGAGAAGGGTCCGGGCAGCTGGCTGAGCCAAGCTCACGGTCTCCTCGGTCATGATGGGTTGGCTGGGTGGGGGCAAATTGGATGCGAACAGGTTGGGATTAGCGGCGGTTGAGTCGGGTTGGCACAAAAGCTTGATGGTTGTAAACAAGCAGA
>NW_017728886.1:131742598-131743870 GCF_001723895.1 Crocodylus porosus
CCAGAGAAAAACTAGGTCAGGCCTGAGTGACAGGCCGACAGGTCATGAAAAGGGCACCTGCAAGGCCCGTCGCCATGGCGCATACCTGGTTGCTTCTGTCTTGGCAGCACACACAGAGCAAATTTCTCTGACAATGATCAGTAAGCATAAATCATATAGGAGGAGGGTTTCTCTGAATCTTCCACTTGTCAGGGTTATAGCTGTGTAACTACTAGATCAGTAGTTTAAAGCCAAAAAAGCAAAAGCACAGTGTATCAAGTACAGCAAACACAGCAAGTAGGCATCACTCTGAGGAACAACTTGTCAATCAAATTGTAGATCTGGTGTGGATTCCTGACTTAGCTAGCCTAGCTTTGTTGCAGAAGAAGATAGATGCTAAGGTCCATCCATTGCTTCCCTCCCAGTTTGTCCTTTGCCTTCTTGATATGGATAAACCCTTACTATGATGCAAGAATTGTAGTCAAAATCAGAATCTAGATCTTTACAAAGACTGCAAGCAGAAGGATTTCAATCATCATGTTCAAACCACTTTCTACCTTTTTGGTGTTATTTCAAAACCAAAACAAGGAGGTGCTTGTTATTCATGGGCCAGTTTTTGACACCCTAATTCAGTGCAGGGCAGTCTTTTTGGCAGGCATGACACAAGGGAAGCCCCACCCTTGCCCAGAGTGCCACACTGATCCCCTTTTTCTGCCTAATCCATTGTTCTGCTCTCTCCCCTCCATCCTATCTATTCTCTATGCTCCCTGCCCTACCGGTGGCACAGCATGACAAGCATTGGCCATCCCTGCACTAATTCATGTTTAGTAATATCTTATAATTCAAATAGTCCCATGAAGTCAGTGGGCCTAAGTGAGGTATAAATCACTACACTGTGAGAAAAGATGTATTGTGCTACAGTCCTGTATCTATGGGGAAGTTTCTTGGGTGTGGTAGTGTTTTGTGGGATAAGGGGAGCTCATAAGGTCTACAGGAAGGCTTGGGGGAATGGGGACTGTCTCTCCCACCCTCAGAGACAAGGGGCTATTTTTAGCCCCCCCATCCCTAGGTTTGTTGAGAGCTGTTGCTGACGGGCCTTGGGTACAGCCTGACTTCTGTTAACATGATGTTATTGTGGTGGGCCAGTAGGGGGTGCTCCTGCATTGGGCCACCCACCTCCCTGCACCCGACCACCTTCCAGGCTCCGAATGCCTCCCCAGGGGCGCCTTATGCGCGGCCGACCCCTCTCCCAGAGCACACTCGCTAGGCTGGGGGTAACATAGCTGCCACCAC
>NW_017728886.1:131744339-131753113 GCF_001723895.1 Crocodylus porosus
CCTAACCTATATAGCCCCTGTGACCTCATGCACCTGGTCCAGTGGAAGTCAGCCCCAGTTGGCTGTCAGCCAACCAATTTGAAATGCATCACCTGTTACCAGGCAGATTCCAGCTCCCCAGGTAGTTGCCCCTCACCCAGGTGGTTGATGCCAGTCACATAGGCAGAGAGAGAAGGTTTCCCCCCTCCCTCAGGAATGCAGCCAGCTCAGGTTACCTAAAGAGACAGGCTGAGGTGTGAATCCTCTGTGCTGGCCCATCTAATCACGTTGTCACAGGGCAGAGATTTTGGGGAGAAACCAAGGTGGCTTTCTGCCACAATTATGTTTTCCTTTTCCCTTAAGAAAGACCCTGTTGGGTCAATCATAGAACAAAATGGGGTGCAAGGGTCCTCAGGAGGCCATCAAGTCCAACCCCGTGCTCAAAGCAGGACCAACTAGATCATCTCACCCAAGACTTTGTCTAGCTGGGTCTTAAAAATCTCCAAGGATAGTTGATTACTTGTGAGTGGAGAAATTTTGCTCAACATGAGACCTCGAGAATGTGATTTGGTTTTCCAAGGTTTTTAGTGGGACTCAACATGAGTTTATTGGTTGAACCCCCCCCAATAAACCCCAACCCCTTTTTTTTTGCCAAATTGGGCTTGGGAGAAGGGTTCTATTTACACATTTTTTCTGTTCTAACAATAAAGCCATAGGAAAAAATGGACCTAAGAAAAATAAACCTGTTTTCTGCACATATACTTTGCAATAAACCGGAAAGATGAGAAACAAGGGAATATGATACTGTATAACGTGCTGTTTCAAAATAGTCTCTAGAGCAAAATGTAATGGTACCAACAGCTTTTTATGCATGCAAATTTTTAGTTCTGTTACAGTTAGTTGTTCTTCAGTATGGAAAGTTCAATGATGTAGGAATGATGAAGGTCTTCTGCTCTGAGGTGAATTTAATCCATGCTATGTATCTGTGTGTGTAACATTAATACAAACATAGAGAGATTTAAGGAAAGCTAGCTTCTCAAAAAAAGTTTTATATTGACTACAATGTCCCTAGCTCAATTGTGGTTCTTAGAGTCAAGCAATACTCTTGTTTCCCACTTTAATAAAACATTGCCTTGTTTCATGGCAAATATGGCAGATGTGATGGGTACTGACATATGCTATGCAATCTGAATATATGTACACTGGCATTTCTGAAGCAGAAGAGCATAGTGCAATGGGATCATGTCAGATCTGTAATGATCAGCAGGGGATCCAAAATTTTATACAGAGAAGCAGGTCTTCATTGAGGTGGTTGAAGACATTGCCCCAACTCTGCACTACCAAAAGGGAACTGATTACTAGTGAACAACTGGGTTGTTCTTGTTGTCTTAGAGCTGGCAATCTCAGATCTCTGTGGCCAGTAAGTTTGGTGTTTGCAGATCAACTGTCTAGTTGGGCAACAAGGATTTGTGAGGTGATTTTTTTTTTTTATTAAAGATTTGGATGGTGGCATAGAAAACATTGAGTTGAGTCTGCAGATGACACAACACTGAGAGGGATTGCAAACATATTGGATGATGCAAACGCAATTCAGAAAGATCTTCACAGATTGGAAAGTTGGGTTAGTGCTAACAGGATGGAGTTCAATGCAGACAAATGTAATGTGCTATACTTGGGAAGGAATAATAAAAAAAAACATTAAAAAATGGCTGACAACTGGTTACATGGCAGCAGTAGATCACAGACTCAATATGAGTCTACAGTATGATGCAGCTGCACACAAAGCTAATATGGTTTTGGGATGCTTCAATAGCAGCATTACATACAAGACAAGGGAGGTGATAGTGCCTCCCTAGTCAGCGCTGTTTAGGCTTCATCTTGGGTATTGTGTGCAGTTACATGGAAAAGTTAGAGAGGGTGCAGAGGTAGGCACTAAAGATGATCAAGGACTTGGAAGGCAAGTCATTTGAGGAGAGGCTAAAAGAGAGGAGGATACAAATCAACACCTAGAAGTTGCAGCGAAGTAAGTTTAGGTTGGATACCCAGAAAAAACTTCTTCACTGTTAGAACAATGAGGCAATGGAAAAACTACTTAGGAAGTTATGGACTTTTCATTATTGGACATGTTCAAGAAGAGGTTCGACTCTGTGGCAGGTTAGGGTGTTGGGTCTAGGTTATGTCAGGGTTGACACTAGTTTTGCGTAGAGTTTAGATAATGGTTTGCATGGGATGGTTTGGATAGGGATAATCCTGCCTCAGGCAGGGGGTTGGACTAGATGTACTTTGGAGGTCCTTTCCAGTCCCACTTCTTTGTGATTCTATGATTTTAAGGTCGGTATTGGTGGGGCAGAGAAGAATACCTAAGAAAACAGATGCCTTTCAGGGAATAGGGTGGATCCTAATTTGTACTTTGGCCTATGATGAAACTTGCATACGATAGTTTGCCCTCTTGAAAGAGTCAGCAACTATATCAAGTGCAAGGGGAACTGTTAAAGGAAACAGGGTTCTATGAGGCTTAGTATACCACTGGGGTAGACTTGTGAACCACGGTGTCGAACGTATGAGAAAGGTGCATGTCACTAAAGTGTGTCGAGCTATGTTATGTGCTCATACACAGTGGGGTCTTTATTCCTACATAATGACATTATTAGCAATCTGAAGTTGGTGCTTACCACTATCTTAGGAAATGCTGCATCCTTTCTCCTGTCCCAGTCATGGAACACAACATCAGCACAAGGGGTCTAGTTAAAATAATTTCAGTTATATCCTTAGGCATTGCACGGCCGGGGTTGAGTTTGGCAGGCTGAAGGCAAGATGGAACTGCCCACAAAATCTTTTGGATGCTAAAATGCTGGATTATAAATGCTATCCATAAGACAGTGGCATGCTGTCACAACACTTTGAAAATGAATGTGAGTGACTAGGGGGGCTGCTGTAATCTTTTTGTGGCTTATTTTTATTTTATGAATTATAGCAGCCTATTCCTATGAGCTATTATTTTGAAATGTGAAGAAAGGCTGCTGTGTTCATTGGTGGTGCGGGTGAGTGGATAAATTGTACTTTGTGAATACTATGTCTGTTTTAGCTAAAGGATTTGCCTTATTAGATGTCTAGTGGTTTGCCTGCAAGAATTAATTTTATTTTTTATTTCAAAGGTTGATTTTATGGGTTTTGAATCATTAGGATTCGATGCAATTTTGATTTCTGATACTTCAGATACTTTCTAGTTATTTATTTCTTTGCAACTATTTTGACAATCACCATTGATAGAAGGAAAATGAAAATGAAGTAGTATTTCAAAGAAAACAAAAAAAGAATATTAGAAGCAGAGTTGCTGCCTGTTACTGATTTCAAAGTGCACTTTATAAAGTGTAATACCATGCAAATGCAAAGAAATACAAAGCCAGTGACCCTACACTTAAGGGTTGAATGTCAAGCAGGGGACATATAATATCAAGTTGCATAAAGTTTCTACATAATGAAGAGTGAGAAAGCACTGAATGGATAGTTGGTGGAAGTGCTGAAAGATACAAAAACAGAGAACTGGGAATAACTGTGGAGAACTATCTGTATTTGTGCCCATATACCCATGCAAAGTGGGTGGTAAAAGTGTAGCACAGGTACATACCTGTATCCTCAGCAGAGCCTGTAAACTGAGGCTGTACTTTTTTAAAGTATGCGTATAAGCTATATAGGGGTGGGCAATAGGAGTTACAGTCATTAATATACACCAGAACACACAGAGTCTTTGGTGTAGCTGTACTCTCAATTTTCCCTTTGTATAATGCGAATAACAGAACATTGCTTGTTGTGGCTAGCTAGTAACTGTGCTAAAGATATAAGAATATGGTATTCTCCAAGTATTCCATCTTAACTTCTTCATGATGCATACTTGAGATAATAAAAAGCACATTACAGTGAATTTACTTGAATGGGGGACAACCCCCCCGCCAATAATTAGATTCTATATATGCAAAATGTATACATTTGTTATAATTTTCAAGGTACAGAATCTAGTTATTGCCCACAGACTACTATCCCATGTTCCTTGTCCATGTGGGCATCAATGACATAGCTTGGAGCGTTCACAGCTGGGTCATGAGGCATGTAGGGTCAAATAAGAGAAAGGTAGTAATACCTTATTTACTTGACTATAAGACAATCACCCAATAATTAGATTCTATATATGCAAAATGTATACATTTGTTATAATTTTCAAGGTACAGAATCTAGTTATTGCCCACAGACTACTATCCCATGTTCCTTGTCCATGTGGGCATCAATGACATAGCTTGGAGCGTTCACAGCTGGGTCATGAGGTGCTGCAGGGATTTGGGTGCGGGGCTAAAGGGTCTGGGGGCACAGGTGGTGTTCTCTTCAATCCACCCAGTCTCAGGGTATGGGCTGAGGAGGGAGAGGAGGATCCACATACTTAGCCAAAGACTGTGGTGCTGATATCATAGGGAAGGCTTTGGCTTCCATGACCACAGCCTGCTTTTTGGCGAGTGTGGCAGCAAACTGCTGGGAAGAGATGGCTTCCACCTCTTTCTCCTGGGGAGGGGGCTCTTCTCAGCCAAACTGGCTGACCTGCTCCACGGGGCTTTAAACTAAGCCTGCTGGGAGGTAGGGGGAGTACTGCCACTGCTGGCCCGCTGAGCAACCCTTACAAAGCCAGCAGACCAAGGCACTTAAGGGAGCCCACCCCTGCCCCAGCACTGGTACAATCTGTGGGCAAGGCAAGAGCCCCAAAGGGGACACTTGCCTGCCTGTACACAAATGCCAGGAGCTTGGGGAATAAGCAGGAGGAGCTCATTCTTCTGCTTAATGCAAATAATTATGATGTCATAGGGATAACGGAGACCTGGTGGGACTCCACCCATGACTGGACCATGGGTATAGAAAGTTATACCCTGTACAGGAGGGATCATGTAGTTAAAAGGGGCGGGGGTGTAGCTCTCTAGGTTAAGGAAAGCTACATGTCCCTCCAAGCCGATATTGGTGACCAGGGTGGACAGATAGAGACCCTCTGGGTTAAAATTTGTAGGGAACATGGCACAGGGGACACAATGGTGGGAGTCTACTACAGACCTCCCACCCAAAGTCCTGAGCTTGACCAGGAGTTTGCCTGGGAGCTGGCTGAGGCTGGATGCTCCAGGACCATGGTTGTCATGGGTGACTTCAATTACCCGGACATCTCGTGGGAAGATCACTCAGCAAAATCCGAGCGGTCGCAAAGCTTTCTTTCGTGTGTGGATGACCTCTACCTGACTCAAGAAGTCTATGGGCCAACGAGAGGCAAAGCGCTGCTCGACCTGGTACTGGCTACGGGGGGTGACCTAATTGGCGACCTAGTGATCGATGGGAAGCTGGGTGACAGCGACCATGAGCTGATCACCTTCACCATCTGCCGTAAAGCTGGCAAGTCAGTCAGCAACATGGAAGTCCTTGACTTCAGGAAAGCCGACTTCGACAAGCTCAGGAGGCTTGTCAGTGATGTCCTAAGGGACAACGACCCCAGGGGGAGGTGAATTCAAGAAGAGTAGTTGCTCCTCAAGGGAGTGATCCTCAATGCACAAGCTAATTCTATTCCATCTCGGAGGTAAGGCAGCAAGAGGGCACAGCAGCCCCCCTGGCTCTCCAGGGGTGGAGTAGACCACCTGAGGCTAAAAAGAAAGGCCTACAGAGGATGGAGGAAGGGATTCACCTCCAAAGAGGATTATTCTGCACTGGTTGGGTCTTGCAGGGAGCAAACCAGGAAAGCCAAGGCTGCAGCTGAACTCCAACTACCTTTGAGCATCAAGGACCATAAAAAGTTCTTTTTCAGATATGTGGGGAGCCAGAGAAAAAGCAAGGGCAACATTGTACTCCTACTGAACCATCAGGGTGTCCTGTGACCAGTGGGGCCCCCCAAGGCTCTGTCCTTGGACCGATATTGTTCAACATCTTCATGAATCATGTGGACATTGGAGTCAGAAGCAGACTGGCCAAGTTCGCCGATGTCACCAAACCAGTCTGCCATCGGTGGTGGTTCAGGCACCTACATTGAACACCTTCAAGACTAAATTGGATGTTTATCTTGCTGGGATCCTATGACCCCAGCTGACATCCTGCCCTTCAGCAGGGGTCGGGGGGCTGGACTCGATCTTCTGAGGTCCTTTCCAGCCCTAATGTCTATGAAATCTATGAAATTTGCCTTGAATGTGTCCCTCTCCCATTGGTACAGCAGGGAAAATAAATCTGGGGGTCAGCTACTCCTTTGCTTTCTGCTTTCTCCCCAACATTTTCCCCCGGCAACCTCTTCCTCCTTCCCATGCTATCAGACCCTGTTCTCCCTGAGCACATGGAAGTGAGGAGCAAATCTGAAAACAGTAACCTTAAAATTAAACATGGCTGCAGCAATTTGTATGTAGTACTGATATACTTAGTTTATCCAGAATTGATGCATGTTACCTTTTTTTTGAAACTGCTTCAAGTTTTAGCACAGATGCGCCATAACCACACTTTTAAGCAGCACGTTGGCACCTACTAATACGTAGTATAAACTATGTATGATATTAGTCCAAAATCTCATGATTTTGTACATAAGTCATTGGGCATAGGGTCCCAGCAGAATCAACAGAATTTCAAGCCAAGTGACCCCAAAGTTCATCACTGTTAAGTATGTATGTGTACTCCAGATATACCCCCTTTCCAAAAGATCCATATGCTAATTAGCCCCTACTCATGACTGGAACTGGGTGTTCTCATCCTATCCTGGGATGCTCCAAAATTTATATGCAGATGAAGCACAGGGGAACCTCATCCGACTTCACCTCATGGTTGGTGGGGCAACACTAATAATATGTATCAGGCTGAGAGAGGGGGACAGAGGGCTTCTAGGTAAACCATATGCAATGTCATCACTCACCATGACTTAAAAAAGAGTCAGCAGTGAGGGAAGCTGTGCTTAATGGGCACTACCATATGTCTTATGCAGATGAGATATACTGGCGGGAACAAGGATAGGTTAGTGTATTTGCCCAGTGTGGGCCATGAGTTTTCTAATCATTCTTAGTGTTCGTTGCATTTGATCAACTTCATAGTTGTTTTCCATTGCTGAGCATATGCTGCTTGTGGTAGCAGTTTTCCCCTGATAGACACTATATTGATTAATGATAGACCGTGTATTTAGTTAGATTTCGTTGCATGTGATTATAAGATGAGGGGCCAATTGGGGGGAAAAAAACTTGTCTTTGAGTAAACATGGTATTTTAGCAAACAGTAGTTGTGTCTACACATGATGCTACATAGTTCATCACTATGGCAGTGTAGCATCAGCAGGCACAAACCATGATATGACACTACATTGCACCACTGGAACAGTCCACTTGTGGATGTTACTTCCTAAAGCAAGTACTAAATGATGGCACAGGAACAACTGCACCATGGGTGGCACGTGTTAGATGCACCTAGTGTTTCTCAAACACAGATCTAAGCATGCAACCAATAATAGAGAACAGGCAAGAGACCAAGCTACATTTCCACCTATGCTATATCATGTAAGGTCTGAATATAGGCAATAAGCTTAAAAATTGACCAATGCTTTCCACTGTCATTCAACATAATGTCGTACTAATGTCCCTGTCACACATATCATTCTAAAAATCATACCTTGCTCTTGAAAATGTGGTTTAGATGGTAAAAAATCTATGAAAGTAAGTACCTGGAAATGACTGGCAGTGTACTGCTATAAGCTTGCTACAATCAACATCTCATGAAGCCTGAGGAAAATGCTTCATATCTTTCAAAGGGTGTTTTTAACTAAAGGGAGAACTATTTGGGAAATTTACTCTGAACTGAATTGACCCTTTGATTTCTATCTTATGGCATTTGTTTGATTCAAGACGAACAGAAGTTCTAGAGACACCAAAGGCAAAAATGCCTATGGATATCAGTGCACTCAAGTACAGAAAATGAACTAACTCAGTGTACTGGCTTGCTTAGAAAACAATCTGACATTTTTATCTGCACATAAACCTAAAAGATTTTTTTTAACTTTTCCTATTGCCCCAGTCTGTGATGTGCATGTTACTGTTAACAAACTGTTTGTTTATCTCTCTCCTCCCTTTAAAATGTATAAATGATTTGGCTAATATGGGTAACAGTTTCTGTTTTATGCTATTAACATTCCAACTTGCAATGTAACAGTAGGACTAATGTAAAACCTGTGCCCAGTTAGAATCTTCTTGGATTCTGACCTGTAGCAGGTGATAATGAGGGGCTAAGGAAGTTACATCTCACCAATTACATTCTGTCTCTTTTGCTTCTTTAAACTAATAAGAATGTGGTGTCATACTCCCCTAACCTGCACTCCTCCCACATTAATTTCAGTTGCCTTTTTTTCTCAGTTGTTGCCTGAAGATTAGCGGACAGAATGCCAAAGTCTTGGGTAGGTGAGGCAAGGGGAAATTAAAAAGCAGTCCTTATAATATGGGATCATAGAGGGCGCTTACAGAAATTACATTTTTCCCATGATGAGTTCCCCAAAAGCACTTTACAGCCATAATGAAACAAATGTTCATGGCTGCAGAGTACTTTTAAAATGGCTGATCATGTAAAAACATAACCTTCATTAAATCAGCCATCAGGTGAAGGAGTTTTAGGGGTGGGGAGGTTAAATGTCTTGCAATTCCACCTGCATCCCATGGGGCTTTGTGCAGGGCTTTGCTCTAATCTAGGGCAGGCAGAGCTTGTCTCCTCTGTCTTCCATAGCTCCAGGCCATCTCTGCCTCTGGGCTATCATTGAAAGCCTCTCA
>NW_017728886.1:131753293-131761117 GCF_001723895.1 Crocodylus porosus
TTTCTCTCCCTGGGTTTCCTGCTAGCTGCTGGAGAATGCAGGGCAGCCAAATTGGGCTAATTGGAGCCTTTTGTCTCAGTCCTGCCTCCTCCCTCTGGCCAGCTGAGAGCCACAGCCTGGCTGCGGGCAGGAAAGTGAGAATGGTGCCTCTCCCTGTCTTGCTCCTGGGACCTACCAGCAGAGCTAGGGGGACTATGTGGGACAATGTGAAATCCAAGATGTTGCCTCTGTTGTTGCAGGGATGGCCCATTATGGACTGCAGGTATGGCTCATTAATGACCCATTATTCTCTACTTTACAGGTGTTAACAATCACCCTACTTCCCAGGTCCCACCACTCTGCCTCCCTGCCCCACACCCTGCACCCAGGACACTCTGCCTAGGATGACCATATATCCTGGATTAGCCTAGACAGTCTCAGACTTTGAAGGCTGGCCCTGGCTGGCTAGTGAAAATTAAAATGAGCTTCCTAGGTATGGGTGTGGGGTGCAGAGGCAAATTGACAGGAGCTAGGAAATAGGAAGGCCTATTAATACTAACTCTTACTTCACTGGCGATTTTTAACACCTGCAAAGTATAGAACAATGAGTTATTAACAGGCCATTGACTTCCTGCAGCAACAGAGGGGGTGAGAGAAGGGGCAGCATGCCAGATTTCACATTGTCCCTTATAATCACCCTAATTTAGGCTGACACTGACAGCCCAGCAGCAGGCTACAGGCCCCTTTGGCTTCTCTGCACTCTAAAGAACATATCAGGGCCAGATTAATGCACAGGCAAACTAGGCACATGCCTAGGGCCATGAGCTATGGGGAGCCCTGGTCCTTCCCTAGGCAGGACCTTCCAATTGCATCGCCACCACAGCAGTTGCTTCTTAACAGTGCTGGGGTGGTGAGGGGGGTCTCAAGTTTGTTTGCCTAGGACTCACTAAAGGGTTAATCTGGCCCTGGAAGCCAGCAGGAATCCTAGAGAGCAAGAGAGACTTCATTCCCCACTCCCCCCACCCCCGGCAGTGAGACTAAGCCCCTATCTGTCCATTCTACTGGTTAATCCCATCCCCACTTTCCTCCCCACAACCAGGCTGTGGCTTTCTGCTGGCTGGAGGTGGGCAGGGATGAAAAGCTGTCTCTGACAGCCGAGGAGTGGGGCTATGACTATCCCCTTCTCAGCACTCTCCTGCAGAGTTGGGAACCTGAGGAGCACTCTGGGAGGTGTGACAGCACCCCTGCCTCCTGGCCTCGGATCCTATTCCCTCCCACCAAATGTGGAACACCTGTTAAATATGATCACACTGTAACTTTAATCATTTTGTGTAAAGTGCAAAAGTTACAGTGTAATCAGGTGCCTGCCTTCCTGTCTTGTGTATATGCCAAGTGCCCTGGCAGAAGGGAAGGACAAAATAGAGGTTCTTGCTCTGTCAGAATTCTTTTCTCTACTGAATGTGTTGGTATCTGGGGATACTCATTCACTGCCTTTTTAAATGGTTCAAAACTAAAAAAAAGATTTGTCCCTGCACAAAGATTTGTGCACTGACAGTTGCACCATAGAACTCCATTCTCCTCTCCACCTGCAGGTACAAGCTGAGGTTGAGAAAGCTAGGACTCAGCCAACTCATTATTTGAGGAAAATGTTAGATTAGGCCCTGTGAGATGGTCAAATGGTGGGCAAAAAGACTACTGGGATCACCTATGAGTAGGATAGTATAGGAAGCAGATTGCTGCCCAGTTTGAGGAGGAAAAGCAAGACAGTGATGGGAATTGAAGCACGTGATGCTATATTTGGGGGTGGGGGGGTGATTCTTAGAGGTAGGAAGGGAAGAATGCCTGAATTATTTAGCTGAGTTATTTAATTTTGGAGCAACGATTGGAGAGAAATCAGGAATAATGCTTCTTGATTAGGGGAGGAAGTATCTAACTAAAGCTTTGTCCCAAAACTTGTTACGCATAGCAACCGCTTTGGGGCATTTAGCTAAAACTGAACCAAACAAACCAGTTTCACAGATTGAAGAGTTATAGAGCAGAAGGACCAATGTATATACAATTTGTGTTGTACTGCACTTGCAATACTTAGAGAAGAGATGGAAAAAGCTGGGGCTGCTCTACCTAGCTTCATTAAAAGGAACTAATTATATTGATTTACACCAGTGGAGATGCCTACTTGGCATGCTTAGCAAAAGAAATGGCAATAGTGAAAAAAAGAACAGATTTGCAATGCAAGAATCTTGCGTGTTCCTGAATTGTCTCCGGAGAAAGTAAGGGAGAAAGCAGATTGCTGTCTTTACTGAGGACTACCTACGAGGCTAACCCAAGGATGTCCACAACCCCAAACCCTACCCTGAAAGCATCTTCAGGGCTTTGACTCTTACTTTGTTTGCAAAGCCACCCTGTGGTGAACTCCTCTCCTTTCTTTATATAATACACGTGTCACTGTAATAGTCACAAACAAATACATATGTTAGAAAAACCCTGTAGTATTTGCATCAGTTACGAGTGATATAGAAAGATCTTAATGTTCCATGAGCAGCAAAGAACTGGTTCAGAACATTGTTTCTCTGCTGGCTGTATGTTATCTGATTTGATACAGCAAAGGGGCTAGATTCTGTGCATGCTTATCAGGAGGCATTGTGCAGAACGCTCAGCCTTGAGTGTAAAGTGATTTTTAAGCACCCTTAGAGCACTCTACCTGCTCCAGCACAGTGCTTATAAATAGAATGACCTTTGGGAACATATAGGGAGCAGCTTTAATTTATGATACTTCTCCTCCCTTTGGTTGCCTGGAGGCAAGCGAACATTTCGTGTGTGAAGAACTGTGGTTTTTCCCTCTCTACAAATATTCTTAAGAAAGCAAAGCAACTCATGTAGATGCACCCAAAGTAACTTTTGTTTACATATCAAAATATTAAAGAATATGCATTAGTATGTGGAAAAATATAGATAATTTTTTCTAGCTTTTACACTTCACATTCAAAAACTTAGAATTCTGACATATAGTTGATTCCAAATCTAATTACTTTAAAAGCCCTGTTATCCAGCACAAGTGGCAAATGTGGGGTGCTGGGTATCTAAAAATTCCAGTTTTCAGCCAGACATGGAACTGGGGAGTGGGGGCGGGGGGGCAGGGCAGCAGGGGGGCAGCAAGTGGATGCAGAGTGGCGGCAGTGCAGGGTGGATGTTTTGACTGAATGTGGAGTGGAGGCAGTGCAGGGTGGTGGGAGGCAGTGGCCACTGCATATGGACTCTCCCCACATAGCCAGCCAGCCAAAAATTCCAGTTAGTAGAGTATTCTGGTTAGTAAATTACTGGATAACAGGGCTTTTACTCCACATATTATTCATAATACACTAGTACTGTCTTTGGTTTGTTCCTAAAGTGTGGAAGTGTAGCAGACCATCATTATTGGGTTTGTTTAAATTAGAACATTTATTTTAGGGAAAAGTAGTTATTACATATGTTCAGCCAGCAGGGATTTTCCTTCCATAATAATAAAAAGCAGAAGTTCACAGAGAAAGGGCTACATTTCCTACAAATTAGAAAGCAACAGTTATTTCTGTTTGTTAGCACTTGTAAAAAGAAAAGTAATCTGAAGAAAAATGTATTTTATGGATCTCTACCTAATTAAAAAAGAAGCAAACAATGTTTTTGGCCAACAGAAACCATTCTTCTTAAAATGGAATTCATATATCCCAGGTTTCAGCCAAAATGGCCAAGGTACACAACCTCAAAACAAGATTTACTATAGAACACCAATTGCACTTTTACATCATGCTCTCTTAACACGATCAATGCTTAAAGCTATTATTCCCTTAGAGATATCTTAACATGAAACTCTGTTTGGGAATGTGATATAATTTCAAAGTCTGATCTTTACATTTAAAAAAGAGAGCCCTCTCTGGGCTAGTGTGGATCATGATAGAAATTAATATGAAAGATGGAAACAATTACAGAATTCAAGACTACCTGTTAGCAGACCAGAAACAGAGAACCAGTTTAGATAAAACAATGACTGACTCAACCTACTCTACAACCAATTCTAAGAGCTTGAAATTATTGGCCAGATTTTTTGCTTCATTGAGCTGCCGCTAAATGCAGCACAATGTTGGGCTGCCATCAAAAAAGCTGCTTATGGCTTCTTGATTCTCAGAAAGGATGTAGATCTACCATGACCTAAAAACTTCTCTGAAAGTTAAACATTTCTGTCAAGTGTCTGCAAGATCAGAATCTCAGTAAGAATTAGGTCAAATCAGGATGGCAAGATGAACTTCAGGAAAATATCATTACATTTGTTTTGCTTTCAGCACTGAAATCGCAGTTTGTTTCTTTGCGCAAACTTGACAACGTCCCTATAATCTAAAGCTGCCCATCCTATGTACACTATTCTAGGCATTAGGAAAATCAATACTGCACTGTTAATTGGGTATTAGATGAGATAAATTATATAGAAAGAAGAAACACAGAATCTCAGCATGTCTTGAAAAAAATGCTTTGATATTCACCTTTAAAACAGAGTTTTTTTCAGAACTGAAGTGCATCATGTTGTGCTCTAATGCCTTCCTATGTAGAAACTGAACAGTAAATGCTGACTGAAGATGACTGAGAGGTTTTGTAGTTCACTGTTATTCTTTTGCAAAAGAATCTCACTGTTACCATGGCCAGCCCCTTGCTGACAGCCATGCCAAAACTACAACAGATGATTTGTAAAAATCAATAAAAGCAGAATTTTAGGCATTGACTACAATATTATTGAAGATTTGGTCCTCATTTTCTTTGGCACTTCCAGTTAATTTATTATTAGGTAGTGATGTTGCAGCTCTCTTGTGATTTCCCCAAATCTAATCAATCAAACTGTCAGCATATTCTTGAAATAGTATACTGTTTTTTTTCTCTTAAGCTTGCCCTTAAGAATAAAATTTATACATTTATCTTCCTTCATTAAAACCTAAGGAAGTCATTAGAATCACTTCCCAAGTCTTTCTAGACACTTCACTTGAGACAATAATAATAGTAATAATGGACAGCAGATATTCAACACATAATAAAATGTCTAGGTTATGGAAAGAATGCAGATGTAATTATGCATTTTGAAGAAGTATCCCTGTGCGAGCAATTCATTTTGCTAGCTTCTAATGAAAACGCACAGGAACAGACTATACCACATTCTCTGGACTGATCTAGTTTGATTAAAGCATTATTTAAAGAAGCTTTTGATTGTATTTGAGTCAAAACATTAGTTCACTATGCAACATCCCACAGTAGAAAAAGAGAAGGCCTACTTATTATGGACAAAAACTCGCTGTTTCATATTTAAGTGTCAAGGCACTTTTCTTTATACATTTGATCTTTTTAACATCTTTGCAACCTTTACTATGCTTGCTCAGAAAGTAATCTATCTGCAGTTTCATATCTTAGGATAGAATTTTTTGTAAATTCTGTATAAAATGTTCTCCTAAAGAACGTTCCAAAGCAACTCTATGGCCTTTTTGAGAGTTACGTATCTCTGAATTACAGGTTAGAGGAAATGCTTTTTAGGCACTTGGTTGAAGACTATATGGGTGGATTTAAAATTCTGTATTTGCTTGCATACCACACGTACCTCCCATCCCCAAATTAGCCTTTGATGGTTGACCTTGAGGCTGATCACTGCTCCCAAGGTTACTTAAGGAGCACAGTGTACATCCAGTTCGAGAAACAGAATGATGCACACACTTCACTGTAGCCCCAGCCACTCAGGGCTGGTATAAATTAGCTACTTTGCCACATTTCTGGGGTTTGACACATGCCAAGAAGAAGTGAATACTTCTTGGTGGCAGTCCTAGCCTCTTCATGGCACTTTCCCCAAGTGCTGGATCCATATCTAGCACCCTTCTCAGACAGCATAATCCCTCAGTCTCATCGCCAAACTCTTGAACTAGTACCATAGCTCTCTGTATTCTTTCTCTAATATCTCCTGAGCTTACCTGACTGCAGGACTTTTGGTTTATGAGTTATAAACTTGAGGAACAACATACTAATAGAGCAAGTAAACAGGTTTGGCAAAGAACTTTCTTGTGTGCACACAAGGGAAAACACAAATTTCATTATGCAAAAAAGCAGAAGAGTAACAGCTTTATGAAAAATGATATAATCCTAAAGAAAATATCCATGCCTAGAGACTGACTTTCACTTTTTGTGAGTCCCTGGGTTTGGTCCAAATTCTCTGAAAAAGTAAAGCTCTAACTATCTCAACTCTCTCCAGATGAATGTTCCATTTTGGGCAATGAAATAAGCTCCCTGCCCATTGAAAAAAAATGCTTTACTAAATAAGGTCTCTGTCACACTTGAATTAAATGTTTGCATAAACCAGGGGATTACAATCCCTGTTCTCAAGAGAGGTTTCTATGAAAGCTGTCAATTTAAAGCCTTCTCCCAGGTTCCAAGCATAGGGAAGTCTTTCAGTCTTTCACAGTTGATTGCACTTATATATATATGCTGGCTGCTGCGCTCACCCAACACTTTCAAGCCGCGCCCCGCTACAACTGTGGCCAAGGCTGAGGGAGAGGACGGGGACAAGGAGGGTTTCATATTAAATCACCTCAAACATTTAAACATATATATTTTATATATATATATATATATATATGGTACAATGTACAGATTCTGATCCCTGGGTTCATTTCAGACTTACATTTATGAAAAACAGCCCTACTAAACTATGAATTGGTTAGACTGGGAATTGACTTCGCTGCATTATCATAAACTTGGCTATCAGATAAAGGTTTTATCCAAGAGAATATTTCACCATATTCTGGCATGGGAAACCAGAAGGAGAAAGGAGTGATATAAAAGATGGGCTAGCTTGCTTAATTGAGTAGGTCATAAGTTTAAGTACGAGTAGTTCATAAGTTTATAAGTTCATAAGTTTAAATATATGTGTAATATGGAACATAATTTTTTTAAAGTAAGGAAACATAAGCGCTGATATGGAAGAAATCTATTCCGGGCCTAGGCTGAATCAACTGGAAGAGGAAGGCGCCCTCATGATGACTTCAGTTGCGAGAGATAAATATAACTAACAGAAAACATGTTATATAACAATGACTAACTTTATTGCGTGTGCAGCTAACCGTATATTGAGGAACATATAAATATGGAAGTTAAAAATCCCTCAGGGTAGCTCTCGGTCCTTAAGACGGGAGACTACCCTTCTGCAGAAGCAATGAATTTACTACTGGCACTCTTATGTCTCTTGACTTATATTATCACAGCTAGTGCCCATGACGCAAGACCAAGTTGTCCTTCGGTGTATGGGCAACTAACTTGATTTTGCTAACAGGAGGGAACAGGGAATAGGCTCTGCTATTAAATACAGGTTACTAACTCCTTTATAATACCTGGGGACTTCAATGCAAGAGTTCAATGTAGTTTAAAGCATTGACCTGGTCTTGTGGGCAAACATGGAATTCGTAATATGAATGAAAATGGCCAGCAAATGTTAGATCTTTGTGTAAATCAAAATCTATGTCATTGTAACCAGAATGTTCAGTACTCGTGACAAACTTCCTGATATGGCATGCCACTGCATTCCAACCTCCTCACCCTTCCTTTTGGACTCTCTAGGGCCTTCTTCCTTATGATTCTCTTTTCTGCCATGATTCCACGTTCTGAGCAGGTTGAAGAAGCTAAGCAGGTCAGGAAGAAAAAGCATTGCATGATCATCATAGGTGACTCCATCTTGAGAGGTACAGAGGGCCCCATCTGTCACCAGGACCCCTCGACACGTGAGGTCTACTGCCTACCTGGAGCAAAGATTCAGATGTGAAGGGGATGATCCAGGCTGTGATCTAGCCCACC
>NW_017728886.1:131762230-131763589 GCF_001723895.1 Crocodylus porosus
GATATGACTTTGGTTCACTTACAAACACAGACCTAAACCGTACAATATCCATATGAAACAATAAAAATCAATACAAAATTATAATACTACAATATACAACAGTAAAAATTAATACAAACCTAATAATTATAAAACAATGGGTATCCAAAACCAAAATTTTGCTACCAAAATAAAAATGTTTAAAGCTTATCCTAAGTCTGAGCTCACTTATACTTATCTATAGGGAATAGAGAGGAGGAGAAAAGTCAGAAATGGTTGGGGATGGGGAGGGAATGCATTTTAAGATAAAGAATAAAAAATAATTAAAAAAAAGAAAAACTGAGGGTTTTGCTACACACCTGCACACAGATCTGGGGGGCACATGCCTCCTGGGCCTGCACCAGGGTGTGCACAGCAATGGGAGATTCCCCCCCATCTCCCCAGATGAACTGTTCTCATGTCTCCATTCTACACTCCACCCCAGCTGTGCAGCACCTGCTCCTGCCCCTGCCCCAAGCTCACTTCCTCCCTCACCACGGTGGCCTCAATCTGCGCCCCCCCCAAAACAAGAGAAAACTATACAGAGGTACATGAGATGAAACTTTGAGGCAGAAGGGGCACACTTATTAAAAAGCTAAAAACTGCTGATCCAGAGGATCAACAGTTGCTACTTACATAGTACTCATACCAGAAGCAGAACACGCTGTTCTCAACAGACACTCCTTGTCAAAACCAGACTCATTTTCAATACCATGTGGCTTCCTTAGCCTAAAACAGAGGTTTCCATGCAGAAAAATGGCATTCTTAAAAAAAAATGGAGTTTATACATAGAGAGAGACATATCTTTGACTTGTCACAGATATGACCCTCAAAACAACTGCAACCAGGGGTGGCACTAGGGAGGACTTGGAGGCCTATAGCCACCTGAAAATTCACCTTAGCCCCCCTGTAGCCACCCCTCCCAACACTGCCCCATCCAAACCCCCCAGATCCTCCCCAGCTGCTGCCATCCACCCCATGCAGAAAGCCACCTGGGTTTCTCCCCAAAACCTCTGCCCTGTGACAATGTGATTAAAATCTCTGTGCTGTGACCATTTGATTAGGATGGGCCTAGCAGAGGAGTCACACCACAGCCTATCTCTTTAGGTAACCTGAGCTGGCTGCATTCCTGAGGGAGGGGGGAATCCTGCTCCCTCTGCCTACGTGACTGGTATCGGCTACCTGGGTAAGGGGTTTCTATCTGGTGGGCTGGAGTCTGCCCGGCAACTAGTGATCTATTTCAAATTGGTTGGCCAACAGCCAACAGGTGCTGGCCTCCACTGGACCAGGTGAATGAGGTCACAGGGGCTATATAAGTGACGACTGCCCAGGAGGAGAGGG
>NW_017728886.1:131763769-131767953 GCF_001723895.1 Crocodylus porosus
GATATTGCTCAATCTTGTACCCTATTTTCACCCTACCCCTGTAATCAATAAAGTTCTCCTTTGTGACCAGTGTAGGAGAGTTATTGAGGGGTGGGTCTAAATTATGCCTAAGAGGCCCCTTAGTTCTGTGGACTAAGGGAGACTTTACTTTTTGCCCCCTGACTTGGGGAAGTGCCCCAAGTGCCTGTACTGGGTCGAGTACCTGTAGGACTTTAGGCCTGTGTTTCTCCGAGGACACAGGGCCGAGAGTGAGTCCCTTCTCAGGGTGGTGGCGGCTACGTTACCCCCAGGCTAGCGAGTGTGCTCCAGGAAGGGGGTCGGTCAGATGTAAGGCACTCCTAGGGAGGCATTTAGAGCCCGGAAAGTGGTCGGGTGCAGGGAGGTGGGCGGCTCAATGCAGGAGCGCGCCCTACTGGCCCGCCACAGAGCCTACTCTGCTCCTGTCCTCAGCCCACAGAGGGGTATTGAATTATGTACAATTTTCCCCAGATGTTTCCATTTGTTTATTTTTAATATTGTTCATTTTCTTATTTTTTCCTATTGATTTTCTGTGAATAAATGTTGCATTAGCAAGCTGCTGTAGAGATTATGTTAAAAACTAATGTGTTTGCACATATTTTTATTCTCCTTTTGCATATAACATAGATAAAATAGACGTTTAAGTGGGTACTGTTAAAAATAAAAAGTATTCTAGGCCAGAGGATATATAGTGCAGCTCCCCCCCTCCAATTTTCTGTCTAGCCCACCTCTGCCCCCCCGCCCCCACTGGGAAGAAGCTGGCACTACCCCTGATTCCAACTAATATTGACAGAGGAGTTAACAATGGGTTCATCAGAGCAAATATGTGATGCTATCTGAGGAAAGAAAGTGTTATCCCCTTATGACAGGGAGCCAGAACCCTTTCACTTTAAGCCTGCCACCTGGGACTGCAGCAAAGGAGCGCAGGCTTGCCATCTTGCAAAGGGAATAAACCGGCGTCTGGCTGTGGAGCCACATGACCAATAGAGGTGGGTCTTAGAGGGATATAAGCTGGAGGCTAGGGCAGTAGTCTGGCCCCTGGTGGCTGCAGGGAAGAGAGGTATAAGGAAAAGAGAGGCCTAGTTGGTCAGGAAGGAAGGACTCCAGAAGTTGGAAGAAAGTCCCTCCACCACCAGACAGAAAAGAAGTATTTTGGGATGGGTGTTGTAGCTCATTGCCAAATTGTGGTTTTGGCCCAGGGTTGGGGAACCTTTTGTTGGAGATCAGATATTCATATCCTTGTGTTTGTGTTTAAATACTATAGGACTACATTGTGGCTGTAGGGGTGGAGCAGACCATGGAGAAGGGTGCCAAGGGTATCCCAGGTTCTAGACACTTCAGGGCGGGGGAGAGAAGTGCTGCTATTAGCAGAAAGACTGTGATGCCAGACAGAAAAGATGGGTGGTACAAGCCCAGAGCCCAGAAGAGGTGAGATCAAGGGGACTGCAGGGCCCAGAGCCCCTAAGGGGTGAGATCAAGGGGGTCAAGTGCTCCAGAGCCTTCAAGAGGCAAGGCTGGATCTAGGGCCTGGGAGCCTATGGTCTTGAGACAGTAAACCTCAGGTGGAGGGGTCCAACCAGAGTAAAGTGATTCAAGGCTATGGGGCTTCAGCCCAGACAACGTCCCAAGACCCAAAGCAACTCCTCCCCACCTTGCTCCCTAGGATTAGCCTCCCAGTCCAAAGCAGAACAGGCAAGACCACAGGATGTGACCCTGAGAGGCCAGAGGGGGTGAGCAAGTCAGGACCCAGGTGTAGACCCCAGACTCTGGCTCTGTTATTTATTGCACTGTGGAACATGTGTGTGCATGGCTAGAGGGCTTGAAAATTCCAGAAAGCATGAACATTTGCCCTTGATGATGCCATGACCCAGTTACATACATTAATTCTGTGTGATACCTCCTGGTTACATAACCACTCTGGTGGAGAAAAGATGCAAATGTTGGGTGAGGTAAAAATGGTTCTTATTGGTCCATTAGTGATGGAAGGATGATTGAAGTGGTGATTCAGTTGGTGGTTGGTCAGCCAGATGACACACTCTTGGAGGGGGTCTGTAGCAGTGGCAGCCCAAAGGAGCTGCTGCCGCCACCACCTGGGCTGCTTAGAAAGGCGCAGGGCAGGCCAGGGGCTGCCCTGCCCAACCAAATGGGGGCTCTCATCTCTTATGGCGGGACTCGTCTCTTGTGGAGGGGGCTCAGCCCCACTCCCCTGAACTCGCCAATAATTTGAACCCTGTGTGTGACTATAGACTTGCTTGTGAACGTGGGGGCGTGCGTTCAGGCAATTCCTTAAGGGAGATGTTTGATTTGAAGTGAAAGGTGTATGTGCATATGAGGGGTTTACAATAAAGTGAAGGAATTAGGATTAGTGAGGAGATTAGTGAAGAGACTTACCACTTATCTGAGGGAGCAACTCCTTTCATGCATGGGTACACCTTCCACAATCCAGAGAGGATAATGTGTCATCCATCCCAGACTTTGAGGTGCCTAGTACCTGTTGAGGGAATGGATTGCAAAACTTCATCAGTTATAGTGGAGACTGGAGGAGCAGTCTCAACCACTGTAACAAGATTGTGTGCTGTTTACTACCACCCTGGTGTGACAGAGTGGTGGTTTTGGTTCTTTATATAAATTATAATTTGATATCTGTTGAATGATTCTGGTTTACATCTGTTAAGGTTGTTATTGTTGTGGTTTATCTTTTTGTTACAATATGCAATTAAGTTTTAACTTTATTCTTGTGTGGTATGGTTATTCAAACCAAGGTCTCTGACTGGGTCCAGGCCATAGGCCAATGCTCAGAGATTAAGGCCCTTAAATCCACTACATTTGATAAATAGGCCTAAGGGGTTATGGAGGCCTAACAATCCCCCAGACTCAAATAGTGAGAGCAAAACTCCTGTGGTCCTTTCTCAGGCAGCCACTAGGGGGTGATGCGGCTGCCCTAGCACTGGACCCACCACATCCTTCTAAAGCATATAACCATGATGCAGGAAAGAAATAGAACTGGTCATGTTTTGCAGCTTAGAAGTGACAGATGTTTGCTGTTTTGCTTTCCTTTGTTCAACTTTGGCTCTCTTTACCTCTATTTGTGGATCAGGTGGATCTTAGCCTTAACTGAACACAAAAGTATGTAAAACTTCACCAGCACAGCCTGACATGTTTTCTTTCATAACAATACATTGCCAAAATGCCATTCTTTGTTCATGTTAAGACTGAGAGCAGAACTCCTAAAGTGGAAAACTAGTACATCAAGTCAGGATACCACTTATACCTTTCCCTTAAAAGAAATCTGCTCTGTAATACATTTCTTTTTAAAGGACACTAAATGAAAGGGAAAATTGCTATAACTATAACAAAATTTACAACAATCAAAAAGAAAGATGATATGGCATACAAAGATAGTTTGTGTCCATGCAACTTGATGCTCAGCAACTGAATGCATGAAATGGGCAGGGCATTTTAGAAATGCCTCCATCCTGAGGTAAATTTAACTTTAAGAATAGTAGGTCTACTTGTAAATCCGTAGCATGATCACATGCCACTTGGAAAAATTTATAGAAAAGTTGGTCTGAATATTTCCTGTACTGGAAAAGGCTGTGTAGGACACTAAAAATTGTCTGGTGCCTCTCAAGTTCTCCATTCAAGGAAATATGCATTGTTTTTTACTTTGATTTTTCACAGAAGGATAGAGTTACAGGTAGGGTGACCATAGGTATGTCTACATGTGCAATTATGGCACCTGAATAAACTGCAGAGCTTATTGCTCCAGAATTAATGGCTCTCAGGCATGCCATTTGAACATATGTCCAGGAGCAATTAACTCTGAAACAATAAGCTCCATACTTTATTCAGGAACAGCATGTGGTGCCTGGGCAGAGCAGCCCCAGCTGGCAGGGGAACCTGGGGGTCAGCATGCCAGCCTGGGGCTGCTGTCCCTAGTTCAATGTGCTGCAAAGGAACTGGTTAGGGAATGAGGGTGTCCCCAACGGGCCTTCGAGTATCACTACTAGGTGTCTGGCTATTTGTGTTGGTGACCGCCCTCTTGACCGGGTGTGGGTGTTACCGTGGTCGGTTGTCTTCCAGCGTCACTGACCCTGCCTCTCGTCTGTCACGACTTGCTGTTACACTAGTGGGGCGGGGCCAGTTCACGGGTCCTTCGGTGGCCC
>NW_017728886.1:131768053-131772592 GCF_001723895.1 Crocodylus porosus
AGCTAGAGCGTCCCCAACGGGCCTTCGAGTATCACTACTAGGCATCTGGCTATTCATGTTGGTGACCACCCTCTTCACCGGGCGTAGGTGTTACCCCTGATGTATCCATGTCTGTGCTCCATCTTAGATGACTCCGTGCACTAGAGCCTTAGGGGCTACACGGGGCTCCTACCACCCCTATACCCCGGCCTCACACCACCTGTGGCCTCCACTTCCCTGTGCCTGTTCTGCGATGATCCTACAGACTTCTCTAGCAACCTGTGTCTTCAGGTTTTACCTAAAGCCCTGGGGCCACCCTGGCCCCGACATCGGGCCCTTCACACCCCTCTGTATAGATGCCTAGACTCTACTGCACTAGATACTACCACAGAACCATCACCCTATACACCCTGATCTATGTACTTCTTCCAAGAGGGTTCTTCTGTGCCAACTACCTCACTGACCCACCACCATCACCCTCCATCATGCCCAGGAGGAACACCTCCTGGATATATAGTGCTGCCCCCTTATCCTTCACTCGAAGTCCTCTATTAACAGTGGCGATCCCTCCCCGATCTCTCTCTCCCACCAGGTGATCCTCCTGTCTCTCGCTTCTCTTCAGCGATCCCTGCACCCACCACCTCAGCACTTCCTTCGTGGTGCACTGAATCATCCTGGGCGGTCTCAATGTTCCATGTCTCACCCGATCTGGCCCCTCGGGGTCTATCCACTGGTGATCCTGCCATCATTCCTTCTCTCTGTGCCACCGTCCTCCCTGGCACGCTGGCTCTTTGCTGTCCGCCCCGCTGGGCTAGTGTCGGGGACGGCTCAGACAGCCGCTTGTTCCCCTCACCATCCGCTGCCTCCGAAGCAGTGGCCACCATTTTTAAATCTCCCGGCTGGCATCTGACGTCATCACCAGCTGCCGGCTGCAGCTGTACATAGACATGGCTAATGAGCCTCGCAGGTTCTCCCTCCACCACGGTGTTCCTCTCGTCCCGCCTTTCAGGTAGGTCTTCCTGGCTTCTTCAGGTCCCAGGACAGAGGGAGCTTCAGCATGGAGCTAGCTGGCAGGCAACCCCTGCACTGAAGTACCCTCATGCCTCAGCCAACCCCTCCAGCATCTGCACATGGCCTGCTGGAGAGATTTTTTTACTCCACAACAGTACAGTACTTGTAAATTTTTACTTCACAGCAGCATTGTACAAGTTAATTTACAAGTACTATCCTGCTGAGGAGATAATTAGTTTACTTGAGCCCAATAGGGGCACAGTATAGATATCTTAGACATCAAGATGTTTACTGTGCAGCTAATTAGGCAACTGTGCAGTAAACATCTCCTGCACACACACCCCATATGCCCCACATTTACTGGGACAATCCCAGATTTCTGAGGCTGGTCCCAACCAGCAAATTAAAATTAAAATGAGCATCCTGGGCTCAGGTCATGGAAGCAAAGTAGGGTGCAGAGGCAGAGCCCTAGGTGTTGTGAAGTAGGAAGCCCCATTATCACTAATTGTTACTTTACAGGTGATTGTTAACACCTGTGAAGTTAAGAACAATGGGTCATCAATGGGCCATTGACTCTGTGCAGCCTGAAAATGTGGGAGGCAGGTTGAGGGCAGGCAGATAGAGACCATCCCAGATTTTACATTGTCCCATAGGTCACTCTAATTATAGGCAAAACAACCCAGCCAAAATAAAAATATTTCAGGAAACCAAAGTAGGGGACTAGGGAGCTTCTGAAGTAAATTTGACTTTGTTATAATGGATTTTACCTCTACAGTGAAGCATGCTTTATAACAACAGTTCTCAATCAGGGTGTAGCTGCAGCCTGGGGTACCTTGACATACTTTCAAGGTACCGCAGGATTTCATGCAATGTTAGCACTGTTAGGTTTGCAATCGTGATTCACAAGATAAAGAGAATGATTTCAAATATAAATACATATTGTTAAATACATTTTGACTTGTTGAGATCTGAGTTCTTTGCAACAAAAAAATTTCTCTATTACTTTTCTGTAGTCAAAAAATGATTTTTTTCTGAGGGGTGTCTTGATTTTAAAAAAGTAGAGAAACAGTGTTTTATAGCAACATGTCTTATTTGTTCTTTATATGTGAAAGTGTTGACCAAATTTCATATTACTTTTCGTTAGATACTTATACTCCCTGGAAAGGTCTACTAAAAATTGCCTACTTCTCAGACTTGATGGTAAGGAAATAACTACATAGTCATAGAAGTTCTTTGAGTTGTACAGACAGCAGAAAGATTTTATGTCCTGGATACCTGTTATAGGATTATCATTAATTAGTAAACTAATTGCATGAGAAGCAAGGATTATTTGGGTGAAGAGTGGGGGAGTGATAGCTTTTATTAAGCCAGTTGCATGGTTGGGGTAAAGATAGATAAACTTTCAAATGCAAGACATTCTTCATTGGATCTTGGAAGGGAACCAAGCAAATGCAGCTGACAGTAAAACTGTGAAGATAAAGGAGAGGAGGGAAACTGTCAGGTGGAGATGACAAATAATTAGCAGAAGAAAAGAAATTTACAACTGGGAGATCAAGACTTACCAAAAGGGAGGATAGTCATGCAGAGCAAGAATGAACCACAGAAGAATGAACAGCCAGGGGGAGCTGAATACAAGAATTACAGGGCTGCCTGCCCATGAACCAAAACCTTGTAGTGCTGGAAAGCCTTGTGTATATCAATGATCCTCAAAGCTATGTTGTTTGGAGTCTCACACTCCTGGCAGGGCTACCCCATGGCAGACAGGCCTGAGAGGAGTTTTCAGAAAGACTACAGTTCATGTACAGGCTTCTACTAGGGAAACGAAATGGTCCCATACTACCTTTAATAGCTCTGTAGCAATGGACCAATAGAGACAGCATCAGCAGACAATGCTGACCAATAGACAGCATCAGTAAATCCAGCAGTTTCCAGCCACAAATATGCATACAGATGGAGGTAGCTTGATGTTCATGCTGCACTTGAGTTGAGACAGGAGTATAATTTGGAAGCTGGTACTGTGACTCTACAGTCCCCTCTAATCACTGTACATGGGAAGGGGGCTAAAAAAGGTGCCCTTAACCCAGGCTGTCTTATCTGCTTCTGGTTGGATAACTGCATCCAGTGGGATCACTCTCTCTGTTGTCAAATACATCATAAGGCAATGATTTTTACAACGTGGAATGTTTGTACCTTGAAAGACAACCAAGGCAAATGATTAGGAAGAAGAACTGCTCATCATCTCCAGGGAGCTAGTGAGATCCATTATCAATATTGTTGATGTCGAACTCTGAGTAAGACAAGATGATTGGACAAAGGTTGGCTGAGGGAAGAGGACAGAGGCTACATGTTCTGGATGCTGAAACTGGCATAGGACATATATATTGGTAGCTTCAGTTTTGCTATCAAGAATCATCTTGTTAATCAACTTACAGAGCTCCCTGTGGTCATCAGTGAAGGTCCTATGGTCCTTCATCTTAAGCTCAGCAGCAACCAGTATGCCACTGTCATCAATGCATACACCTCAATGCTTGATGCTGATGCTGATGTTAAAGACCATTTCTACTCAAACCTTGGCCATGTTCTGACTAATACTCCCAAAGAGGACAAGATTTTTCTCCTTGGTGACTTCAACACCAGAGTTGGGCATGACCTGGAACTCTGGAGTGGCACCATTGAGAAGGAAGGAGTAGGAAAGCAAAATCTGATGGAATCCTTCTCCTGAGCAAATGCACTGAAAATGGTGCTGTCATCACAAACATCATCTTCACAGACAGTGACAAACACAAGACTATGTGGAGACTGTGGCAGGAAGCCACCTTTGTTTCTCCCCAAAATCTCTGTGCTGTGACAATTTGATTAGGATGGGCCCAGCAGAGGAGACGCACATTTACTCTATCTCTTTAGGTAACCTGAGATGGATACATGCCTGAGGGAGGGGGGAAACCTGCTCCCACTGCCTATGTGACTGGTATCAGCTACCTAGGTGAGGGGCATCTACCTGGTGGGCTAGAGTCTGCCTGGCAACTAGTGATGTATTTCAAATTGGTTGGCAGACAGCCAACAGGTACTGGCCTTCATTGGACCAGGTGAGTGAGGTCACAGGGGCTATATAAGTTAAGATTGCCCAGGAAGTGGGGGCAGCAGCCACATGGGGGACTCAGACTTAGAGAGGAGTTTACCATCTGAAACTGGCTCTCTCCCCCATAACTCATGAGTTAGGAATGGCCTGCCTCCAGAGGGAATCTCCAACAGCCTCTGGATGAGGCTTGTGAGTAAGCTACTTGAGATCTGATTAGATATCTAGCTGGCAGTAACTCAGATGCATGATTAAAAGGCTACCTCAGCCAGACTGTTTTGCCCTATGGGATTTTTATGATATTGGTCTATCTTGTACCCTATTTTCACCCTACCCCTGTAATCAATAAAGTTCTCCTTTGTGACCAGTGTAGGAGAGTTATTGAGGGGTGGGTCTAAATTATGCCTAAGAGGCCCCTTAGGTCTGTGGACTAAGGGAGACTTGCCTTTTCGGCCCCCGATTTGGGGAAGTGC
>NW_017728886.1:131772838-131776664 GCF_001723895.1 Crocodylus porosus
CCATATGGATGGTGGTTTTAAATCCTTTCCAGAGTTTCTTCAGTTGTAGGCAGGGCAGAAAGATTTTCATGAAAACACTTACATATCTTTTTATCTTGAAGAGATGTGATGTTGAAAAACCTTTACATTGTTTTTGCCTGCTTTTGTTGTTTTGGAGATAGCCATATGTTCATAATGCATCTGAAAGCATGATGATCTTTCCAGCAGTCACTGGTTCCTTACATGGCTCGTGTGATAAGAACATCCCTCCAATCATGGGTTCTAACAATAACATAGACTAGGATGTGTGAGTGCTTAGTAGGCCTGTGTGAAATTTTGCCAGGTGTTTCATTTCAACACTGTTATGACTTGTTTCAAGCTCGAAACAGTGAAATAGAAAGGAAACAAAAGACTTCAAAACAGTCTCAAAATTAAACAAAGGCACTTGAAACATTTCAAAAGTTTTTATCCTCCAATACCTTGCAAGGGATGTTTTGCTAACCCTCCTGTCATAGAATAAGTCTGGCATGCCTTCAAAAAATCAAGAACAGCAAGGCTATTAGTCTAGGTGGCATATCTGCTGAACCTGGGGGTCAGCATGCCATCCCAGGGCTGCTCCCCCTGGTTCAATGTGCTACAAAGGGGCTGGCTGCGGAATGAGGGAGCTTCAGCATGGAGCTAGCTGGCAGGCAGCCCCTGCACTGAAGTACCCTCATGCCTCAGCCAACCCCTCCAGCATCTGCACATGGGCTGCTGAAGAGATTTTTAATCCACAACAGTACAGTACATTTTTACTTCACAGCAGCATTGTACAAGTTAATTTACAAGTACTATCCTGCTGTGGAGTTAATTAGTTTACTTGAGTCCAATAGGGGCACAGTGTAGATATCATAGACATCAAGATGTTTACTGTGCAGCTAATTAGTCAACTGTGCAGTAAACATCTCATGCAGACACACCCCATATGTCTCACATTTTCTGGGACAATCCCAGATTTCTAAGGTCAGTCCCAACCAGCAAATTAAAATTAAAATGAGCATCCTGGGCTCAGGTCATGGAAGCAAAGTAGGGTGCAGAGGCAGATCTGGTAATTTTTCAAGGCTGGTAGCAAGGAACTGGTCCACAAATTTACTGTTTGAATTTGGAAGAGCAAGAAGCAGTGCTGGATTTAGGCACAAGCTAAACAAGCTATAGCTTTTAGTCTCACATTATGAGGGACCTCTAAGCATTGGCTGCTGGATCAGAAATGATCATGGACTGGCAAACTGTGGCCTCACAGAGCTGGGAGGAGAGACCGTGACTCCTTCTGCAGGGCCGGCAGTTGAGGTTTGGCCAACCCTTCTACCTAGGGGGTGGAAGTACCTTTACCTGTGTTCTGGCCAGAAATTCCAGCTGCAGGGGTCTGCATGGTGGTCCACAGTTTGCCAGGCCACAGCTACAGCCACTTCTGGTCCACAGTTTCCTGGACCACAGCATGGAAAGTTTGGTAACCCCTATCTTAGGGCCACACCCTGTCATAATTTGGCCCTGGTGAGAAGATACCTGGGATTTCAGGAATGCCAACATCATGACTATTACTCAAGAAAGGAGATAAGTCTCTATTCAAGCACTATCAAGATATAATCATCCTTTCCACAGCAGGGAAAATCTTTGCCCGCATCCTGAATTGTCATCTACCTCTTGCTGATGAAGTCCTGTTGAAACTGACTCTAATGGTGTATCAACCTCCACTATGCATCTTGCCTTTGAATCAGAGAAGACAAAGGAAAAAGTAGAGAAATCTCAGTTTAGGGCATACTCTTCCCATGAATAAGTGTGCAACTTCTGTGGATTGATCTGTGGCTCAAGAATGAAATCTTTAAGTCACCACAAGACCTATGAATAAGCTATGGTAGAGATGGTTCTCAGATGAGGAATTATTGACAACTACAGGGCTAAATTAAGTACAAAATATTCAAACTTTGCCCCCAAAGTTGCTAAATATAGAGGCCCCATTAATATTCAACAAACTTTTCAAGCTAAATGAGAATCAGATCATTTCTCCTCAGTAATAACACAACAGTTCATACTGATTTCAGATCCAAACAATAGGACAAACTGCCAATGGGAATTAGAGAGGGAAAGACGATGGTTGTCAACAGATTTGACACATTTTCCCATTTACTTTGTCCCGTAACTAGAGCCTTGAGATACAAACTAGTCAAGGTTCCCCAGGGTTTATTAGGGAAAAGGGCTCTGCAAAATTTCACTCACAGTTTCGTTTTGACACTGTTTCAACTCATTTCAAGTTTGAAACAGCAAAATTGAAATGAAACAGAGCTTCGAAACAACCTTGAAACGAGTCAAAATGTTTCAAAGCTCAAGCTGGGCTTGCTTGTAGGGAAACAGAAACTAAAGTAAGGAGAGGGAGGGGGGAAAAGGGGGCAAGGGGGGTGGGAAGGAGTGCTCTCATTATTGACTGTGTAGCTGGCCAGTGACTGTCATCTTTCCCTGAGGTTGCTTTCAATCCAAGTGCTCTGGGGGAGGAATGAAAAACTGCATAAAAGGCAGCATTGTTTGAACTGCCCTGCTTTCTGCCTTGGTGTTAGTTGAGTGAGGGTGCACCTTAACACACACACAGTGTCACCCACCCGTGTCACAAGTTTTGCCTGCCAGCAGCTAGAGGTGAAGGGCCCCAGAACCCAGACTCTGCCTGCACCTATCTCCTTGACAGCTGGCAGGCTTTGTGGCCTCAGCAGGGGCTAGCAAGCCTGAATCTTTCACCCTGCTGTGCCTTAACACACACAGTGTCACCCATGTCATGAGTTTTGCTTGTCCACGGCTTGAGGTGTAGTTTTCCCCAAACCCCTGCACCTATATCCTTGAAATTTGGCAGGCTTCATTGCATCAGCAAGGGCTAGCAAGTCTGCAGTTTTTACCCTGCTGTGGCTTAACACATACACATGTGTAACAGGGATTTGGGTAGGAGCTCCCATTACTGGGATAATCATGGGAGCGGGTAGCAGGGTGCACAGGTAGAGCAGAAGTCACACTAGAGGCTAAGTCAGGATAATCAGCCAGATGTGGGTGATAAAAACCATGCGGAGAGCAAGCACAGCTTGCCTTCAGGCACAGAGAGGATAGAGGACGGATGACGTACTATGAAGGAGAGGAGAGAGAGAGAGAACCCCGATCTACAGCCTTGGAGAACCCTGGGATTACTTGTCCCCGGCAGGGACAGACAGATGTTAAGGCGAAAGGGGGCTTATCAGTAACCATAGCCAATCCAGTGAATCTGGGGAAAAGCCAGGAACCAGTGGGTTGAGGGGAATGCCAAGGGAATGTGCTCCAGGCTGGAGCTCTGGCAGCAAAAGCAGCCCAGAGCTATCCGCTCCACCAGGATGGATACAAACAGAACCAAGCCCTGGTAGGCAGAGACAAGAAGCACCGGAGGAAGCTCCCGACTGGGGATCCAGGCAGGCACAGAGAGTGTGCTCAGCTTGTTAATCAATTAGCAGGGAAGAGTTTCTTGTTACAAAGTAACCAAAGTTGTTCAGGATGCCAGGGATTCCCACACTCCTCCTTATCAGCCTTGCCAATGTTCCCTCACTAATGAAGTAATTAGCAAGGTGAGTGCTACCCTGTAACCTCCCGTGGTGATATAAAAACTTGCACTGTGAGAGTATATTACCTGGGTGGTGTGCAGTGTTTCTCATCGCAAAAAAATACTGAAGATCTGTTCCTTTTTTTAATCTACGTCATAGCAGGTGAGTTCAGCAAGAGACCGAGCTAGACCCACCACGCACTATCACAGCATGACATGAGTTTTTTGCTTTCAAGACTTTGAGGCATGGTTTCCCTGAAACCC
>NW_017728886.1:131778319-131781467 GCF_001723895.1 Crocodylus porosus
CAGCAGCTAGAGGTGAAGGGCCCCAGAACCCAGACTCTGCCTGCACCTATCTCCTTGACAGCTGGCAGGCTTTGTGGCCTCAGCAGGGGCTAGCAAGCCTGAATCTTTCACCCTGCTGTGCCTTAACACACACAGTGTCACCCATGTCATGAGTTTTGCTTGTCCACGGCTTGAGGTGTAGTTTTCCCCAAACCCCTGCACCTATATCCTTGAAATTTGGCAGGCTTCATTGCATCAGCAAGGGCTAGCAAGTCTGCAGTTTTTACCCTGCTGTGGCTTAACACATACACATGTGTAACAGGGATTTGGGTAGGAGCTCCCATTACTGGGATAATCATGGGAGCGGGTAGCAGGGTGCACAGGTAGAGCAGAAGTCACACTAGAGGCTAAGTCAGGATAATCAGCCAGATGTGGGTGATAAAAACCATGCGGAGAGCAAGCACAGCTTGCCTTCAGGCACAGAGAGGATAGAGGACGGATGACGTACTATGAAGGAGAGGAGAGAGAGAGAGAACCCCGATCTACAGCCTTGGAGAACCCTGGGATTACTTGTCCCCGGCAGGGACAGACAGATGTTAAGGCGAAAGGGGGCTTATCAGTAACCATAGCCAATCCAGTGAATCTGGGGAAAAGCCAGGAACCAGTGGGTTGAGGGGAATGCCAAGGGAATGTGCTCCAGGCTGGAGCTCTGGCAGCAAAAGCAGCCCAGAGCTATCCGCTCCACCAGGATGGATACAAACAGAACCAAGCCCTGGTAGGCAGAGACAAGAAGCACCGGAGGAAGCTCCCGACTGGGGATCCAGGCAGGCACAGAGAGTGTGCTCAGCTTGTTAATCAATTAGCAGGGAAGAGTTTCTTGTTACAAAGTAACCAAAGTTGTTCAGGATGCCAGGGATTCCCACACTCCTCCTTATCAGCCTTGCCAATGTTCCCTCACTAATGAAGTAATTAGCAAGGTGAGTGCTACCCTGTAACCTCCCGTGGTGATATAAAAACTTGCACTGTGAGAGTATATTACCTGGGTGGTGTGCAGTGTTTCTCATCACAAAAAAATACTGAAGATCTGTTCCTTTTTTTAATCTACGTCATAGCAGGTGAGTTCAGCAAGAGACCGAGCTAGACCCACCACGCACTATCACAGCATGACATGAGTTTTTTGCTTTCAAGACTTTGAGGCATGGTTTCCCTGAAACCCTTGTACCTATTTCCTTGAAACTTGGACTTGGCAGGCTTCGTGCCCTCAGAAGGGGCTACCATTCCTGCAAGTTTCATCCAAATCAGGCGAGAAATGACAAAGTTATAGGCTGTTTCACGCTTCCCCATTATAGCCTATGGGCAAAACATCAAAACAGCACTGAAACAGCATCAAAACAATGAAACTGTTTTGACAAAACAAAATGGAACAGCAGTTTCAAATCAAAACAAAATTTGAAACAAAACACTGTTCCATTGAAATGTCGAAATGCAAGTCAAAACAGAACAGTGCCATTTTGCACAGCCCTATTAGGAAAGTCTTGTTCAGCGAAATGGCAAACTTGAGACAAAAGCCCTTGCAACAGGTATCATCTAGAAGATGCAGCCAATATCAAACAGCATATTTACCACTGCCTGCTGGGAAGTCCTTATATAATACAGTCTCTCTTACCACTAAGAATGGCTTCCTTACAGAGTGAAGTTGGACTTTTTGTCAGGCATTGCTTTTACCTCTTAGCCATTCAATAACCAAACTCATATCTGACTTTGGTAATGCTTTTAACTCAGTCAAACTGTCCCATCCTGAGGTTTATGCAGGAGTGCAGGGACTGCTTCAATTTAGGCAGCTAACTCTCTAATTGCAGATAGGATGCAAGGTTACACAAGTGGTGACAGTCCTTCAGCGCTGCCCTATCAGGTCCCAAAAGGACAAAGAGGTTTTCCCACAATTCAAGGGAAGGGAGGGTGCAAGGAAGTCATAGAGTAGCTCAGAACAAACATCCCTAAGATATGTCCACAGAAATCCTAGTGAGACCAGGATGTCAATGTAGCACCAGTGAGGACATAGCAACTAAGGTAGAAAGTTACTATGTGGCTTTTCAAAGTGGGTTGAGGCTCTTCTGCCTGCCAATAACCCACATTAACTATGTAATGAAGACATATCTATAGCTAGTAATTGGAAGAATATTACCAGGATAAACTTACTACCTGGAGGCTTCCATAGACAGTCACATATAAGGTATTCTGCCTTCTCATCAGTGCTGCATTCTTAATACATGTAGGTAATATTTCAAATCCTAGACCAGGAAAGTCTATGGTTATGAGAAAGGAAAATCTTTATGTAGGCATACAGGTAGGGATTTGGAGAGACTCTTTAGGTTTTAAAAATACAAACTATTTTGACAGAAGTATAATATAGATATATATTTCTTTAATAACAGCAATAACCAATAACAAAGATAAAGAAGCCTATAATTATTTGCTTCCTACTTGTTTACTGCTACTAGCTAATGTAGTCAAATGACAAATAAAAGTCCACACCATCATTAAGTTTTACTCTGTGTGTGTGTGTGTGTGTGTGTGTGTGTGTGTATGTGTGTACATGTGAGAGAGAAAGAGAGTGTGTGCGTATGAATGTTTCTATCAACAAACTAAATATCTTATTAAAATAAGGCAGCAGAGCAGGATGGAAGTAGAGTAAGAGGAAGGTCACTACACAAAAGGCAATTGGCTCCAGAGAGCAGTGAAAATAGATATCATAAAGTGAGCAAAGGGGAAGTCAGTAATAGCTGCCAAATTCTGCAGTGATTATTGACAGAGGCAATGAGAAACAGGATGCCAAGGACTTACCAATGATTATATGAGCATGTGGCTGCCAACAGTCAGAAAAGTGACAAGGCACTCAAAGAACCATGAGAAATACTGCAAAACTGAAAGCCGTCATGACCACTATGAAGCATATGAAGAGCTATTCATTCTTGCTAGGACTTGTCTAGCAAGGAACAAATTCACTGCACAAAGAGCTGTGAAAGAAAATTCTTAACAGCAAAGACATTTTATGTTTAATACTTTCAAACAGTTAGAAATGGGAAAGATTTCATAGATTTCATAGACATTAGGGCTGGAAGGGACCTCGGGAGATCATTGAGTCCAGCCCCCTGCCCAAAGGGCAGGA
>NW_017728886.1:131782227-131795152 GCF_001723895.1 Crocodylus porosus
TGTCCACATCGTTAATGAAGATGTTGAACAGTATGGGAAAGCTTTGTTTTTCTCTTTCCTGTCCTCCTTGTGTTCCTTATCAGCGCCCACTCCTTTTTCCTTCCCCTTTCCTTCCCCTTTGAATTCTAATTATCACTTTCTATTTAACAGATCTGCTTTCTGTAGTCCCTTCATAGAATTTGAAGTAAGCTCTCTGCTTATTAAAGCTTATGCTATACATCTTGATTTAGTTTTATGAATGTGCAAAGCTACCATGCCTTCTGCTTGACTTCAGAATAAGATGACTAACTAGCTCTCTCCACTTTTAATAGTTACCATAGACCACGTATTCTCATTCCATTAGTCATTCATTTATTTAGTAATGTGATTTGATCTGATATAGGAAACTCTCTCCCTCTATTTTTCAGCAAATTTCCTCCCTCTATGTAGTTATGTGGTTATATATGTATCAGTTCCTTAATAAAGGGATCATGGCAGATCATCAGAACAAACTAACTTCAAGTTATGTGCAAGTAATATTGATCAATTTGATTCAAATCTGTGCTGGAAAAATACTGGTGTGTACTGCCAAATGATTAGTGAACAAGATAGCGCAAATTTAGGGCTAACATATTTGAAATATGCAAATTTTCAAATCCAAAAAAGTTTGGTGGCAACCTGGATGGTTGGATACATTTGTTATTATGACTATTTCTAATACATAAGCACCTCAACAAAGCGATCAAACTAGGGTTCCTGTAACTTGCTAAGCACTATAAAAACACATTTGTCTACATGTACAAATAATTTGGGAACAGTTTACTCAAGAGTAAACAACTCCAAAGTAAACTTTCTCAGGCACACATCTACATGTGCAGGGAAGCAGAAGCAGATTTGCTGCTCCTGGCAGCAAACTGCTCCCACTCCCTGGGGACCAGCACCAGCCCCCTGCCACCACCAGGTGGAATTGGAGGCTCTGGCCATCTTCAAAAGGAAGCCCTGGCCAGCTGCATTTAAGGCTAGATGCAGTGTGCAGAGCATGGGGGCAGCATGTGGGGATTCTCTAACCACAGCCTCTGACTCCCCATGCCATGGCTACTCCAGGCCCTAGCTCTGGCAGCAACATCCAGTGCCCTGGGCTCCTGCTGGTTATGGTGCTGACCCTGCTGCTCCCCCTCCCCACCCCCGAGGTTCCGGGTGAAGCACACATGCACCAACAAGGGCCAGGGTACTAGGTGTGGAGGTGCCAAAATCCCTTCCTGCATCCACACTGTAGCCTGCCTGGACAGCCACCCATGGACCACAGCACCACCATGCACCCCCAGCATCATGCTTACTGTGGAGTTCTCCAAAAAGCATTTTATTCCCCTCCACAGCCACAGACCCCCTTCCTTCCTGCCTCCCCAACAACAGAGATGTCCCTACTCCCTCCCCAACAACAGGCCCTGTCCCCTGCCTTCCTCCCTCCCCAGAGAGCCCCTCCACCACCCATCTCACCCACCACCACCAATAAAAAATCTTCTTCCCCATACTAACTATTTACATGGTGTATGTGCCCTCCAGAGGTTGGGGAACTATGGAGTGGGAGTGCCTAGGGGGTGAAGCTCAGGGACAGGCAGCCAGCACCCAGGCCTCTGGCCAGTCTCCTGCAGTACACACACCACAGGGAAGCCAGCAGGCAGGGGGCTCAGCCACAGGTGTCAGCAGGCACTGCTCTCCCATTGTGGGCAGCTCTTGCTCTGTGGCTGCATAGAGTGAGTGGTGGGGCTGGGACAGGGGGGAGGGGGCAGGTGGCAGGGGACCCAGGGCAGGGACTGAGGCAGGTGGTCCTGGGTGATGGAAGCAGCACTACACCTCTGCCCAGGCCCATCAGATGGGCCTGCTGCTGGGTGATGGGCAGCTACCAGGTGACAGAAAGGGCTGGGGACAGGGGCAGGGCAGCAGGTAGCATGAAGACAACCACCAAAACAGTATCCAGCACCTGCCAGTGACCTCCAGTGCCCTGGCCACCAGGGCAGCATACCACTCCAGGGCCTCAATGTTCCATTCCTCCAGGGCCAGGAGCCTCTCCCTGAACTTCTGGTCCACCTAATCCTTTCACCAGGCCCTCTCCTCCTCACACTGGTCCTGCATGTCATCATGGGCCATGGCCTCCACCCACCAAATGTCCTACCAGACCACATCCTCTGGCCACCAAGCCTACATGTCCACCAGGTGGTCCTTGGCCACAGTAATCAGGTGGTTCAGCAGGCAGGTGAGGTCCTGAGTCCTCCACTGCTGGACCAGTGCATTCACAGATCCCCAGGGTGAGGCTGGTGGTGACCCTGAGCATGCATCCCACCTGCCAGCTGGTGGTTCTTCCCTGCACACAGCTGCAGGACCTGCACAGCAGGGAGACAGAGTCTGTTTGTGAGAGTTTACAACATTTTTGAGATAAGATGCTCTGGACCAGGAGGCCATGTGCTGTGCAGCCTCTGATTGGAGATTGTGCATGAATGGGTGCCCAAGGACCATGATAAGTCAGCTGGGCAGGCCCTACCCCAGGCAGCCACTGGTTGAGTGCACCATCCCTGCTTTCTTGACAGGGGCCAGTGGGCCACTGAGTGCTGGCCACAGGCATCCTTCTTCCCCTGCCCTGCTCTCAGGCTGGGCAAGGCCTGGTTCTTGGCAGCACTTGCTTCTGTGACTCCAGAGGCACTCCTCCCCACCCCTGCTCACCAACCTGTCTCTTTACTGCACTTAAGCCCATGGCACCTGGGCTTAGGGGGAACAGGGCCCTCAGATGACTAGGATGCAGATTGTCGGTGTCCCACCCTCCCTGCTCCTCACTCTCTAGGGTGGTGCCCCAGGGCTAACCCCACCTCTGTACACACCCACTCTGCACCCCAAGTATGCCCTTGCTGAGAGTGTCCCAGGTGCTAAGGAAGGAGTTGTCTGTATGGACCAAGGGGTTCCTGACCCACTATGCCCTGTTGCTGGTGATGATCATCATGCACCAGGTGCACCTGCACACCTGGCATGGGACACAAAAAGCACAAAGCAAACCCGCATTGCCCCACAACCTTTGCCAGTGCCTGGAAGGCTACCTGTGGCTGCACTACATGTCCCTGCTCCAACAGCTTAGGAGGACATTGCTGCTGTCATAGATCAGTTCATCAGGATTAGAGAAACCAATGCAGAATGCATCAGCTGCTCAATAAATCTTGGCACTGTTTCCTGTGTGAAGTGGGGGGAAGGGAACCCTGGGGCCTGGGGAATGTGAACAGGTGGGAGAGTAGGGGTAAGGACCATAGCAGAGGGCAGGGCAATCAGGGCACTCCCTACAATGTGAGGCTTACCCCAGTGGCAGGGCTGGTGTGCCTGGTGGCCTGGGTCAGTCCCACTGGTGTCAAGGGTGTGCAGCTCCCAGAGCTATCCTGGGGAACAGGAGTATGGTGTCCAGCTGCCTGGGCAGAGCCCCCCTCCGAGAGGAACTAGAGCTGCTGGCAGCTAGTGGTGCCATGGCTGGTCTGGACTCCTGGGTGGGGCTGAACCCATGATGCTGCCAGGGCAGGTGCTGGCCCAGGCTTCTAGAAATGCTTGATGACACTGGGGGTGAAAAGCATGGCAAATCAAGGGGCCCTCCCCCGGTGAGGCATGACCCAGGTACTAGGCCATAGCAGCTGCTTGGGAAGGCTGCCCATGCTTGAATAAATGGTATGGCTATGGCCAGGGTCCCAGGACACAAGGATCTTTTTCAGTTGCCATATAAAGGGAATGGACTTGTGGGCAGCCCCTAACCAGTGGTTGTGGTCAGCGACAGTGACTCACTGTGCCCACAAGGCCTTGACCATTATGTGGCATTGGCAAATTAAGCAGTTATTCCTCTACTCCTGCATGTGGCCTGACAGCTTCTTGTAAATGTGGGCATTGAAGCACCTGCCCCATGTGAACTAGCTGAGGACCTCTGCCTCACCCCACAATGTCACAAGGTCTGTTGTCTCCTGCATGGACCAGCTGGTGCCCCAGGACATGGCATATGGCATAAGAATGTCAGCATGGCTTCCTTGATGGCTCGCTGAGCCTCTGTGAAGCAGTCTCTAGTACTGGCAGGCCTGGGCAGCTGCCTGCCATGCTGAGTGCAGGGACACAGCATGGGACAGGCTGCAGGGCTCCAGCTGCAGGGTCCAGACAGGCTGCTGTGGGCTACCTAGGACCAGCTGCCATGGAACCCAGTGGCCACAAGTTTGCTGCAGGTGGGCCTAGGTGCTGCCAGGCCTGGCAGGTGCCTGCAGCACCATGCACAGCTGAAAGGCATGGGAGTGGCACCAGATTTCAGGCAAGCTGCTATAGCTGCCTTGGGACCTGCCCTGGGGGACATAATAGCTAGTAGTGGCCACAGGCTGCAAGCAAGTGCCCTGAGCTCCAGTATCCCTACAGACTTTTAAGAGCCTGGAGCTGGAGATGGAGCTGGAGCTGGAGCTGGAGCAGGCAAGAAATTGGCCCAGCCCTGGGGCAGAAGAGGGTCACCTGAGGTCAGCAAATTTGCTCCCTGTCAGCATCTACACATGCACTACTGTACAGTAAGTAAACTTGAATAAATTTGCTACTTGCATTTGCAGGTAGCAAATGGACTCACTATTAGAACAATTTACTGTGCAGTAAGCATTTGCACATGTAGGTGTAGATGCTTACTGAGCAGTATTTTGCTACTTTGCTCAGTAAAGAATCTTGTGTAGACATGCCCTGTAAATAAGTGTACTTGTTCCAAAGAACTATACAAAGCCAAATAAACTTACTTTATGTTGAATACAAATGTTCTTTGTCAGATGTGTGTATTTGATATTTAATGTGTACATTCAACTCTGATGCTCTTAATTTATTTTTGGACAACAGATTAGAAAATATAATTAAGCCGGATGATGTGAGTAACTAATGTCAAAGCTGTAATACCACCATGGAAAATATCACTGATACTCTATGGATTATCAGTTATTTGCTTGTACTTTGCACTGAACTTTGTGGAAATAGATTAATAAAAAAGGACCAAGTTGGCAAATATTTCACAAAGCAATAAAAAGCCAAGTACTATTTAACCAGCCCTAGTAGAAACATGTAAACATCTTTGTGAATAATTTAAACCAACATTTCGTGTTCAGCAAAATATATTGAAGCTTTCCATGCTTCCACTTTCATTTAGTACTACTGTTTTCAAATACCTTTGCAATAGATATTGAAAAATGGACATATAAACATGAGTATGATTGTGGGCCAAATCTTCAGCTGATGTAAATCTGACACTGCGGTCAAAATAATTATATTTATATATGCCAGCTGAAGGTCTGGCTCCAATTCATAGAATGAGTCAGAGGAGCGTACAATAATGAGAAGATTATAGCAGAGCACAAGAATAGAAAGTTAAATCAATTAACTAAACAAAACAATCCCCCTTTTCTCTCATGAAATGCACAACAAGAACTAGTTTCCCCATTCCTCCCCCCACTCCCCAATATTAATTTCTTTCTGTAAAAGGTAGATGAGTAAGGAAAAATAGCTATTAAAAACAATGGACAAGAAGAGAAAGTATAAAAGTAATAAAAAGTAAAAAATGTGCTTGTAATAATCCTTACTAACACTGAAAACTCTCGTGGAACACTGAACTTCTCTCTATTGCAAGTGAATGATGTTCATTTTCAAACATGTTTTTCAAGGTTTCTATCTTGCAATTAACTTTAACCTGCAGATTAATACTTTATGTTGCCAGGTATGGCATGTTGTGAAAAAATCAGTTTTCACTGGAAGATGACTAGTTTATCAGAGGAACAATAGAAATTTTCTGTTGCCCTTAAACTACTTCTTTTCTTGGTTCTAAATAATTTTACTTATTTTACTGATGCAACTGGTTAGCCTATTTATAATGCACAAATTTTTATTAAATGTTTTTGGCTTTAGAATATCTAAAGACCAGATTCTGATACCTTACTCATGTTTATTAGTACTGCACACTTCAAAGAGTTAATTTAGTTGTATTAGCCCTTGAGTAAGCTCACTACTCGGAGTGAGCTTATTCAAAAATCAGAGTACAAGAATAACTGTATAGTGGAAATTAGATACTCAAAGCTAAATGGAAGACTAAATAATCTAAAGTCAAATGCAGATACAATCAAATACTTGGTGCAGGCTGCTTCTGAAGATCTTCTTGTAAAGTATCAATAGAATTTGCTTCCGATTTTCTCCAAACTTTTTTGCACAAAAAGGTTTCATTCAATAAAAATGAATTGAAACACCTTAGTCAGTTGCATTCTACTAGGAAACAAGAGACTTAACCCCTTTCAGTGTGAGAGTAACCTAGACCACAAGTCTACCACTCTTTGGGTGTTCAAACTACAAGCCGAAAGGAATCTCCTTCTATAGTGTTATACGTGCTGGTCTGATAGTCACATTTTTTTCTGAGACAAAAGTTTTGATACTTAAGCAGCATTGTATGCATTTGTATGAGCATGAATGATTCTGTCCCCCCAGGCATGTAGGTGGCAAGATTGCTGCCTACCAAGCAGGGTGAGAATAGCTAGGTGGAATCCAAGCTGTACACAAGTGGCAGAAAATGATACTATATAGTCTGTAAGAGCCTCTTAAATTATGTGTGTGTGTGAAATAGGAGATAGCTCATAATTAGTGGATGTGCCTACTGGATTACAGAAGGAATGGCAATACAGTGCTCTGGTGGGGTTGCTTAATGTTAGGGCCTTGTTACACCTTATGCTGTGAGGTGCACAAATGTTGACCAGCATTAGTGCTATCTTGGAGTTTATAGAGCAGTTACACCTTTAGTTTAGAAATCTCTGGCTGTCCCCCTCCTGCACAGCTCTGACTTACCACTAGAGGCCTGGTGAGCAGGGCAGGACTAGGAGCTGAGTCTGTGAGATGCCACTAGGGCTAGGGACAGACATTACACATAAACCATTTTAAGTGATCAGAAACTGGTCTAAACCTGGAACAGAAAAGATTTTCAGTACACATTAAAACAAGCTTGAAAATGGCTGAAACCAGTTTGAGATAAACCTGGTTGTATGTAGTTTGAATGTAGTATCAGACTTAACTGATTTGGGTCAAACCACTTTCTGCAAAGTCTGTCCCAGACCTCTTCCTGGTTTAAGTTAAACCCAAGTCCCCCAGCATCCCAGCATGCTCTCTGGGCTGGGCTCTCTTCACCACATCAGGGTTGGCCCTGCCTCTCTGCTCCCTGCCTGCAGCTCTGAAAGAGACTGCTGGCATCTGCCTGGATTCCCCCTGCTCTCCTTCACCCCTTCCTCCCTCTATTCCTTCCTTGGAAAAAGTTGTTTAAGAAGAGATTTAACTAACGAGAGAGGCTTTGTTTTTCTAATGGGCTGATAAATGCTAACAACTCCATATGTAACTCTCTGCTCTGTAACTCAATGTCATGTTATCAACAGTGCAGGAGGGACTCCCTAATCAGAACATCCTGCCAGGGGCTGGCCACACCCCCCAGCTCAACACTATGGAAGGGTAGGGAGAGCTGCTCTAGCACCCCTCACCCCCGGCTTCTAGCCTGAGCCACTGCAAGCATGTGCCTCCAATTCTGGGATGTCTGGATGGTTACAAACTGGTTTAGCCTAGCCAGGTTAGACTAACCTGAAAAGACTGAATCAATTCAGACTCAGGCTTTTTGAATATCTGTCCCTAGCCTAGAGGGCTGGTAAGCTATGACTGGCTTCTATCCCTGCTCTATCGGCAAAGGTGTGAGAGGTCCTAGGATACTGGGGGACTTCCAACTTGAGTGACACATATGTAGGGAGTTGCCAAACCTTAATGGAATAGGAGCTGAGTAGTGTGGATTAGAGCTAATCCTTCTCTGGAGTGGCATAACTTTGAGAGACATAACAAGTGTCTAAAACTACTTTAAGATGTTAATGTGTGAATAATCCAGAAGTTAAGAGCTCCAGGAGCCACCCAAAATTACTGTGTAACAAGGCTCTTATTTGTTTGTATGGAGTGATCAGAGTCCTGGTCCTCCACATGCACAAGATAGGCTGTACTAGGGCTACTGTAATATTGTTGGACTGTCCCTTTATTGAACAGTGGGAACACCTACATGCGACTCTGACTGAGCATTTCATACTGCACGGTCCTGGTGGCAAATAGTTATTTTTAGACACTATGTTGCCATTATTTCAGCTGATCCTGTCCTGCTGCCCATGTGACTTCTGAGTTGTTCACATGGAGTGGCTTGCAAGTGGCACCTTCCCTTTCCACTCCATCTGACCTGATCCCTGGGGAAGGTCCATGCATGCTAGGTGACTTCCAGACCCACAGCATAGGCAATCACAGTGCCATCCCCTCGAGTAACCCACCTGCTCATGGTAACAGTCCTATGCCAGCCTCCAAAAGCACCTCTCCCCTTCCCCAACCTCTAAAAGCAAAGCAACTCCTCCCCCTCTCCAACCCACTCTTGGTGTATTCAGAGCAGAAAAGCAGTGCTGGAAAGGCAAGGGAAGAGAATGGCAAGACTCTTCTTATGCAGCTAGGGTATGGGAAACCTCTTTCTGGGTCAGGTTATGGGTTAATCATGATAATCACAACTCATCTGCAGGTGTCATCTCATCATAGTGGAGCCACAGGTAGCATGTGAGCCAGACTCTCACTTTGAATAGCAACCTAGGCTTCCTCCACATGCTGTCAAGGCAGATGCTCCCCTTCACTTGTTGAACACCTTCCAGGGACTATGCCCTGAAGCATGGCGTATTGACTGGCTTTGCCCCAGGAATAATGGTAAAGATAATCGCCCTTGGCCTAGCTGACTTTTGATTCATCCTCAGGCTTGTTGAACATTTGTATGTGGCCCTAGAGTACCAAGTCAATTCAACAGCAATGTTAGACTTCAGCTAGGGAAGCTTAAAACTAAACTCGTTAGGTGAATAAAGAGGCAGAGACTTCAAAGGCCTCTACTATTTCCACCTCAAATAGTAACATGCCATTCACAATGTGACCATAGAAGAACAGCAAAAAGTAATTACTAGGATTCCTATAAGTGCAATAAGTTATTGAAAATATTTTAACAACAAAATTACATGGGTCATATAATAGATATATCCTGAAACAGCACCAAAAAAAACAAAGCCATTTAAAATTTATTTTAAACATTTGTGTGTGCATTTATTATTGTACATTATTATAACATGTTTATGCTGAGAAATGGTCTACGCATTTTTATGAAAATAGTGAAAATATATAAGCGTGCATCATGGTATAAAAGGAATCATAAAATGAGACTTGATGGTGTATATAAATGTATTCCAGTACCCCTAGCTACAATAGGAATTGCAAAAGCCTGCAATACACATAATTTAGATGCTTTTTAAGGATAAACTTGTGATTATTTATTGCTTAAGCAGGTTCCATATTTGTGAAAATGGAGGCAAGGATTCATAATAATGACTCGTATAAATGTATAATAACTGAAAGAAACACATCTGAGCCTTTATTGGCTTTTTATCTCAGTAAATTTTTGTTTCTGTGATAACTGTGGTCATACTTAAATGTACAAACAACATACTCCACTGTCTTATATACTGGTAACAATTTTGCTTTATTTTCTACCTAGGGGAGTAAGCAATAAATGTGCAATAAAACACAGAAATTATTTCCTCTTTACATGACTATAAAAAATAATCCCAGGAGATATTTCATGTATATGAGTAGAGTAGATAATTAACGTTATCTATTTTTGCCAGGCAATTAATTCATTCAATTCATTCATTGATTGCATTACTTTCTATTAATTGCAATATCATTTAAATGAAAAAAATGAAGTCAATCATTCTTTTTTTTTTTCTATTATCAGAAGTAAAGAAATGTAATCTGCTTTAAAAAAAACAAAGCAAAACAAAAAAAAGAAAGAAAACCCAAGAAACTCTCCAAAGCTGGTCTCCCTGATATATAACTAACAATTCTAGCTGAATAACATTCAGGAATATTTAGGAGTGCTCAGCCTTTGCAGAACAGTACTAAATCTGACCTTTCAAATCCATCATTATTCCAATCCAATGACATTTTGTGGCCATCTAATCACTACATAACTCTGATACACAGTAATTGTAATTATGTAAATGATCAAAAACCCCACTACCAACAGATGCAAAAAAATCACATATGTTAAAGCATTAATATTTCTAAGCTGCTGAACAGAATTCTAAACATCTCTATTGGGCCTTGATTCTGCTATGATATGCTGAAGTTCAAAGTGTTGCTTTCTTTTTTTGAATGGTCTGTTTAATGGCAGTGCATATTTTGTCTGCTACAATGCCAATATTTTAATAAATCTTACCAATTTGATGACACATTTCAGGGGGAAAAGAGCTGAAAAAAAGCTTTAGTAATAGTTTCTTATTTAGAATTACTTAAAACTTCAAAAGCAGAAGTTAGACATTTGGAGATTTTCTTTGTCCTAGATTTGGTTACCTGTTGTTCAAAGAAAAGAGATAATGAATTCTAACAGTAAGCTGCTAATTATGACACAAATGCATGAGTGGATGAGAATCTAAAGCCTGCAGGGAAGTCTGCAAAAACCCTAACCATAAACACAGCCTTGTCCATTCTCTAAGCTTAATCCTAGGACAGGCTGTCTTTTTCTTCCCTGGTAATCCCTCACAGTCGAGGATGATTGTCTTTCATGCAGGTCTGAAGATGGCTGATGAGGTTGGGTTCATGTTTCTGTGTGGGGTAGATTCTTGATTCAGTCCATGACAGGTTGTTTCTGCCACTCTCACTTTTCTGTCTCCTATTGTCATCATAAGGTTTCAAAGTACTGAGATCCTTTCAGAAAACTCTTCCTCCATTTGTGGAAGTCCTGGGTCATAGTCTCTCAAGAGTTGATGTCGACGTTGTGTTTTTTCAAACTGGCTTTGAGGATGTCCTTGAAGTGATCTCTCTGCCCTTCTTTTGATCATATACCTTGACTGAGCTGGGAGACTAAAACTTGCTTCAGGAGTCTAGAGTCAGACATTTCGATAATGTCTGGCCAGCCCAGTAAATTTGATGTCAGATGATCATCACCTCACTGTTCATGATGTTTGCATGCAAAAGGATGCTAATGTTGATATGTCTGTCGTCCTACTGGATTTGAAGGATCTTCCACAGGGAGCATTGGCAGTACTTCTCCAATGACCTGAGGTGTCTCCTATTTGTTATACACATCTCAGCTCTGTACAGTAAGGTGAGGATCACAACTACTTGATAAACCACAAGTTTGGTTTTGGATTTGATGCTGTGATCTTTGAACACCCATTTCCTCAGGTGTTCAAAGGCTTCACTTGCACATTTGAAGCGATGTTGGATTTCTTCATTGGAGGTGATGTTGGATTTCTCACAGCCTGCTGCGAGAGAGAGCTTCCAAGGCATGGGAAATGCGCAACATTCTCCAGAGTATCACCATGAATATGAATTACTGGAGCTCTTATTAAGATCTTGCTGATAGAGGACCTTAGTATCCTGAATGTTAAGCATCACTCCCATTTTCTTGTATCCCACGGTAAAAATGTTGATGATTACTTGAAGGTCTGCTTTCCAGTGTCACTACTGCTTTCAGGTATCATGACACCATCCTCAGTGTATTAAAGATTAACAGTTGGGGTCAGAGTGGTTTTGCTTTTGGCTCAGAGTCAGCTGAGATTAAACAGTTTACCATCCATCCATTTGGGAGTTTAGTTCCACTCCAACTGGAAGCTTGTTAGTGGTCAGCTATATTATTACAGTAAGGAAAATTGAGAAGAATGTTGGAGGAATGATGAAGCCTTGCTTAACTCCTATCTTAACCTCAAAGGGATCTGAGATAGATCCATTACTGAGGATAACCTTTCAAATACGGTCATGGAACAGGCAAAATATAGTGCCTAATTTCAGTGGACATCAATACTTCACAAGGATCTTCCACAGCACTTCTAAACTGACAGAATCAAAGGATTTAATGAGGTCAAACCAGGCCACATAGAGAAGTTAATGTTGTTCCCGGATTTTTTTCTGCAGCTGGCAAATTGTGAAGATCATATCAGTTGTGCTTCATGCCTTAAACCCCCACTGAGATTCCAGAAGGAGCTCTTCAGCAAGTGTAAGGAAATGCTTCAGGAGGGCTCTTGCAATAATCTTTCCTTTGGCGGACATCAAGTTCATCCCTCTGTAATTTCCACAGGCAGATTTCTCTCCTTTCCTGAAGAGAAAGAACCGTGTCTCCTCTTGTCACAATCATGGCATCCCTAAGGTGATCTGGGATTTCCTCACCATTCTAAATCCTTAACATAAGGGCATGGAGCCATGACTGAACAGCTTTCCACCCTGCTTCAACTTTTCACCAGAGATTACATCACCTACAAATGCCTTGCCATTCTCCAGCTGCTTTATGGCTTTTCTCACATCATCAAAAGTTAGAGAGATTCTGAGATATCTCTGACTGGGTGTTGTGGAATGGATTTGAAACCACTCTCATCAACATCAGAGTGTTTCATAGATTTTCATAGATTACATAGATATTAGGGCTGGAAGGGACCTCAGAAGGTCATGAAGTCCAGCCCCCTGGGCAGGAAGTCGGCTGGGGTCATAGGATCCCAGCAAGATAAGCATCCAACTTGCTCTTGAAGGTGTTCAGTGTAGGAGCTTGAACCACCTCCAATGCCAGGCTATTCCAGACCTTGGGGTCTTGGACAGTAAAGAAATTCTTCCTTAAGTCCAGCCTGAAACTGTCTCGCAGTAGTTTATAACCATTCAACCTCACCATCCATTGGGACGCTCTGGTGAACAAACGTTCCCCCAGATCCTGGTGGTCACCCCTGGTAAACTTATAGGTGGCCATCAGATCACACCTGAGGCTGCTCTTTTCCAGGCTAAAGAGCCCCATGGAGCTCAGCCTGTCGTCGTAAGGTCTGTTTTCCTGACCTCTGATCATGCATGTGGCTCT
>NW_017728886.1:131795274-131797669 GCF_001723895.1 Crocodylus porosus
GGTGGAGAACCTTGCATTTTTCAGTGTTAAACACCATCAGGTTCTTGTCCGCCCATTTGCTGAGTCTGTCCAGGTCAGCCTGGATCACCCACTTGTCTTCTGGCATGGATGCTTTGCCCCAAAGTTTGGTGTCATCGGCGAACTTGGCCAGTCCACTTCTGACTTCAATGTCCACATCACTAATGAAGATGTTGAACAATATAGGTTCAGGAACAGAGCCTTGGGGGACCCCACAGGTCACAGGGCACCATGATGATCAACTTCCATCAATTACTACCCTCTGGGTCTGACCACGGAGCCAATTTCTCAGCCAGCAGATCGTGGTGGACCCAAGGCCACAATTGGCCAGTTTCGCCAAGAGGAGATCATGGGATACCAGATTGAAGGCTTTTTTGAAGTTAAGGTATATGACATCAATCTCTTCTCCCTTGTCCAGGTGATAGGTCACCTGGTCATAGAAGGAAATGAGATTGGTCAAGCAAGACCTGATCATGGGATCCCAGATCAAAGGCTTTTTTGAAGTCAAGATATATGACATCAATCTCTTCTCCCTTGTCCAGGTGATAGGTCAGTTGGTCGTAAAAGGAAATGAGATTGGCAAGCAAGACCTACCCTCAACAAACCCATGCTGGCTATCCCTCATGATGTTGGCATCGGCCAGTCCATTAAAGATGGCCTCTTTAATAAACTTTTCTAAGACTTTCCCCAGGATAGAAGTCAGGCTGATGGGCCTACAGTTAGCCAGATCCATTTTCCTCCCTTTCTTGAAGATAGGCACCACATTGGCCTTCTTCCAGTCTTTGGGCACTTTAGGTCTTTGGCCAGAAGTTCTCAAAGATCCATTCCAGAGGCTGAGCTATGATGCTTGCCAGCTCCTTGAGTAGCCTGGGGTGTATATTGTCAGGGCCAGCTGACTCAAAGGTATCCAGTCTCTCAAGGTGTTCCTTCATGATGTCAGCATTGACGGAGGGCAGGGTTGAGAAGGTCTTCAAAATGCCTTTTCCAATGGGCATTGATCACTCCTCTTTCCTTGATCAGATCTCAGCTGACCAAGAACAGGTTGCAACTCCAAACCTGTCTGTAAGACAATGAGAGAAAGCCAAGACATTATTTACAATTAAACTACACAAGGCAGATTCTTATCTTGTGAATAAGACAATTTCTGTAGGCTAGGTGTATGTCTAGCAAAAGTTCTGTCTCTTACACTCAGCTTTATTGTTCCAATTACTGCAAACTATTGTTCCAACAGAAATGCACATTTTTAAGAGGTTCAAGTTGCAAAAGAGGAAGTTTCTTCTTTTGTGAGAGTCCCATGGGAGGTTCTAAATGTCAGAAACTGAATTAGACCCTGACTGTCTGAATTAAATTTCAGGAGCAAAGAAGCTGTGTGTTAAGCATTTATAGAGCATTCAAGCATCCACCATTACCAATAAAATCAGAAGGGAGGAAATGATAACAAAAAAAGTAGAGAAGGCAATTTCCTAATGCAGTTTAAAAACTGAAGCTTTCTGTTTATATGCTCATGGGACACAGTGCCTTAAGTGGGTAAATCCCTTTGTCTAAAGAATGAATGTGGGAAAGAAAAGAACCACCTGGTGAGGTGTATGCGGGTGCTGGGCGACAACCACCGGGGCGACAGCAAACATCGCCTGCTGGAATTCACCATCCAGTGAAAGGTGGCAAAAGCCTGCAGCAAGGCAGCAGCCCTGGACTTCAGGAGGGTGGACTTCAATGAGGTAAGGAGAATAGTCAGGGAGGCACTAAGGTCCTAAAGGGGAGAGGAGTTGGGTGTCCAAGAAGAGTGGTCATTCCTTAAGGAGATGATCCTCCAAGACCAAAGGGAGGTAATCCCAACATGGATCAAAGGGGACAAGAGGGCGCAAAAGCCCCCTTGGCTCACCAAAAGCATACAGCAACATCTCCTAGCTAAAAAGGAGGTGTACACCCAATGGAAGGGAGGGGCCATCACCAGGGAGGACCGTACCTTGGTTGCTCAGGGCTGTAGGGGGGCGGTCAGGAAGCACAAGGCCGAGATGGAACTGGAACTAGCTACCCAGATCAAAGACAACAAGAAGTCCTTTTTTAATTACAAAGGGGTTAAAAAGAACTGAGTAACGTGGGGCCCCTGCAAGACACTCCAGGAAATCTGGTCGTTACACCAGATGCCAAGTTAACCTATTTAACAATTTCTTTGCCTCCATTTTCCTGATCAGGGATCGGGTCACCCCCTCCCACCAGAATCCCCATAAGCCCCAGGGGAGGTGCACCCAGGCCCAGGGTGAGTGAGGATCTAGCTGGGAAACTTCTGGAGGGACTGGATGTATTTAAATCAGCAGGTCCTGATGATCTCCACCCCAGAGTGCTGAGGGAATTAACTGAGGTCATTGTGGGACCC
>NW_017728886.1:131797769-131803448 GCF_001723895.1 Crocodylus porosus
AACTCCAAACCTGTCTGTAAGACAATGAGAGAAAGCCAAGACATTATTTACAATTAAACTACACAAGGCAGATTCTTATCTTGTGAATAAGACAATTTCTGTAGGCTAGGTGTATGTCTAGCAAAAGTTCTGTCTCTTACACTCAGCTTTATTGTTCCAATTACTGCAAACTATTGTTCCAACAGAAATGCACATTTTTAAGAGGTTCAAGTTGCAAAAGAGGAAGTTTCTTCTTTTGTGAGAGTCCCATGGGAGGTTCTAAATGTCAGAAACTGAATTAGACCCTGACTGTCTGAATTAAATTTCAGGAGCAAAGAAGCTGTGTGTTAAGCATTTATAGAGCATTCAAGCATCCACCATTACCAATAAAATCAGAAGGGAGGAAATGATAACAAAAAAAGTAGAGAAGGCAATTTCCTAATGCAGTTTAAAAACTGAAGCTTTCTGTTTATATGCTCATGGGACACAGTGCCTTAAGTGGGTAAATCCCTTTGTCTAAAGAATGAATGTGGGAAAGAAAAGAACCACCTGGTGAGGTGTATGCGGGTGCTGGGCGACAACCACCGGGGCGACAGCAAACATCGCCTGCTGGAATTCACCATCCAGTGAAAGGTGGCAAAAGCCTGCAGCAAGGCAGCAGCCCTGGACTTCAGGAGGGTGGACTTCAATGAGGTAAGGAGAATAGTCAGGGAGGCACTAAGGTCCTAAAGGGGAGAGGAGTTGGGTGTCCAAGAAGAGTGGTCATTCCTTAAGGAGATGATCCTCCAAGACCAAAGGGAGGTAATCCCAACATGGATCAAAGGGGACAAGAGGGCGCAAAAGCCCCCTTGGCTCACCAAAAGCATACAGCAACATCTCCTAGCTAAAAAGGAGGTGTACACCCAATGGAAGGGAGGGGCCATCACCAGGGAGGACCGTACCTTGGTTGCTCAGGGCTGTAGGGGGGCGGTCAGGAAGCACAAGGCCGAGATGGAACTGGAACTAGCTACCCAGATCAAAGACAACAAGAAGTCCTTTTTTAATTACAAAGGGGTTAAAAAGAACTGAGTAACGTGGGGCCCCTGCAAGACACTCCAGGAAATCTGGTCGTTACACCAGATGCCAAGTTAACCTATTTAACAATTTCTTTGCCTCCATTTTCCTGATCAGGGATCGGGTCACCCCCTCCCACCAGAATCCCCATAAGCCCCAGGGGAGGTGCACCCAGGCCCAGGGTGAGTGAGGATCTAGCTGGGAAACTTCTGGAGGGACTGGATGTATTTAAATCAGCAGGTCCTGATGATCTCCACCCCAGAGTGCTGAGGGAATTAACTGAGGTCATTGTGGGACCCCTGGCATGACTTTATGAGCACTTGTGGTGCTCTGGTGTGGTTCCAGGCGACTGGAAAAGGGCCAATGTGGTTCCCAATTTCAAAAAAGGGAGAAAGGAGGACCCAGGAAACTATATACCAGTTAGTCTTACCTCAATCCTGGGTAAGCATTTTACCATGAGGGGCCAGCAGGGGAGATTATGCTTAGAGGCAACCAACATGGGTTCATTAGAAGCCGGTCCTGTCAGACCAACCTGGTGGCCTTCTGTGACCAGGTCACAAAATCCTTAGATGCAGGGGTAGCAGTGGACATAGTCTTTCTGGACTTTCAGAAGGCATTTGACATTGTCTCTCACTCCATTCTCATTAAAAAACTCGGGGACTGTGGTGTCGACACCTACACAGTTAAATGGGTCACTAACTGGCTGGAGGGCTGCACCCATACAGTGGGGTGGACAAGTCTTATTCAACCTGGGGTGATGTGGGCAGTGGGGTTCTGCAGAGTTCGGTCTTTGGGCCTGCATTGTTCAACATCTTCATCAGTGACTTGGACGAGGGGGTAAAAAGCACCCTGTTCAAATTTGCAGATGACACTAAGCTGTGGGGGGAAGTGGGCATGCTAGATGGGAGGAATAGGCTGAAATCAGACCTAGACAGGTTACAGGGGTCAGCGGATGAGAACAGGGTGGGTTTCAACCCTGACAAGTGCAAGGTACTGCACATGGGGAGGAGGAATGAGCAGCATCCTTACAGGCTGGGGAACTCCCTTTTCATCAGTACAGAGGCAGAAAAGGATCTTGGAGTCATTATTGATGCCAAAATGAACATGAGTGTGGAGATGCGGTCATGAAGGCCAACCATACCTTGTCATGCATCTACAGATGCATCTCAAGCAGATCCAAGGAAGTGATCCTCCCTCTCTATGTGACACTGGTCAGGCCGCAGTTGGAACACTGCATCCAGTTCTGAGTGCCACACTTCAGGAGGATGTGGACAACATGGAGAGGGTCCAGAGGAGGGCCACTCACATGATCAGCAAGCAGCAGGGCAGGCCCTATGAGGAGAGGCTAAGGGACCGGAACCTGTTCAGCCTCCACAAGAGAAGACTGAGAAAGGATCTAGTGGCCATTTACAAACTAGTCAGAGGGGACCAGCAGGCATTGGGGGAGTCCCTGTTCCCCCAAGCACTACCAGGAGTGACTTGAAATAACGGTCACAAGCTGGCAGAGGGTAGATTCAGATTAGACATCAGGAGGCACTACTTCACTGTCAGGGTGCTGAGGATCTGGAACCAACTTCCAAGAGAAGTGGTGCTGGTTCCTACCCTGGGGGTCTTTAAGAGGAGGGTGGATGAATACCTTGCTGGGGTCGTTTGATCCCAGTACTCTTTCCTGTCATGGCAGGGGGTTGGACTTGATGATCTGTTCTGGTCCCTTCCAACCCTAGCAACTATGAAACAACCAAGGCAGTCTGCAAGTGAAGAAAAAGAATTTTAAAGAACAGACAGGAAGGAGAAACCACTATATCTCAGCAAACCAGTGGAACCAAAGGCCAGGTGCAGACATTACATTCTTAAAAGAACAGTTCAGCACACATACACTGATTTAAAAATGGTGGAACCAGTCTAAGATTTGCATCCCCACCACTTCCCCAAAACCAAAGGGAGAATTTGTGTCCTGTTCGCAAGCTTACAAATTGTTGCACTCAGGCAGATGACTTTTCAAGCCAGAGATCTAGGCAACACCAGATATATTCCAACTTAATAAAGTGGTTGGACTGAAACCAAAAATTATTTTAAGTTGCCCACAGTCCAAATGCTACACAGAATTTGGAGCTGCTCAATGCATTTTACTTTCTCAAGAAGTAGCTACAAAGGACTCCCAGCTTTCCCAGATCTGAGACAGATCCTTCTAAGTTGGACACCCCGAATTTCCAGGAGTTTGACTTTGGTGTTGCCCCACCAGGGACTTCCATTATCCCCAGCCCTGGGTAAAAGCACTAAGAATCCAGGCAGGATTGCGTTAGTCCTGCTTTGGGAGTAGTTGAATTTCTGCCAGACATTGGTGACACATAGGGAGTGCACGTGCACCCCATGAGATTGGCTGTGTACCCCCTTGGAAGTGCTAGCTGCAAAACTGAAAGTGCACTTCTGGTTATGCCACTGGCTCAATGATCAGTCCCTGGGCCCCCTGACCCCCAGCCAGTGATCGGCCACTGGGGACCTCCCCAACATTGGTGATCTGATGCCTAGACTTGGGAGGCACCCATGCTGCCAGATCAAAGATGATTTGAACAGAACATTTTGGGCTCAATCAGGCAGTGATTGGGTAGAAGTCAAAATATTCACAAACCCCCCAAACGTTCATGAATAGTAGTATCAATACTTTCTTCCTGAATTCATTTTTTGGAAGTATATTATTCATTTCTCATATTTAAAACATTTGTTATTCAGTCAAATAACACAAAATATCTATGAGTTAGTAAGGCAAAACAAATGGTTAACAGACAAAATGAATAATCTATGACTTAAAAGTAATTCAACCAAATTGTTCATTGAATAATGACACACAATATATGTGTTTGAATAAGATCAGGATTGATTCCTCAACTATTTTCTAACTAAAGAGAGGTAGTCAGCCATGTTAGTCTGTAGTTAGGTACAGACTAGCTCTACAGTTGGAAACATCATTAATGACCTCCAACCCCTCCTGAACAATGACAACCATCTCAAGGCATCTTTCCTTGAAAGATAAGCTTGTCTTGACTTACAGTAAGCCCCCAACCTTAAACTGTCTCTCCAGCAACAGACTACCTAGCTCCTATTCTTGCCAAGGCACCAGGATTTTCAGTGGACCCAGATGCTAGGTATGCCCCCTCATCAACACAGACCACTTCATCACTAAACGAAACAACATACATCATAATATCCTGGGTTTACTCACTTGTTTTTCTACCAATGTCATATATGTCACCATAAGTTTACAGTGCCCCTCTGTTATCTGCATTGGAAAAATGGGGCCATCCTTATGTGAAAGAATTTTCATAGATTCATAGACATTAGGGGTGGAAGGTACTTTGAAGATTATCAAATCCAACCTCCTGCCCCAAGGGCAGGAAGTCAGCTAGGGTCAAAGGATTCCAGCAAGATAAATATCCAAACATTTCTTGAAAGAGTCCAGAGTAGGTGCCTGTACCACTTCTGAAGGGGGTCTATTCCAGAACCTTGGGGCTCGGACAGTAAAGAAGTTTTTCCTCATGTCCAGCCTAAAACGGTCACAGAGGAGTTTATGGCCATTGGTCTTTCTTATCCTATGCAGCACTCTGGTGAGCACACGCTCTCCCAGATCCTGATGCACACCCCTTACATACTTATAGGCAGCCACCAGGTCCCCCCTGAGCCTGCCCTTTTCCAAACTGAAGAGTCCCATGTCTCTCAGCTTCTCATCATAAGGCCTATTCTCTTGGCCTCTGATCACGTGCATGGATCTCCTCTGGATTCTCTCAAGCTTCTCAACATCCTTCTTGAATTGTGAAGCCCAAAACTGGACACAGTACTCCAGCTGTGGCCTAACCAAGGCTGAGTACAGTGGGAGGATGACATCCTGGGATTTACTTGAGAAGCATCTATAGATGCAAGCCATATTTTTTGTTTGCTTTACCAGCTGCAATATCACATTGGTGGGTCATGTTCATCTTGTGGTCAATCACGACCCCAAGTCTCTTTCAGCCATGGTACTAGTGAGCATAGCACTGCCGAGCCTATAAGGGTGCTGTGGGGTTTTCTCCCCTGAGGTGGAGTATCTTTCATTTTTTGGTATTGAACGTCATCAGGTTTATATCCACCCACTTACTAAGCTTATCCAAGTCAGCCTGGATCACTAACCTATCCTCAGGTGTGGACGATATGCCCCAAAGTTTAGTGACATCGGCAAACTTGGCTAACGAGCTTCTGACACCCATGTCCACATCATTGTTAAAGATGTTGAAGAGAACAGGTCCAAGGACAGAGCCTTGGGGGACACCACTGGTCACGGAGCGCTGTAATGATTCATTTCTATCAACTACTATTCTCTGGGTCTGACCTTGGAGCCAATTTACCAGCTATCAGACTGTGATGTAGCCGAGACCACATTTGGCCAATTTTTGTATAAGGAGATCATGGGATAAGCATCTGTCCAGCCTCCTCTTGAAGACCCCCAAGGTAGGAGAGATCACCACTTCCCTTGGGAGTCCATTCCAGAGCCTGGTGTTACCTGTCAGCTCCATGTTCTTGGGGAACACTGACACAGAACACAGACTGTCTGATTCACAAAGAATCACCCCCCCCCAAACAGAAGCTGATTAAGATGCAGTGCGAGACACACCTAAA
>NW_017728886.1:131803548-131816018 GCF_001723895.1 Crocodylus porosus
TGGCATATGAGGGTGTCAGCCTGTCCATGCTGATCAACCCGGCCAGGTCAGGCATGTCACGTTAATCTGTGTGTGTTTGTGTGTATGACTGATTTGGGGACTGGAGAAACCCAGCCCCACTGAACTGAGTCCTGCAAGATAGCACTATTGGGGGGTGAGGGCTTGCAGGAGAGAGAGATACAGCTCCATACAGAAACACAAGCAACACAAGCAGCACATTGATAGAATTACCAAGACCCTAGCCCTAATAAATGAGCACACCCCAAAGTAGCGGGCAAATCTGGTAACACTGGAAGGCCCTAACTGTAAAGTAGTGTCTCCTGATGTCCAGCCTGAACCTTCCCTCTAACAATCTGTGGACATTATTCCTAGTAAACCCTGGTGGTGCCCAGGGGAAAAGATCCTCACTCAATTCCTGCTGATCCCCCTGATGAGTTTGTAAATGGCCAGTTTGTAAATGGCCTCCTTTTGTGAAGGCTGAATAGATTCAGGCCCTTCAGCCTCTCTTCATAGGGCCTGGTCCACTGCCCCCTGACCATGTACGCAGCCCTCCTCTGGACTCTCTCCCCCTTGAAGTTCAGTGCCCAGAATTGCCGTAGATGTATGACTGCATCCGTAGATGCATGACAAGGTGTGGTTAGCCTTACTGACCACTTCTTTGCATTGGCGGCTCATGTACATTCTGAAGTCAACAATGACATGAAGTTCCCTTCTTGCCACTGTTTTGACAAGAGGGGTGTTCCCCAGCCTATAGGTGTGTTGCTGGTTCCTTCTCCCTAGATGCAGTACCTTGCACTTGTCTGCATTGAATTCCACCCTATTTTCATCCTCCCACCTCTGTAACCTGTCTAGATCTAGCTGGATTCTGTCCCTCCCCTCCAGCATGCCCATCTCACCCGACATCGTCATGTCATGAGCAAACTTGTACCGTTTGCTTTCCACACCCACATCTAGATTGCCGATAAAGATGTTGAACAGTACAGGCCCCAGGACCAAGCCCTGCAGGACTCCACTGCCCACATCCATCCAGGTCAAAAATGACCTGTCCACCATCACTCTCTGGGTGTGACCATCTAGCCAATTTGCCACCCATATGACTGAGTAGGCATCAGTGCCACAGTCACCAAGTTTTTTTTAAGAGAATGTGGTGGGAAACAGTATCAAAGGCCTTCTTAAAATCCAGGAAGACTACATCCACCTCGACTTCCTTGTCCAGGGACTTTGTGACCTTTTCATAAAAGGAAACCAAGAAAGTCAGGCAGGATCTACCGTCAATGAACCCATGGTGGTTGCCCCAGAGCATTACTTCCCCTGCTGGGCCCTTGCAGATGTGCTCATTGATGATTTTCTCAAAGGTCTTCCCAAGGACTGAGGTTGAATATAGTCACCAGTGTCCTCCTTTTTCTTCTTCTTGTAAATGGGGACCACAATGGCTCTTTTCTAATCCTCTGGTACCTGGCCAGAGCCCCACGAGCACTCATACAGTCATGCCAGGGGCCCTGCTATGGCCCCTGCTTTATGCTGTACATGTGTTCCTGGAAAATGGCGCACAACCTGAATTTACATAAAGGGAATCCACTTTACAATGTAACAAATAGGGGTATGTTCCAAGTTCTCAATTGTACTGAACATCAGACCCATTTCTACCACTTCTAAAAGACAATTTTGGTACTCATGGGATGCTTAGAAGCCATAATGTCTTGCAGACAATGAGCTAGGAGCACAGATCCACACAAGAGACTATATTTTGGTGTGTGTCACTCCCAAAATGCACTACACAAAGCAGCTGACTGCAGGCTTCCACCACACCAATCACATAAGACTGAATTTACCTTGCATATAACAAATTTTTGGTATAAAAACAGTCATCACATAAGAGTGAATTTGCACATACAGAACCCACATAAAGCTAGGGAAACCTGTATTTAGTACCCCTGCTCCGTGCAAGTCTTTTCATAGAATCAGATGGACTAAGTCATGGCCTATGAAAATTTGTGCTTCTCTGAATGAGTTAGGTTCCACACTGTCCTCCTTTTCGCCTGTTTACTATCTAAAAATGGACACCAAGTATTAATTGCAGTGAATAGCCTTGACCAACTATCATTGCAACTACTGGATGCATCTAAACATTCAATTAATGTAGCACAATAAACCCTGGAGCTGTTTGAACTGGAGTCAATTGCTCCCAGGTGCAGAGTCTGCATATGTGCCCAGGACAGCAGCAGTTTTAGCCAGGGCAGAACAGCCCTGGGCTGGCAGCAGGTTCAAGGTGGCATTGTCAAGTGATGGAGGGGCTGGCTGGAGGCATGAGGGTGCAGAACTTGTGGAGCCATTGGGCAGGGCAGCAGACAGTCCCCACACTTTAGCACCCTTGTGCCCCAGTTAACTCCTGTTACCATCTACATGTGCATTTTGTCACACTTGATTAATCTGCCATAATTCATTCTTAGGGCACAGTTAATTAATATACTGTGCCCTAGCAGCAGCACACATGTAGACTATGATGTTTTACTATGAAGCTATTTCTCATAGAAAATTACGGTTCATAGTTTCAAAGAAGTAGGGTCGGAAGGGACCTAAGCAGGTCATCAAGTCTGACCCCCTGCCCTGGGCAGGAATGAATACTGGGCTCATATGACCCCTGGTAACTTTAACCTCATATGACCCCAGGTAGGTAATTATCAAGCCTCCTTTTAAACCCCCCCCAAGGTAGAAGCCAGCACCACTTCCCTTGGAAGCTGGTTCCAGATCCTGGCCGTCCTGACTGTGAAGTAGTGCCTCCTGATGTCTAGCCTGAACCTCCTCTCAATCAGCTTGTGGCCGTTATTCCTTGTTACTCTGGGAGATGCTTGGAGGAACAGGGTCTCACCCATTCCCCTCTGGTCCCTCCTGGTAAGTTTATAGATGGCCACTAGATCCCCTCTCAGCCTTCTCTTGTGAATGCTGAACAGGTTGAGGTCCTGTAGCCTCTCCTTGTAGGGTCTGCTCTGCTGACCCCTGATCATGTGAGGGGCCCTCCTCTGGACTCTCTTGATGCTGGCCACATCCCTCCTGAAGTGTGGCACCCAGAACTGTACACAGTCCTCCAACTGGGGCCTGACCAGTGTCGCACTTTGAAGGCCCATGTTCATTTTAGAATCAATAATAACTCCAAGATCTCTTTCTTCCACTGTGCTTTCAAGAAGGGAGTTCCCCAGCCTATACCGTATGCTGCTGGTTCCTTCTGCCCAAGTGTAGTACCCTGCACTTGTCAATATTGAATCCCATCTTATTCACATTCACCCACCCCTGTCCAGGTTCAGTTTTATCCTGTCCCTCTTCCCTGGTTGGAATTAACTAGAGTCCAGATTTTATCTGAAACTTGATTAGTTTCAAATTAGTCAGACCTGCATTAAAAACACACGTGTAAATGCATTCCATATGAAGCAGAGCATTTTAGGAATAAGGACAATGGCAACTATGTTTCTCATTATACCATGCAAACTAAAACCACACTTACATCTAAAAGCAGATCTTTTCCTTCCATTGCATGTGGACAAAATAGGTTTTATTCATTCAAATGGTGATACACCAAAAGTTATTACAGGTTTACAAGAACAGCTGACCCATTTTCTCTATTTGGCTTGTTTTTTTTTTAAACCATTTTATGAAGAGGCAAGCAAAGCTTTGAAAAATAGACAGTTATGGGACTCTGTCCTTTCCCTGTGTTTGACTTCTTACTTCATGATTTCAAGTCATCATACAGATAAAATATTTATACAGTCCTCAGTCAGGTAACTTATGGTAATAGGAAAAATGATATTCCTGCTCCACTAAGGCTACAAGAAACTAAATTAATGAGAAGATCTTACTACTTCTAAACATTACACAGTTTGGTTTTTCATGTTTATTTGACTTCTTATTTTTGTGTTTCAATGTACTGTGAGGATACGTCTACTTTCTGTGCTGCCATGTAGCACTGAAATATTCAAGATGGCATTAAGCAAGGGAGCTTGGGTACCAGAAACAATTTAACTGTGGTAACACAACCCATAGTAAATCAGCCCATGCCCACTCTATGCTACTATGGCTCGACTGTTTCTACTGCATGACATAGCTTGGGTATCCCTATACTGGATGGTAATATGCAATTTCAGTTAGTACCTTATCTGGCTTTTCCTCCAGAGAGTGTGCCTCTAGATTTTCTACTGTAGTTATTTATGACTACTGTCAAATATTTGTGCTATGCACATATAAGCTGCCATTTTCATATACTGTATTGACCCAATCCTAATTAAACAATGTTTTTCCTTTAGGACCATGGAATTTTAAGCAAACCAGGTAATAAACTTTTACTGGGTAAAATACTTCATTTTTTTGCTATAATAGAATTTTCTTTTACACTCAATAAACCTGTTTCTTCTGTATATGCAAATCATACTCAATATTGTCAATTTTTGCTATTTTATGCTGTTCTTTGATCCATGAGATTAGAATAACATCTCAGCTCCAATCTACATAAGAAGCATCTTTCTAAATTTTGTGATTCTAGGAAGGAGTTTAGAAACATTATTTCAAGAGCACTCAAGAGGCTACAAATCTAGAACATCAAATCAGTTTCTGAAAAATCTCAATTGGGGGGCGGGGGAGGGGCAGCAAGTTTATTGTCAGCAGGAAACATTTCTCATGATCATATCTTTTTATATCTTCTGATTTCACTAACCAAAATAATTTTTTGTACTTGCGACTGCTATTTGTACTGACAAAAAAACCTTATGTTTAGGAGAAGGTGCTAGGTTTCCTTCCTCCCCCCACCCCCATCAGAAAGATACAGAAGATAGATTCCAAGGCACAGAGCCTTTACCTCACCAGGCCAAAACCAGCTCAGGTTGACAAAAAACAAAAGGCAAATGTAAAAGGGGATTGAGAGCAGCAGTCCTCTTCCTAAGATAAGAATAACCATACCAGTACTAACTGAGGGTTTTTGACAACTTTACAAGACCAAATGCAGTTAACCCCTTCTATTACTGCAATGCTCAAGTTTTAATTGAAGTAAATTACATATTGGCCATGTTCTCCTCAGGACCTATGCAAACCAAGGTCAGCAAAGTGACTAAATTATCATTTGACATTAGCTTTACCAGTAGAAAAATGCTTTTTCATGTATTTAATTATGGCAGGGTCTCCTTCAGGATGTGGAAGACCTATGCATACCAGTTATTTGAATCAGTGATGTTTAAACAAGTCAGGCAGATTCAATTCAAATTAATAAAGTCCTAATAAAGTGGAATTACTCTCAGAGTTATCCTAGTATTAAGCTTCAGAGAATCAGAGCCTTAAAAAAAAATAAGAGCATACAAATACTGTTATGCTGTTGTATCAAGGTGGTTACTGAGGGCCATATTTTCAAAGAAGCTTGCACATATACTCAGTAAAGTGTGTAGCGGCACATCCTTCTGGACACATAGGATGGTCCATTTAAAAAAAAATAAATCTGTTCGTGTACCCTGAATGAAAATAAGGTAACAACAGTGATTAGTCAAGGGCTGATGATTAGATAGATTTTTACTGCAGACCAGAGGGAGTTTCTATGTCTCACTCATATACCTTCCTCACTTGCTAAGCATCCCAAGGGCTGCCACAGCTCAGCATGTTATTGAAAGTGTTTCTTTGTGTTCTCCTTCTAGTATTCATTGAAGTGGTCAGGCAAAACAGTTGAAAAAAGCTGGAATAATATTATAAGCCCAGGCCACTATCATGTGACTGTCACATATACACAGTCTTTCACCCATCTATGGGGTGGCTTTGCAATCATGCAAAGATTTCAGAAGTTGGTCGTGTCAGATATGGACTTCAGCATGTTGAGAGAGGGGCTGTGCATTTTCATTAAATAAAAGACTAATAACCAATGACAGATCACTGTAGGTTTTCTATTTCCTTTAAATATCAGTCCTGATAAAATAAAAACTGAAACTGGGAAGAATAATGAAATTATTTTGCACCAGCACAATTTTTGCTCATCATCCTTGATGTTTAGTGCTCAGACACACCCAAAATTTCTTCTTCAACCAAACCCCTCTCCCCCAGAAAACCCCACCCTATTCTTCATGCATCTGAGACTTAACACTCAGTTTCGCTTTCTCCTACACAATTTTCTATGGATGAATACAAAGTGTCTGTAACTATATCCTTATAAACTCCAATTCCAACATGTCTCAAGCACTGTGTAATAAAGGGCCTACCTTAGGGATTCCCATAATACCCCCTGGTGGCCACTCATCCCCTGTCTCACCCTATCCTTTGAGCATCCACCCCTTTTACTCACCTGCCATGCCTTGGTATAATATGAACTTGTAAAAGGGAGGCTGCCCCAGGGATTCCTGAGTGATACCTCATCCACTCATGGGCAGTTCTCCAAGCTGCCCATCTGCATTTCCCAGCTATGTGCACATGTGCAGGTGCACACATGCATGTGGTACCCCCTGCATCCCACTTTCAGTAGCCCCAAACACCCCCTTGAAGGCTGGAAGGCTGCTAGCCTGCAAAGGGAGACCTGCCATTGTCCACAGATTTCTGCACAATGCTGTGAATCTGGGACAAATGCTGTCCTGGATTCATGCAGCCCAAGGTTGGGACTTGAGGTTCCTATTCCAGGAATGTCCCACCCAATTAGGGATGGGTGGTCACCCTAATGTTCGCCTTCCTCAGGATAGCCCCAGTGCCAGCTAGAACGTCTGCTGGATCCCCCTTTGTGAAAAGGGACACTCTCTCAGACGCAGTCACGGTACCAGCCCACCCACCTATATAGGGCAGTCTGCTTGGTCTTGCTTGCCATTCCTGCCATGCCTGTCCCTCCAGCCATGGAGGAGGGCAGTGGATGCAGGCACTGCTGCCATTTGCCCAGCCAAGGTGGGGGGGCATGGAATGTGGGCGCTGGTGTGGGAGTGGCAGCACTGGGAGTGGGGTCTATGCCCTGATGCTGCTTGTCCCCTTCTGCCTGGAGCAAACCATGCCTGCATCGAGCCCCATCCCTTGCCCTGGCTGGGCAAGCAGCAGCAGAGCATAGCCCCCACTCCCAGCAATACACATCCCCCTTCCCTTCCTGAGTCCAGTAACCCCCCACCATGGCTGGGCAGCTTGTCCTAGCCCCCACCCCAATCCCTCCTTCACTGTGGAGGCATGGATCTGCCCCTCCACACACCCCTTCCCTCCCCCCTCCACCCACCAAAACAGACTTACCAGCTGAAGGCAGCTTTGTCCAATGTGATGAGGATTGCTGCCTGTCCATGGCTGAATTTCTGAAGCGGCACTGAATCGTTGGATCCAATTCAGCCAGATTGAATCAGGATACTGATTCGAATCACTGTCCCTTTGAATCAGCCGAATCTAAAGTGAACACTTGCTGCTTTGTACAGGCCTAGTTTGTACATGACTCTGACCTTCCCTTCTCATGTCCCAAGCCTCACAGATGGCATCCTTGAGTTGCTTTTTACTTCAGCTCATGGCTGGGCCAAACTCAGCCACTTGCTTGGCCTTGTTCACTCACCATTGCACTCCACCCCACTGGGCCTCAGACTGCCTGCCTCTCACTGGGGCCTCTTGCACTCTGCCCTCTCTCACTAGGCCTCTTATAGGCTGCTCCTCACTGAGCAATCTGCCCTGCATCCCTTTGCAACCATGTAGGCCATAAGTCTTGTCTACTTACACTCCTTGACTTGTCCTGGTGCAGTCTTTCAGACTACTCCCACAACCCTCATCTGAAAGGTGACCAAACAATTCACCAAACACAAAGCTAACCCTGCCCCTAGCCCATCACTGGACCACTCAATTTCATTCCCCAATTAAGGCCAATTATTTGTCCTCTTGACCTCAGGGCTACTTGTGGCCTCAGGCATCCGAAGACTTACCTGGGCCTAACTGCCACCTTCCTGGGGCCTCAACACATACCCCCTTCTCTGGAGCCTGAACACTGCACCCCTTCACTGGGGTAACTACTCTGCTGTGCTCACTGGAGCTCACACTCCACACCTATGCTGGGGACTTGGTGTATTACACCCCCAAAGGCTCCAGTGCTTCTCCATACACATTACCAGCCCCACCACCACCAGGGTCTTACAACCCCATGGGCTCAGGTGTCCCTCCCATAAGTATGCCTGACCCTACTACCCTGTGGTCTTAATGACTAAACCAGGTCAAGGATGGGGTTATCAGGTGCCCCTATCAGCCTTTCACCAGGGAGGTAACTAGCCTGGCAGTTCTGGGGATCTGTCCCACCATGCACAGCCCCAAGAAACAACCCTTCCCTGGCAGGGTGGAGCTGTAGGTCTTACCCAGAAGCCTACCTACCCATAGTCTAATTCCTCTTGGGGTCCTGGATATTGAACTTGGGCTCTCTCTCTCAGGCCCAGCTCTCACTCTGACCCCATTCAGAGTTCATAGCAGCCTGCTTGCTGGCTGACACCTACCCTCTTCAGCTGTGATTCCTTCCCGCCTAGTCAAGGGGAACTTCAGTCCTTGTGGGGTCTGGCTCCACCTCCAGGCCAGTCAGGGTGCCAGAAAACTTACTATAGCCTTGGCCTGCCCTTTGTGTTGGACTTAATTATTCTTTGGCCTTCTGGCCCTGGCCCTCTTCATTGAGCAGTGTGAGGGATCAGAAAATCAACCTAGCAGCTGCTGACCCCCATCCTCCAGAGGGGTCCCTCTTGGGTCTTACCATAGAGCCCCTGGCTTTGCCCTTGACAGCTCTATTTGGGTTTTCCTGACCACTTTTGTAGGCCAAAAAACTGTTAGCCCCCTTGTTAGGCGGGGCCTTGTTCATACTAGTCCAAAGCCTTCTTCTGGGGGCTCTGGGCTGATAGGAACTTCCTACCATCCCCATAATTCCTCCCTTACCTCCAATCCTTTTTGTGATCAGCAGCTAAGTTGGCTGTTGTTACTTTGGCTACCAACAACAGACTACTGACTCAGCCCTAATGCCTGAGCTAAAATGGAAGCAGCTCAGTTCTCTCCACCAATTGCATGACCCAGCCTTTGGCCATGTGACCCTCTCATCAAGGCTCTCCCACACCTGCCAGTTGCCCTACTGTCTGCTCTTGCACTTAAAGTGGCAAGTGTGAAAGGTGCTCCACCACACCATGCTTTGGAATTCTTGCCTCTGCATCGTCAGACTGCTAAATAAGCTCAGGGCTTGAGCTTATATACATGCTAAGCCCTGTGCTCTTCAGGGCTAAATACAAACAGTCTGAATTGATTAAGTCTTTGGAGGTTAGTCTAAGCTGCAGAAATTAAACTGAAAAACAATTAGATGCACATTTATTTTTGAATCAGGAAATGCAGCCACATGCCTGCATTCACTCAGGCCAGACACCAGGGGGCAGTAGAGCACATGTCTCTAGTACATAGCTGGCATGGGCTGTTTGTTTGCTTCCTCTTCCTGCTGCCCCTCAGGTCTCTCAGATTTGCAGTCCAGAATCACAGCAGCAGGACTCTCCAGGGTGCTCTCACTTCTTTTTCTTGCTTCCAGGTGCCTCTGTGATTTGTAAACCACAGTCGAAGCCAGCAGTAAGTTTCAGTAAATTTAGCAGTGGGGCAGGTCTGTACTCAGGGAAAGGTGAGTTTAAGCCCTCTCCCTGGCTCCAGACCCCAGCCAGGGTTTTCCTGGAGGGGGGAGGCTTCCCTGCCTCCCCTACCCATTTTCTGCTGCAACAGACAGCACAGTCTAGCCCTGTCCAGGGCTGGAAAGCATGCCAGGATGCTGGGAGTCTGTGATTTAACTTGAAGCAGGAAGGGGTTTGGGACAGAAGTTTCATAAACTGGTTTGACCCAAATCAGTTAAGTCTGATACTACATTCAACCAGTTTAAGCCATTTTGAAACTGTTTTATGTGCACTGAGCCTCTATTTTCTTATAGGTTTAAATTAGTTTCTGATTACTTAAACCAGTTTACATGTAACTTCCGCCCTAGCAGCCATCACAAGTGTATTCATTCTGACCTTAAGGCCTTGCCTACGTGCCCTTGTAGCTGGTTAGCTGCTGTTTGCATCTCTTAGTCCCCAAAGCAGCCTGGTTTTCTGTCTCTTGCACCTGTTCCTGCTAGTTTTTTACTACAATTCAGCTAGCAGGTAGCTAGTACCTTAGCTGCTAGCTTTACGTGAGTCAGCTCCCTCTGCTATAGTTTCCTCTCAAGTAACAGGAGTCTTCTGGCTCCCTGTTACACACTGACAACTATCAAACCTGTAATGCACACATGTAGGCATTGCTTTTCTTCTGAGAATATGCCTTGGACAATGAACTGATAAGAAGGAAACACCTGTACTGGGATACAGAATCTAGCAAAAGTACGCAAGGATAAACTAGAATGATACACTAGTGGGAATGCTGTAGTTCTTGCCCTAATTCATACAGCTGTACTTTCTTTTGTTTCCTATATATTTTTCAGTAAAAAAGTACCTCTCTAAATCTCTGAAGAACACTGAAAAGCAGGCAAAATGCATCAGCCAAAACCAAAACTGACAGATTCAGCTGAGTATATCAATTCTATCCTTTTTCCTGTTTTAAACATAAGCAAATAATATTTTCCTCACATTCCAAAGGAGCACTTGGTGCAGTATTCATCATAAATAAAGTATTCAGTGGATGCAGGCTGGATTACATTTTACAAATACTAGATGAATGGATAGACACCTAAAAACTTGCTCCTTACTTTAGACTGTATCCAACAGATTTTTTTTTAAATCCAGAACATACTTTAAACCATTAATGAATTGTAAAATATTTATCATGACTATTCCTCTGCTTATTCTCTATTTATACTACTTGATTTGTCATCTGTCTCGTGATATCCAGAATTTTACTTTTTCCACAATTAATTGACTCCTAAATTAATAATGTGCTTTTAAGAAGGTGGTAGAAATGTTTTCAGCCTGAGTATTGTTTTACAAACCTGTGCTTGGCTCCAAGATAGCTAAGAAGAGAAGGACATACCCAGCTTATACAATGCACTACGCTGTGCCTGCTGTGCCCACAGGGACAAGACCATGACTGTTTTTTCACCTGGAACTCTTCAGAGGCACCTGCTATCAGAGACATCTCTGAAGTCAGAATCTTTGAATCAGATGTGGTGCTGAAGCTCTCATCAGCTGTGCCATTTATAGCAAGATGGTGATAAATTGTCCCCATAAGGCTCAGAAGGACTTCACCTTTCCACCCAGATTCAGGCCTACTCAGACCACCCCCAGACCACCTACGGAAATTGTGTTGAAGATGCACCTCCTGCAGTACTGTCTAAATGAGTTTAGATGTGGAAAAAAATTCTACAGTGTGATTTATATAATGTGCACAATACTTTCCATTTCCATGAATATTCTTGCAAACAGTTCTCTGGTAATTATTTTTAAACATAGAAATTAATAAAATCATAACTGTATTTTGCTTCATTTGCCAATTATATCAAATGTTCAGTTCTCCTTGAACCCAAGTCAGTAGAATACAGTCATCTATATGATCTATACTAAATGATAAATATTACCAGTATTTTAAAATGTTATTTAAGAACATTTAACTGCTATTCCCTATTTATATATGGCTGGGCTTGTTGATCGTCTGATATTCTGAACAACAAAAACTTGATACTTCATAGGTTGATAGCACTTTATCTTGTCATTTAAAACTGGCCAGATCCTTAGTTTGGTATAAATCAGCTGTAGGTTTATTGAATGATGAAGCTATACTAGTTTGTGTCATCTGAGAATCAAGCCTACCTTTTTTCTCCTCATATATCTTTGTCTGTATGATAGTCTTAAAAAGTAATACGAAGGTTAAGTAGAAGTGTGGATTGTTCCACATAGCAGCTAAGTGCCTAATGTTTGAATTGGAGCTGATGCTATCCTTGGTGTGCTGGAACCCAGTCTAGTATGATGTGAAAACGGATTCCTTTTTCATAAAGGAACTGGAAGAAACAGAAAATGTCTTCCAAATCTTTGAATTCTTTCTATTGTAAGCTAAACAGAGGTTGTTGAATATGACCAGCTTCTACAAAAATCAAACTGCTTCCTAAGAACCTGAATATGAAAGTATCTGCAGTACATTCCTTCAGAAAGCTGTGGTTTTTAAATTTATTTTTATTTTGTTTGTTTGTGTGTTTTTCAAAATTCTGATGAGAGAAGAAGGGCAGTTCCTTTCCCCCATAAAGGAACATAATTATCTTGTTCAATTGTTCGGAAAGCTTAGTAGGGTGCTTAATAATCACAGAATGTAAGTAATTTCAGGATATATGTTCAATTTAGCATATTAGATCTCAGCAAACAGTTTCAGAATTATAAGCTTATCCAAACAAGCCCTATTTAAGTCACCTGAACCAAGCCAATGTATCATATGGGTTCATGGGATTTTGTGATACAACATGGGACAGGTTACAAGGGTGGGCGGACGAGAATAGGATGGGTTTCAACACAGACAAGTGCAAGGTGATGCACCTCGGGAGGAACAACCGG
>NW_017728886.1:131816573-131850014 GCF_001723895.1 Crocodylus porosus
CGGACTAGATGATCTGCTCAGGTCCCTTCCGACCCTACAAACTATGAAACTATGGTGGTATTTTGAGTTCAACTGCATTATCCAATCATGCCACCACTTAGAAAAGCTCATCCCCAGGACTCAAAAGGAAGAATATGGGCAGAAAGCCAGCCAAGAAGAAAGCAATACTCAGGAAGCGCATTATTGCCCTTTAGATGAGCATCAGTAGATCTCATTATCTTGTAGGTCAATTCTCCATTTGAGCAGAGAGTGGTGATAGTCAAGATATGTTCTAGCATAATTTGTTTACTTACAAAACTTACACAGATTCGCTTGTTTGATAGAGAGGTGACAAGTAAGTGTGCATAGATGGCAGTATTAATTATTAATTGAGCTTCAAATGCATTTGTGTCAAGATAAGTGTCAAGAATGATGGGTAATTTCTGCATATTTTTGTTTACCATGCATCATAAACAAAGTCAGCAAACCTTTCTGTATTAATTTAAAACATGCTCCTAATCACAGAAACTAAAAATAAGAAGTTTGATTGTTCCTGTAGATTTGCTTGTTCTCTTAATCAAAGTTTGACATTTTGGAGCTAGGGAGAGATCCCTACAGTATGTAAAAGCACTACAGAAGAAAATCTATAGTCCACTGACAGAAAGAAAGGCTAAAAAGAAAACTTTGTTGAATGAAACCATGTAATTACAATAGTCATATTCAGGAACTGATAAATGTTTTCCTGGTTTCCAGTTGGCTCTGAATAGTGATATAAGAAATCAGCTAGGTTTGCTGCCTTTGGCTCAAGCAAGTAAGTATGTAAACCCCAATCATTCTTTCCTGTTCTTGTCAAAAATTGTATTCATTTTTGCAAAATGTTCACTAAAAAGTGCTGATCCCTCTTCCTATGATCTTTTTAATGTATACATAACTCGACCAGTTTACTCATTTGGGGGTTTTGGAAAGTCTTGAATCTTGGCCCTTGCTGCTCTGATCATTTCTGGTTTTCAACCAATGAATGTCTAGTGTAAAATGGATTAACAGTCCTGACACATCTAATTACTCTACTACATTCTCATTTTGGAATCAGTATGTAGAAAACAGAGTGATGTGTTTCAGCACCATAAATTAGTAGTATGGGCATGGACAAATATTCATGTGGACCAGTGATTCTCAACCAGGGTGTCATGGCATGTGCAAACATGATTCACCAAATAAACCCTGAGATTTTGCATAGGAATCCATAGTGTTGAAAACATTCTGACTTGTTGTGCTCTTTCTAAGCTCTTTGGAATTTGACCAGTTTTTGCATAGTAAAAAATTAAGTGAAAACTAAGATCTGGAATTTTCCAAAGGGTGCCTCGAGTCTAAAAAGGTTAAGAATCATTGATATAGACAAACAGGACATGTCTACATGATAACATGCTATGGTGCAGTAGCATTGCTGGGCACTAACTGTGAGGTGACACTACTGCACAGTAGCAATGGGAAAAAAACCACGTGGCAACAGTACTGCACACTAATACTGGTTACTGTGTAGTCATTTAGTATTTGCTATGCAGTAACAACTGTGCAGTCCATCACATGTGTAAACACAGCCACAGAGATGTATGGCATCTTTGTCAGTCCTAAATCTAGATTTAGTGCCACTATCTTTTTAGTTTTATTATTCACTCCAACTCGCAACACCATATACTTTAAATAAACACATTTTTGGCTTTTACCAGAGGTTTTCTGTTTCTGATTTAGTTTTCTCTAAAAAGGTACATTTCATGCCTAGCTAAATACTGTTATTTTGTTTTCACATATTCTTGCCTCATGAACATGGAGGTCTCAAGGACTGGTGTCAACAAAATAGTTTTCAAATTAATTGAAAACTGTAGTCATCTTTGTAGTACATGTGCATGTTATGTACCAAGTACCCCATCATAACATTGATTGAGAAGTTAAAGAAAAGTTTCTATAAAGGCCCTACAAAGATTCTCATAACAACCATAAGACCCTAATAAATACTTATCAGGAAACCATTTTACTGCTTCTGTTCAAAAAGGTACATCAAGCATATAAATTAAATTATCTCACTGAGACTACTCACAAGTGCAAAGATAGGTATGTGCTGATGTACCTGTCTGAACTGGGACCCAAATAAGGTCAATTACCATATCACCAAAACTTAGTGGAGTCCCAGCTGTCTGCAAAATTCTTTTTTTACCTTTTACTAGACTTTGAGTGCTACTGGGACAGGGCTTGGGACATTTGGATTCCATTTCTTACTTTGCAACAAACTTCCTGTGTGATATATTACAATACTTTAAAAAGGGGCAGTATGTGTCAGCTAGCCAATGTAGTGGTCTGTCCATTCTTTACCTACTCTAACTAAACATAAACCATAAGAATTTTTTAAATTTATTTTGAGGTAAATTACTACATTTGACTTTAATTATTTATGGGTTAGGAGTCAACAGATATAATAGACTGAATTTAAGTGCAGTGCAGCAGACATTTCCCCCAATCTTTTTAAATGGTATAACTATTTTGGCTGTCTGTGCTTTTTCCATCACCTGTAAATTGAATTTCCCTATTTCCTAAAGGGATATTATGAGGATAAATTAATTTGTATGATATTAGACATTAGAATTTAGATAAGTCATTTAAATGAAGAGCTTCTTAGCCAGTTATCGAACAGACTGAATTGTGTTTTTGTTTTCTTTTTTCTTTTTTTAGGTTTATCTGGGTATTTACTGAAATGATGCTAAGGTTTTCTATATTTTAAGTTTGTATATCATTTATCTACTAAAATCTGTTGTGTACAAGCTTGTTTTCAGTAGATCCTCACTGACATTGCTTGCTACCTGTCAGACCAAACATTTTCAGTTCCAGTTCTATTTTTCTTTTAATTCTCCCATGGATTTTTATAGGAAATCTCTTTTATTTTCAATCTGTATTGTTTCAGACCTTCTCTACATACAAGTATTGGGGGCTTGGTTCAGTTAGTGAAATACTGGCCATATGAGTCAGTGAGTGTCTACACAAGACACTTTACTATGCAGCAGGCTAATATACTGCACAGTGCAGTGTCACTATGTAACCATGCAAAGGAGCTACTGTACAGTAGATTAGTCTACTATGCAGTTTTTTACAACCTGTAAATACAGGTTGTAGATGTACTGCACAGTAGCACACTGTAACATACATGACCAGAAGCACATTGTTCCCAGTCAGCCTAAGCAGCAGGTGGCAGGAAAACAGTCCCCTCCATTGGGAGCTGCTTGCTGCCAGGGCAGGCTCTGAACTCAGTTTCAGTGGGTTTTCAGTGGGGCCAGGAGCTGCCTGCTGCTCGGGACAGTAAGCAATGTCCCAGCCCTAGCTCTGATCACAAAGCCAGGGCCAGGAACTGCCTGTTCCTATGGTAGTTGTCCCCACCCAGGCTCTGAGATCAGAGCCTACCTCAGAAGCAGGCAGCTGCCAGGGGCACGGAACAATGTCTCAGCCCCCTGTCTGATTGTAGAGCTGGAGCCAGGAACTGGCTGATGCCAGGGGCAGCAGACATTATCCCAGCCCAGCTCAATGATCAGAGCAGGGGTTGGCTACCAGGCAGCTGCCTCCGGCAGGAGTGCAGGATGAGAAGCAGTTGCCTTGGAGGCAGGAGAGTTTCCCACACCCACTAGATACTAGGCCTGACACAGGCCCCCACTCCCAGCCCAGGGCTGGCACCCAGGAGTACCTAGAGCTTCCCCTGGCTGCCATATAGTAACAGAGCAGGACATAAGTATCTCTGCTATGAACTACCTCCATCAGGAGGAAATTTACTCATGATGGGCATGTGTGTAGACATGCACTCAAGGAAAGCTAACTGCAGTATTTTACTGCACTTGGGAGCCAGGAACAGCGGGTAGAGGAGGGATCCAGGCACACATGTGTCCCGAACACACATGTGCCCCCTTTCCAGACCCGGAGCAGAGGCGAACACAGCAGCAGCAGAGGTGAATGTAGCAGCAGAGGGGGCAGCAGTAGCTGATCCCCCTAAGGTAAGTGGGGCAGAGGGACCAATGCAGCTGAGCCAGATCTGGAGGGGAAGCCCCCCGGATTCCCCTTAGCTCAGCCAATAGGGAGCCATGTGAACAGAGCGAGCAAATGGGGGGGTTAGGGGGGATTGTCCCCCCAAGCCAGGGAGCACCCCTGGGGTTAACCCTTGTGGAGCAGTCTCAGGAGGCACCAGTTCCCCCCAGCAGAGGAGCACAGGGGGTGGGATCGCCGGCAGGCACTTCCAGTGAGACCAGAGCACCTGATTGGTGGTTGGGGCAGTGGCAGGAAATTCAAACCGCTGCCTTTAAAAGCAGAAGTTTGAAGTAGCTCCCAGCACTCAGGAGCCAGGAGCAGCGGGGAGAGGAGGGATCCAGGCACATGTGTGTCCCGCACTCACGTGTGCCCCCTTACCGGACCCGGAGCAGAGGCAAACGCAGCAGCAGCGGGGGCAGCAGCAGCTGATCCCCCTAAGGTAAGTGGGGCAGAGAGACTGATGCAGCTGAGCTGGGTCTGGAGGGGAAGCCCCCCAGATCCCTCTTAGCTGAGCCAGTAGGGAGCCACATGAACAGAGTGCGCAAACAGGTGTGTTCTGTAAGAGTGCACCGGCAGGCAACCAGGAAGGGCCAAGAGGCAGACTCCTGCTAGCGTGGGGCAAAGGCACCTCACTCAGCCAGAAATAGGCAGCAACTCCTATGATGGTGTCAACACGGAGTGCTTCCAGGGCCCCTTCCCGGGGGGCACAGCTTTCCTGGGGCTTGTCTGAGGGCTCCACCCAGACAGAGCCCACGGGGGGGCTGGCATCCCCCAAACCCCAAACCCCTGACCTGTGGGAGTTGCCCAGCAAGGCCTGGGGGGCAGGGACTGGGGACCCCCACACCTGTCCTGCAGACACCCACCTTAGGGTCCTGGAGGTGCAGGTGAGGGAGCTCCAGGAGGAGGTTAGCAGGCTGAGGGGAATCAGGGAGGCAGAGAATGAAATTGACAGCTATTTTCTTTCCCTGCAGGGCTGTACACCCAAGAAAGATGCACCTCAAGAAGTGCCCTCCACTGCTAAGTGGCAGACGGTCACCTCCTGAACCAGAGCTGCTCATAACACAGCAGTACCAGTTGCTCCAGTCCGGCTGGATTACAGGTATGAGGCCCTGGCATCCCTGGAGAAGAAGGAAGGAGAGGAGGAAACCGGGGAGGAGGCAACTCCACGCTCACCACGTCCCATGCAGGCTGAAGGAGATAAGAAGGCCAGGAGGAGAAAGCATTGCGTGATTGTCATAGGCCACTCCATCCTGAGAGGTACAGAGGGCCCCATCTGTTGGCAGGACCCCTCAGCACGCAAGGTCTACTGCCAACATGGAGCAAAGATTCAGGACATGAAAGGGATGCTCCAAACCATGATCCAGCCTACCGATTACTACCCCATGGTCCTAGTCCACATGGGTACTAATAATGCAGCCAGGAGAAGCCCTGATCGCCTGATGGAGGACTACCATGCTCTGAGTTGCATGCTAAAGGAGATAGGTGCATAGGTGGTTTTCTCTTCTATCCTACCAGTGAGTGGATGTGGAAGACAGCATGAAACGTGCATCATGGAGACCAACTGGCGGCTTCAGGAATGGTGGCTCGAGGTGGTCTGTGGCTTCCTCAACCATCACGATGAGAGACATGCTTGGATGGGATGGGCTCCACCTTTCCCCTAAAGGTAAGCATGTGTTTTGTTCTAGGTTGGCGGACCTCCTCTGGTGGGCTTTAAACTAGTCTCATCGGGGGAAGGTGAAGATGATGGTGGACAAATCATCAGACTACCTGACCAAGCAACACCCACAAGTGCAGCCCAGCCTAGACCAGTAAGCGAAACATATACACAGGTAAGCGACGGGGGCCAGGGCAATGCTGTGATTAGGGGGTCAGTACACACATCCACAGGAGGACTCAAATGCCTCCACACAAATGTTCGTAGTGTGGGAAACAAGCAGAAGGAACTCACCCTCCTGCTAGCTGACACCAACCCGGACATAGTGGGGTTCAGTGAAATGTGGTGGGACTCAACGCATGACTGGGCGGTGAATATCAATGGTTATAGGCTGTACAGGAGGGACAGGATAGGAAGGAAAGGTGGCGGCATGGCACTCTACATTAAGGAGGAATACCCATCCTCTGCAATTAAAAAAGAATCAAAGGAGGGACACTCTGAAGTGTTTGGGTTAGAATACAAGGCAGTCGAGGGAAAAGAGACTTAACGGTGGGGGTCTATTACAGACCTCCCAACCAAGGGGAAGAGCTCGACTAGGAATTCTTAGGTCAGCTCATGGAGGTAGTGAAGTCTAAGGCTGTGGTAGTCATGGGGGACCTGAACTTCCCAGATATCTGCTGGGAAGAGCAGTCAGCCAGAGCTGACCACTCATGTAGGTTCTTAGCCAGAATGCAGGACCTCCATCTAACCCAGGAGGTGCACATCCCCACCAGGGGAGATGCCTTGTTGGACCTGGTGCTGGTCACTGGAGATGACCTGGCGAGGGGGCTGCGGGTGCTCGACCACCTGGGCAACAGTGATCGTCAACTACTGGAATTCACCATCCAGCGCAAAGTGGCAAAGGCCTACAGCAAGGCAGCAGTCCTAGATTTCAGGAGGGAGGACTTCAATGAGCTAAGGAGAATAGTTGGGGAAGAACTGAGGTCCCAGAGGGGAGGGGAGCCACGTGTCCAAGGACAGTGGTCACTCCTTAAGGAGAAGATCCTCCAAGACCAAAGGAAGGTAATCCCAATGAGGATCAAAGTGAGCAGGAGGGCACAAAAGCCCCCATGGCTCACAAAAAGCATCTGGGAATGTCTCCTAGCTAAAAGGGAGGCATAAACTCAATGGAAAGGAGGGGCCATGACCAGAGATGACTATACTGTACTTGCTCTTGGGTGCAGGGGGGCAGTCAGGAAGGCCAAGGCAGAGATAGCACTGGGACTAGCTTCTCAGAGTCCTTCTTTAAATACATAGAGGGTAAAAAGAAGGTTCTGGGTAATGTGGGGCCCCTGCAGGACGTTAGGAAATTTGATCACAGCAGATAACAAAGCCAACATGTTTAACTATTTCTTTGCCTCCATTTTCCTAAGCAGGGACCAGAACAGTCACCCCCAGCTGGGCCCCCCTCAGGCCCCAGAGGAGACACACATAGGCCAAGGGTTAATGAGGAACTTCTGGAGGGACCGGATGTATTCAAGTCAGCCGGTCCAGACGATCTCCACCCTAGAATACTAAAGGAATTGGCTGAGGTCATTGCAGGACCTCTGGCACGGCTTTATGAGCACTTGTGGTGCTCTGATATGGTGCCAGAGGACTGGAACGTGGTTCCCATATTCAAAAAGGGGAAGAAGGAGGACCCAGGAAACTATAGGCCAGTTAGTCTTACCTCGATCCTAGGCAAGCTGTTTGAGAAAATTATTCTGGCACATATCCATGAGGGACAAGCAGGGGAGATCATGCTTAGGGGCAACCAACACGGGTTCATTAGCAGCAGGTCCTATCAGACCAACCTGGTGGCCTTCTATGATCAGATCACCAAATCATTAGATGCAGGGGTAGCAGTGGACATAGTCTTCCTGGACTTTTGGAAGGCCTTAGACACGGTCTCTCACCCCATTCTCATGAAGAAACTGAGGGACTGTGGTGTCGACACCCAGACAGTCAACTGGGTCGCCAACTGGCTGGAGGGCTGCACCTAGGGAGTGGTGGTGGATGGGTCATTTTCAACCTGGAGGGATGTGGGCAGTGGGGTTCCGCAGGGCTCGGTCCTCGGGCCCACACAGTTCAACATCTTCATCAGTGACTTGGACGAGGGGGTAAAAAGCACCCTGTTCGAATTTGCTGATGACACTAAGATGTGGGGGGGATGTAGGCATGCCAGAAGGGAGGAATAGGCTGCAATTGGAACTAGACAGGGGTGGGTGGATGAGAATAGGATGGGATTCAATGACGACAAGTGCAAAATGATGCACCTGGGGAGGAACAACCGGCACCATACCTACAGGCTGGGGAACTCCCTTCTTGTCAGTACACAGGCAGAAAAGGATCTCTTGGAGTCATCATTGACTCCAAGATGAACATGGGCCGGCAGTGTGGGGATGCAGTCAGGAAGGCCAACTGCACCTTGTCATGCATCCACAGATGCATCTTGAGCAGGTCCAAGGAAGTGATCCTCCCCCTCTATGCAGCACTGATCAGGCCACAGTTGGAGTACTGCATCCAGTTCTGGGCGCCGCACTTCAAGAGGGATGTGGAGAACATGGAGAGGGTCCAGAGGAGGGCCACTTGCATGATCAGGGGTCAGCAGGGCAGGCCCTATGAGGAGAGGCTACAGGACCTGAACCTGTTCAGCCTCCACAAGAGAAGGCTGAGGGGGGATCTAGTGGCCTGTTGCAAACTAGTCGGAGGGATCAGCAGGCACTGTGGAAGTCCCTGTTCCCCTGAGCACTGCCAGCAGTGACCAGGAATAATGGTCATATGCTGGCAGAGGATAGATTTATGCTAGATATCAGGAGGCGCTACTTCACGGTCAGGGTGGCGAGGATCTGGAACCAACTTCCAAAAGAAGTGGTACTCGCTCCTACCCTGGGGGTCTTTAAGAGGAGGTTAGATGAACACCTTGCTGAGGTCATTTGACCCCAGTATTCTTTCCTGCCATGGCAGGAGGTCAGACTTGATGATCTGCTCAGGTCCCTTCCAACCCTACCAATTATGAAACTATGTGTGCCTCTATTAGGGAGTATAAAACTAAGAAACTTCACAGCAGGGTAAAAACTAATAAGCTGTACAATGCACATGTAGATGATTCCCTGGCTGGTTGGGGCACAAGAGCACTTCAGTGCAGGGGAAACATGTTGGCTCCATGGTGAAGCACCCTCATGCCTCTCTGTAGCCCATATATTTCATAGACATTAGGGGCTGGAAGGACCTTATGAGATCATTGGTTCCAGCCCCCGCCTTCAAACACCATAGGTAGGAAGTCAGGTGGGATCAAGTGACCCCAGCAAGAAATATAGCCACCTGTTTTTTGAAGGAGTTCAAATTAGGTGCTTGCACCACCTCTGGGGGGAGTTTGTTCCAGACCCTAGACACACGCACTGTAAAGAACATCATTCTTATGTCGACCCTAAATAGGACTTCCTAGATGTTATGGCCATTAGACCTTGTTATACCTTGGGGAGCTCTGGTGAACAGGTGTTCTCCCAGGTCATGATGCACCATCTTTTATGTAATTGTAGGCTACCACCAAGTCCCCCCCCGAACCTTCTCTTCTCCAGACTGAAGAGTCCCATGTCCCTCTGCCTCTCCTTATATGGCCTTCCCTCCAGGCCTTGGATCATATGCATGGCTCTCCTCTTCACTCTCAAGCTTCTCCACATCCTTCATGAAGTTGGGGACCCAATACTGGACACAGTACTCCAGCTGCAGGACCAAGTAAAGTGGGAGGATGACTTCCCTGGTTTTGCATGACAGGGAAATCCACCGATGCATGCCAGAGTTTGGTTAGCTTTGCCAGCCACAGCATCACATTGGTGGCTCATATTCATTTTGTGGTCAATCAAGATCCCCAAGTCCCTTTTGGTCATGTTACTAGTGAGCATAGCACTGCCGAGCCTGTAAATATGCTGAAGATTCTTCCTAATGAGGTGCAGCACCTTAAACTTCTACGCATTGAAGACGATCAGGTTTTGGTCAGCCCACCTTGAGAGCATGTTCAAGTTGGCTTGTATCCCTAGCCAGTCCTGCAGTGTGACCACTCTCCCCCATAAGTTGGTATCATCTGTGAACTTGGCCAGTTCATATCTGACTCCTGAATCCAGATCATTAATGAAGATGTTAAAGCATACTGGCCCAAGTACCCAGCCCTGGGGGACTCCACTGGTCACCCTGAGCCACATTGATTTGCTCCCTTCAACTAACACTCTTTGGGTCCAACCTCTTAACCAGTTGCCTAGCCATTAGACCATATAATGATCAAGGCCGCAGTTCCCCAGTTTACCATGAGGACATCATAGAGAACTAGATCAAAGGCCTTCTTGAAGCCCAGATATATGACATCCACATCATCTTCCTTGTCCAGGGAACATGTTTCTTGGTCATAGAAGAACATGAGGTTGGTTAAGCAAGACCTGCCAGTCACAAAGCCGGGTTCGCTGGCATTTGGAAGTTTCCCTTCCATTAGTCTGGCATTGATGGATCCCTTGACAATTTTCTCCAGGATTTTTCCAAGGATGAATGTAAGACTGATTGGTCTATAGTTCATTCCTCCTCCCTTTCTTGTAAATAGGGATGGCATTGGCTCTTTTCCAGTCATCCAGTCGACCTCTCCGGAGTTCCATGATTTTTCAAATACATCTGCCAAGGGGGGTGCAATAATGTTTGTCAGCTCTTTCAAGACTCTTGGGTGCATTCTGTCTAGACCCATGGACTTGTGAATCTCTCAGGGGCCCAATCCTTTCCCCGTTCTTTTTCCAATTTCCCACATATCTGAAGAAAGACTTTTTGTTGTCCTTGATTCCCATAGCTAGCCTAAACTTGGTTTGTGCCTTGGATTTTCTCAACTGGTCTCTACAGGTGCAGGTGAGTGCAGAGTAATCCTTTTTGGTAATGCTTCCTGTTTTCCAGCTGGTGTAGGCTACTCTTTTGAGCTTAATGAGGTCCAACAGTTCCTCATTCAGCCATGGGTGCTTCCTTGCCCATTGACTGCATTTCTTGCAAGATGGTATGGCTTTGCCCTGCGCTTCAAGGATTGTTTTTGAGAGATGACCATTCCTTGTGTACTCCCTTTTCTGGGGGGTGGAGTATGGCCTCTAATTACCTGACTGACCAATTCTCTCAGTTTGCAAAAGTCAGTCATCCCAAAGTTAAGTACTTCTGTTTTACTGAGAGGTTTTCTTGCTCTTCAGTGAACTAAGAAAGTGACCAATTCATGGTTGCTTTCACCAAGCTTTCCCTCAATCTGCACCAGGTCCTCCTCCCCTTTGGCCAGGACCAGATCAAGCAATGCCTCTCCCCTAGTCACCCCATAGTCCTCTGGGGTTAGGTAGCGGTCATCAATGCACATCAGAAAGCTACATGACCTGTCTGATTTGGCTATGTGCTCATCCCAAGAGATGTCAGGCAAGTTGAAGTACCTCAAGAGGATCATGCTTTGGGAGCACACGGCTTCAACTAGTTCCCTATTGAATCCCCAATCTAGGTCTTCCTCTTAGTGGGGAGTTCTCTAATAGACTCCTACACATAAGTCACTGTCCCCATGTTCTTCTCGTATCTTGACCCAGGAGGTCTCAAGATGCACTTCCTGGTTTGGAAACTCAATCTGCAGGGAGGTGAGCTAATCTTTGATGTAGAGACATGGAGCCTGGTTGGAGAAGCCTTTGGCTGCTCACAGACTGGCCTCCAGGTGCCCTGCCAGCCTGGGTTGCTCTGAGCAGGCTCCACAATCTGCACATAAGTAAACTCCAGGGCAATATGCTCTAGAGTTTATTTGTGCATATAGTCACAGATATAGATGCCCCCACTGTATTATTGATTTGCACGTGGTCCTAGGTAGATTTAATTTTTCCCTATTTGCAGGCACAGTGAATATACAGTATTTTAATTTAAAGACTAGAAAAAATATTTTTCCTGGTTTAAGTCAGCGAGACAACAAGACCGGTATTTTTAAACATCTGGGAATATACATGGCATTTTAAAATATTTAAAATATGTAGGAACAAAACTGGCCATTTTAATTATTCTGGGAACTATATCTATGATAATAAGGCATATTTTCAGATTTCTTTGTGCATATAGAAATGTGTGCCTGATTTTCAGAATGAAGCACAAAACTTAGATTATATGTGCTATTATGCTTTGTCACAGTGTATGGCCCTAGCCATCGGTGGCCAGATGTCCTATGGGTGTGCACCTTCAGGATCCTGGACCCTCTTGGTCTGAATGCTCAACCTAGATTGCCCACATCTCTCCTGTCATGTCTTGATGTTGAATGATCCTAAGCCAGGAGGTGGTCTACCAGGTAAGCGTTTGCCCTCTGGGGTCCACCAGGCCAGTCCCTCACCCCATTCACATGCCAACTGTATGGAATTAAGATGGTCAGTGTCAGTGTCTATGTCTGAAGTCAACCTGCATTCTGGCTTCATTGCCTGTTGGCTTGGGGCTATCTTTGAGCCAGGTCAAATGGACTGTATTGCTTACTCCCAAAGTAACAGCATTTATCTATGACTGCTAAGCAAAACTTCTAGAAATTAAATCAGATAGGTTTCCCAGTCCTAGGGCTCATTAAGACCAAGGATCCCAGTCTTTTAAAATAAAGGCGCTAACAGCATTAGTTCCCTACTGTCTGGGCTGCTTGGCAAAATCAAAGAAAGCCAATAGGAACACAATTAAAATAATAAAGAAAAATATTCTTCAGCCAAGTCAACTGGCCTGGGCATCTTTGTTTGCTTAGCTGGGCTATTAATGAAAGTCTCCCCGGATTTCTCACTGATTGTGCCAACCCTCTACCTGAGGGCAAGTCCTTCGCCATGCCTGTATTTAATTAGTCTAAGTCTAACCCCCTGGGACTTCTCCAAGGCATGGGGTGGGTCTCACCAAGTAATCCCTGGTCAGGGTCCAGTTAGGGCAGACTGTTAACCCCTGTTTCTGTTCCCACCCTACAGGGGTTATCAGTGTCAGTCAAGCCCATGTTCCCTGCTGGGAGCAGAAAGAAAAAAAGAAACATAAAAGAAAGGGGGAAAAAAACCCCTTGCTTTTACTGGGGCTGTTCCATCCAGTGCCAATCCTCCTCACTGACTATGGGGCCCAGCAAAGCTTCCCCAAAGGTTCCAGACACTGCTGCCTTTGTCAGGTGGTGTGCATTCATCCTATAGGGTCTGGCTGTGGTATCAGGCTACATTGCCTGGCCTGGCATCTTTGCTGCATGATCTGGCCCCCCTTCCAGTGGTTTCACCATGCTGGAAGTATGCCTAGGACCACAGCAGGAGCCAATCTGCAGGTACCAGGAGCTAATAATTAGTAACCCTTCCTTCTCCCTCACACGCATGCATAAATATCAAGTTATACATGAAGCACATATATATATAAAACTGCAAAAATTTGGATGTGTATCATACATGAAAATTACAAACAAATATATCTGCACACTCCTGAAAACCTTAATAGTTGGCACAGGACAAGATGAAATGCTGAAAACACTGATGATAGAAATGGATTTGTAATGCTTCAGGAAAATATGATGGGTGATACAACATTTTATTCAAACTTATGACAACTACAGTAGAAAGTCAGGATCACTGTAGTTATCCTTCTAAGGTTTGGGGCAGTGGGAAGATTGCCTTCTAGCTTGTTTATGTACTATAAACAAGGCAGCAAGTGATATGCAATGTCAACAGATTGTTAGGGAACATTTTTATCAAACTGACCAAATTCTGCTATGCCAAATTCTACTAAGGAAAATGCCAAATTCTATTAAGGAAAATAGCAAACTTTAAAATATTATATGTAAAATTTTGTAAGCATTATTTTTAATGGAAGGAAATTATGTAAAAAAGAAAATTTGCACATAGAGGTGTTTTTCTTTTGCCTGATAATTCAAATTACCTGCAGAAATTAAAACAGCCCCTCTTCCTTCTTGACAGATTTGGCTTCAATGTTAGCATATGAAAGGGAATACTTGTATAATCCCCTTACTGCTATCAGGAATTTTTAAGCAATTGATTCAGCTCCCATGTACTTTGCTAGCACTGCATCTGAGTTTACCATCTGCACTGAGGTCAGAATAGAATAAAATAGTCTTACCAGCCTTCAGGTTCCTTGTAGAGAAAAATATCTGAGGAGAAGAAGTCAAAGTTCAAAAGACAGAACCAAGCAGAAATGAAAAAATGCCTGAATAAGACAAACCAGTCTCAACTAAAGCTATTTGCTGTTTCCTGTTCCCTTCTCTATATAAAAGAGAAAAAAGATGAAGGTCTTCAGAATGATAATGCTACAAATTGCCTCCTTCTTAGTAAACTGATCCAACCAGTCCTTCACCATTAAGTCTGAGAAGCAATGCTCTCAGAACTGGTAGCTGCACCTGCCCCTATGTATAACCCTGTCAAAATCAGATTAAGAAAATACAGAAAGAAAAGGAATGCCAAGGATAGCTGGGGTTTGGGCAGCTGAATTAACATCTTACTATTTGCTTTGACTGATATTTTCATAGAGAAGTAGAGCCAGAAGGGACCTTAGGGGATCACCTGGTTAAACCAGGAATCAAACAAGCAACCTCAGTATTATTAGCACCACACTCTAACCAATTGCTTTATTAATAATATACTTTTTCATGATTGCTATCCTACAAATAAATTTTACCTCTTTTGTGTTTGTTACATGAATTATTATTTATATTGTATTAAATACATTGTACATTGATAATGTTTTCAGAGGCAGCTTGGTACACAACCCCATGAAACCTAGATAGACTGTGCAAAAATATGAACTAATTTTTAATCCACCATCTGTTGTGGATGATAAATGACATTACAAATAATGTTGACACTATTCCAACTGAAAGATCCAGGTGTGACAGATATGGAGTTTAGGCTGATGTTATAAGGATTCAACTATACCAGATTATGAACTCCAACTGCAAGCAGCTAAGTGAAGTTATTTTATATAGGTATTAGAATTTTCCTTGACCAAACTTCTACTGGGTTGGAGGACTATTTATTAATATTCTGCTTTCTCTGCAGATTGTAATGGTCTAATTTCAATATGATTTCCATATGAAAGTAATACAATGGCTCCTCGGAGAACAGCACTAGGTAGCTGTATTGGTGTGAAATCAGACAAAAAGGGTAGATATGTACCTTATAGATTAGGGTGAAGTGACACATTAAACTTAGACCATATTAAAACTGTGGATTATTGAGCCATGTTAAAGTTAAAGCATACTGTGAGCAGTCACACATTAAAGGTTAATTTTTGCCTGCACAGCCTTGACCCACCACTATTTTATCTTTGTGGAGCAAGACTGAAGCTACCATAACATGAGCTAGGTAGTACAGCTCTGAGTCAAAACTTGCCTGAAGTGGCATAAATTTTGAGATGCTCAGAGAGTACTTAGTATGAGTTAATGAGCTTTCATGGGCAGAAACTCACTTTTAGTATGTTCTAAGTGTAATGTGTCACTTCACCCTAACTAAATCAGAGATGTAAAAGCTTTCATGAGCCTGAGCTAATTTCATCAGGTGTCCTCAAAAACAGGAACAGTAACCCCATGCTTGAAAGACAATAAGGTAATCAGAAAAGACAATGAGAGTAGAAATTGGTTTCAAGGACTCCCTTTCCAACAAGTTACAAAACTTGTTTTCCAAATTCGTATAAAAAGTCTATAAAAAGTAGTTACTTGATCCCTGAAAAGTAGAGCAGGCAACTTGTAGAAATGAGCTAAAGGCAAAAGTCACCTTGCCACGGAGAAAAGGTCTGAGGATGACACTATAAGGAGTAAGTTCACCAGGACTGCCACATAGAAGGTGGCTGGTGACGCTTTATTTCTAAATACTTGGTTTTAAGGTGGCTTTGCTTTAAACTAGCTGTTTGGTCACTAATTTAGCACAGCCTTGTCCCAGGGGGATAGAACTTTATGAAGAATTCTATTGTTGCTGGCACAAAGTGCCCAAGGGAGGCAACAATTGGGTTTGTTGCCCGGTGTCCGTCGCACCAATAAACACACTGGGGGGAGAAGTAGACAGAGTTTATTTAAGCTCAAGTAAAAGGAGCAGGGAGACTGTGTTGTCTCAAATCCTGCACCTCTAGCCCTGCAACAGTGTATATTTATACCTTGGTCATTTCTACAGAAGTTTTCCACTAGCTGGCCCCGCCTCATCCCCCTTTCCCTTCTCCCTTCTCTCTCTGAGCGATGCCCTTGCATTCCACAGATAACAGTTTCAGCTTGCCTGTTTTCCAGAAGGACAGGAGATTACAGGAGCCAAAGAAAGGGTTACAAAGGTTGGGCAAGGGGGGGCCTGGCTCGCCTGGGCCTAGAGCAGAGGGGCTTCATTGACACTCGTGGTCTTCCATCCCTCTGAGTTACCTAGGGTTATGCCCAGCGACACCAACACTATGATTTTGTTGGCTACAAAGGACCAACTCACAGGATCATAATAAATTCTAGTTTACTGGATGGGATGTGAAGTTACCAATAAAATCACAAATGCAAACTTTGAGTTATAGGTGGTACTGGGCACCTTAGCACATACACACACACATGCAGTCACTCATTCAAACCCATGTAGTATATTGTGTAGTGGCTGCTGTTGTGATTGTGATTACTGGTATCAGCACATCTACCTATCTGAGGCCCTGGAGTCTGCTGCTGAAGGTCAGCTTGCTTCAAGGTGATGTCTTCTCCAGAAGGGAGTCTCCTGCTTGTCCTTCTCTCATGGTAAGTCAGGTGCTGGATGAGAGGGCGCTGCTGAGGGACACACTTCACTACCTTGTATCCCTTTCTGGCAGACTTGTGTAATCCCCCAGCATCATCTAGGCCAGTGGTCTCCAAAGTGGGGTGCACGCATCCCAGGGGGTGCGCAAGACAATCCACTGGGGTGTGGGAAGAAAATATTAGAACTTCTATTTCTATTTCTATTTATATAAACATACATATATTGAGGGTGCATGCTCAAACAGTTTTTACTGGTAGGGGTGTGCGATCAAAAAAGTTTGGAGACCACTGATCTAGGCTACCCAAACCAGAGGTCGCTGTACCATGTGGGTAGTACCTGACAGCTGTGCCTGTACCTGACAGCAGTTAGTCACAGGAGGCTCTGCCTACTGGTACCTGATGTTTTGGGAGTCCACCCTTGACTTACTGACTTCATGGCTGTATTGTCATGGGTTACAGGAATAGTTCATAGGGTGAGTTCTCAGTTCCAGGAATCAGTTCTTTAGCTTGATTTGCTTAAAATAGGGTTCCTTGAGCTAAGCTATTGTCTACTGATGACCATCATTCACTTGCATTCACTCAACAGATGTTATCACTTCACAATTACAATTTCAATGCAATTTTAACAATGGTCCAGGGTGTAAGGGCATTCTACAGGAAGAATATTCCTTAGGAGTTTAAAAGTATAACATATAAGATACAAAATGCCATGGCAAAGATGAGACAAATGAAATATGAAAATGCACTGCAAGAAATATATAAAAATGCAATGTGAGGTAGTCAGGATCAAAGGCTACTGGGGACAGTAAGTGAATTAGGTTAGCACAGGATATATTTACAGTCTTTGCAGTGGATATTTTAGTTCTTTTGCTTTCTTTAGTGACTGAGCTTAATTGATATATAGATGTAGTTTCTAGGTTTCTCCTACAGAAAGCCACTTCAGCTTTCTGACTTGCTCTCAGCCTTGCCACACCCATGCAATGAGTGTGCTAGGTCTCTGCCAATATTTAGAAGGAAAAGAAATACACAAAATGAGATGGGGTGTGCAGGCAAAAAGGGGCTTCTGTTATATCCATGTCCAGGAGGAAAATGTACAAAGGGGGCTTTCTGCTACAATTCCACCCTAATGATCAGAACTTGAGTTTTGAAAGGGGATACATTTGAAGATGAAAACACTTCCAGAATAGCACTTATTTGGTAAGTATGACATCAGGTAATTCAGACCCAGGTAAGAGCACACAATGGATGGCAGATTACACAAGTTTAAAATTAGGCAGAATGGAGGGCAGGGTTGTACCTTAGAGACTAACTAGTTCAGAGAGATATAAGCATTCATATCTGATATCCTATTTAATTAAATTTCTTAGACTGTAGATCTATAATTCAAAACTGAGCAAAGCTGCAAACAGTTGTTGGTTTGTTTTTCTTTGGGGTTTTTTGTGGGATAAAGGCAACCATCTGTAGTTTGAGCTATAGAATTAACTGATGCAAATCCTCCTTTCTTGACACTACCAAATACTTCATCAAAACTATTTATAGCTGGTTCTCCAAGCTCTTGACTAACTTACCTATTTGGCCATGATGATAAATGTGGTTGTCAAAAGTCTCCTTTAACATAATATATATTCACTTCTAAAATGTATAGAGTTAGATCTTAATACCCGAAATCAGCTGCAGCTTTATCTCTTTTTCACACTGAATACTGTTATATTTCATATGATTCTCAGAAAAAAAATCTAAATATTTTTAATATAGCTTTTTGAAAAAGCATCACTCTTTGTCCATACTATTAATTAATGTTTACTATTTAAAAAAATGCTAAGCTCAGTATGCTGTTTATATTCTACTATTGTGGCTGCTTTTATCCTACCTATAATCTCAGTGCTATTTCCAGTTGGATAAGCTATTTATGATGCTCTGTGCAAAACTGTTTTCCAGTGTCAAAGCTGCTGAGTTTTGTTGCAGTTAGCTAGCATGCTGCAAATCTTTTGTATGTAGTGAATAGGTATGATAACTCCTAACATGCTCTCTGGATTCTTCAAGATTAAAGGTGGCATAGTAAACTGACAGAAATTTATGAGTCCAAATAAACAGTTTGATTCCTACCTTGTATAAATTATAGTGTATTGGGTTTCCCCAGTGCTGAAAGAGTAACTATTTTTTTGCTTCAATAACCAAATAAAAAGTGTACAAAACCCAATAATTTCAGTTTGACTTAAAACAAAAATGTTTTCCTTGATAAAACAAACAGAATGCATTGTTTGGTGATGCTCTATATTAGCCCTTTTTAAATTAAATGTCTACATCTTAAAATTAAAATGTTTAATTTTGACTTTTCCAAAATTGTCATCTTTTTTGGCTGAAAATATTTGCTGAATTTGCAATAGATTTTCAAATCATTTTAGTCCCTTCAAAACTGCATTTCTTTTTAAAGAAAATATGTTCCAAAATAAATAAATAGTATTGCCCCAAGCTCTCCTAAGATGGCAGGGATATTAGTGCATGATATAATGACACACATAATGACATATCGAGTTTTTTAGTTTTCCTGCTCTTTTCTTTTCATCATATTGTGCTTAATTTCCTCCACTTGTACTTTTCTGTTTTTGTTCTCTCCACTTTCTGTCCTCTTTTATGCCTTTCTTCCATTTCTGAGCTTATTCTAATACTATGCTGGTGTGGGATGACCTAGTGCCAACAATTGAGAGGAAGAAACTAAACAATGGGCTGGTAAGAGAAGGAGTAGAAAGCTGAGGGAGAAGGGAGAAAGGGAGAAAATATGAACTTTTGCCCAAATACATGTGGTATCACTACCACTCTTTGAGAGTTCATCCATCAGCCTGAGAAATACGTTTTTAATAACTTTCAAAGATTTTATATTTAAAGGAAGTAATAAAGTGGTAAGGCAAGACTTTATTTAGAAACCTTTAAAGACTTTTCTGAGACAACTCTTTTTTTCAGCAAGTTCCCTGCTCATTTATCTACCTAAACTGGAGCTATTGAAACTAATGGGCTTTTTTTACACATGCATGTGCTACAGCACTGGGTGCTTTGAAAAGGCCCCTAAAAATGTAGTAAATTAATATTTATTTGCTTCTGGATGCCTGTCAAAGATGACAGGAACTAGGGGCAGTAGGACCCAGGGGGAGCCAGCAGGACAGAGCACCCCAGTCCCGCTCCACCCCCAGCAATTTCCCTGCCTTCCTGCCCCTGCACTGCTAAAGCACCATGTGGCCCTGGGCTGCATGACTGGACCGGGGAGCACAAACCACGGCAGTACCCTGGAACTACGAGTGGGAGTGGGGGGGTGTAGGCAGAGACAGAGGGTAAGTGTTTTTGTGTGTTAGTGTGTCTGTGTGTGTAGGCAGAGTCAAACAGTGTGTGGTAGGCAGGGGCAGAGGGTGTGGGAAGGATGGGCAGAGGGTGTGTGCATGTAGAAAGGGGAAAAGGTTGTTTGCATGTGTGGAGGTGGGGCAGAGGGTGTGTGTGTGTACACAGGGGCAGAGGATGTGTTCATAGGGTCAGTCCAAAACACACACACACCATCATACACATGTACTGACACCCCCTTTCACACTGCAATACAAGCATACCCCCACACCCACACCCCCCAGCCACCCTCCTCACAGTACACAGCCCCAACAAACCCCATACCCAGCCATACCCTACATATCCAAACACACACCCACATGCTTACTCATCCTACACCTATCCACCCCCACAGACACACCTGTGCCCTCCCGCACACCCCACATAACCACAAATCCACAGTCCCCCACAAAACTATACCCACCCCCACAACATACAAGAGTAAGACTTCATTTTAAGGTATTGTGAAATCACCTCTATGTACACTACACAAACACATGTAAATCAGGACAACATTTTTTTTAAAATCAAAGTAATGAATGTTGTAGATGTTTTCTTTTAGAATATTTGGTATTTTTCTGGTTCTAATGTGGCAAAACCCCTTGCTGAAAGGAGAACTTCTGGGGCAAAGGGAGGGACTTCTGGTGGTGAAAGTCAGGGGCTCGGGGGTCAGACTTCCAGTCACAAGATGGCAACTAGGGGGTGAGGCACTTGTCAAGGGGTGGGGCTACCCATGCGGCCCTTGACAGCTTGCCCAAACTCAGTAAGCAGCCCTCTGCCTGAAACAATTACCCACCCCTGGGCTAGCCCCACAATCAAGCACCCTTGTGCCCGGAGCACAATGAGGCCATGTTAAAGCAGACCTGGGATGGCAGGAAGAGTGCTGTGGTCCTAGGTGCATGTGCAAACAGCATGCCCAGGAGCAATAATATGTGGTGCAAACTGCACAGAAGCTTATTCAAGCATGCTAATTGCATGTGTAGATGCACGCAGTGCAGGCAAAATTGCACCACTCCAAAGATGTCCTATTTTAGTGGCAAGTATATTATTCTAAAACCTTCCTCAGCTAACTAATAATAAATACTTCTATAAAGAAAGCTTTTATTCTGTCAGCATCTCTCCTGTGCTAATTTACTACTGTAATTTATCCTGGCTGGATTTTCTGCCTCTGCAATTGGTTCCTGGCATGTGTCAACAGCAAGTGCCTTACTATAGTAACTTGCAGGGTTTATGGCAGTTCTAAGTTCCTGCTGAAGCTTAATCCCTTGTGTCATGGGAAGACTAAAGTTTGACACCTTGTCACAGCATTCTTTGTTCATAGTATTATTACTGCAACAGGAAAAATGTTGGCTTTCAGATCACTCATTTTTTCTTCCACTGACATTCAAGTCTCATTACAATAGTTTATCTCTCTCCTTTAAACTATAATGAATTCATTTAGAATGAATATAAATGCTGTGAGTAAATATGTTTTCCATTAATATTTCTTCTTGTTATATTCTGTCAACAATTGAGGCTAAGGCATTACAAAGAAAAAATAGATCTTGAGTAAGAAACCATAAGAGGAGTGGTTTCAGATTATTTACCTTTTTGCTATGACTACATATCTAACATATGGTTCTATTCCAAGCCATTTGTTTTAATGTTAAATCAGAATATCCTCAGAATGAAGCAGTTCTCCTTTTTATGTCAATCCAATTTAACTAACATGGATTTTTTTTTCAGCTGAAAATTAATAACTCACAAAAAAATACCAAGTCTGAATACCTATTCTGAATCAACAAGGCAGGTGAAGGGACTGAAAGTGGGAGGGTATCATTCCAGGTAAAGCATCTAACTATTCTGAAAAGATATGAAATTTGCAGCTCAGCTCCTATCTGTGGTCCTAATGTCAACATCAGTCTGTGTGAACTCAGAATAGTCTTGAAAAAAAATCTCTCTCCCCTGGCACAAAGGAGAAGGAGATAAAAAGGACAGCCCCTCTATCCCTCATTCCCCTTTCTGGCATGTACAACAAACTAATTTACTTAGCTATTGCTGAGTGTCTCCATTCAAGTACTGAAACACTGTCACCAGATTACCAGTTAAAGCTGAATGTGAACTGAAGCCCTATACACCAGCATCCACAATCTTTGGGAGAAGGGTGAATTCCAGATTTGGATCAAATTCTTAGTTTGGGTTAGCATTTCTAACAGGACAGTGAGATATAAAGAAGAAAAATAGTGAGGTTAGGGCTTGTGAGAAAATCTTAGCCCTTGATCTGGAACAGTCAGAAAAGTCTATTTTGATCATTTAATCTTACCACTGGTAAAAACCTGTGGACTTAAAAGGCTTCCATGAAACAATTTCTGTTTGAAGCTCAACATAGCTTTTAAAGATATTTCCAATCTGGATTTCAAAATGCCAGTGATGGAGCAGCTGCAACCCTTGATCTGTTGTTCCAATAGTTCATTACCCTCATTGTTGGATAAGTTAAACCTTCTTTCTACTCTAAATTTATCTAGCTTCAAATTGCAGCCATCAGATCTTGTTATGCCTTTATTTGCAGGAGTTAAGAGCCCTCTAGTATTACATTTTTGTTCCTCTTAAAGTTACTTATACAGTCTGATCAAGTCACCCCCTTAACCTTCTATCTGATAAACAGAACAGATTGAATTCCTGGAGTCTTTCACTGCAAATTTTTTCCAGTCCTCCAATCATTCTCATAGGTCTTCTCAGAATCCTCTCCAATTTATCAGTGCCACAGGTTACAGCTCTTATTACATAAAGCCCTTATCTATTCTTGAAGTCTAAAATAGAGTTGGATAAGTGTTAAAATGCTCCATAAACCACAATATGTTCTAACCATGTGTTACATGGATGTCTGAGTAATGCATATGCAGTTAAATACTTAAGAGCTTTTAGTTGTTTTAGAAAGCGTGTTTATGTTAAAAAGAATAAGACCCCATCATTCGGGCATTTATGTTAAAATGAATAAGACCCCATCATTCTTGGGTGTTTAGAGCAAGAAAAGTAGTTCAACTTGAGGCTGGCATGAAATGGCAGTTGCTAGTTTGAGATGCATTTAACCCTTCTAGGTAAACCTAGAGAATAAGGACAAAGGAGGTCTGTCTACATGAGACACTTTACTGCTCAGTAAGCTAATTTACTGTATAGTAAAGCATTAATGTCTGGAAGTGCAGGCACTTGCTGCACAGTAAATTAATTAACTTACTGCGCCATATATACTGAGCAGTAGCACATGTGTAGAGGGCAACCAAGAGCAAATTTGACACCCATCAGCTCCACCACCAGGGGGCCACCCTTGGGGTAGGCCCAGGGCCATGGGGCTTGGAACTTCTACTGCTTCAGGCTGCCCATGGGGCTTGGAGCTTTTGCTGGCCCCAGACTAGCCTTTAAAATATTGTGGTGACCCCTGGGGGCCTGTGCCACCTGATGTCTACCTCTGGCCACTCGCAGCAGTGGCCCCAGATCAGCTGCACCAGCCTGGCTGGACCCCGGCGCTAGTCTCCAGGTCAGCCCCAACACCTGCCTTCCTGTCCCACCTTGTGCCCCTGCGCTGTGTACTGCAGGTACCTGCCCAGTAAGGCTTTGTGAAATTTTGGCAGGTGTTTTGTCTCAAAGCTGTATTGATGCATTCTGAGCTTGAAACAGCAAAATCAAAACAAAACAAAAGGCTTTGAAACAGCTTTGAAATGAAATTAAGACACTTGAAACATTTCAAAAGTTTCAAAACATTTCAAGTGTCAAAGCAGCACGGTGGCTGCATACAGAGGAGAGCCAGGACTGTGCTCTAAGTGGCTTCACCAGCTTCACAGAGCTCAGCCCTGTAGCAGGAGGTGGAGGGAGAGCCAGTGGCAGAGCCACTCCAAGCACAGCCCTGCCTCTGAGTGCAGTTCTCCACCACCTCCTGCCACCAGATCCACCTGTGTGGGGCTGTGGAACCTCCCACCACTGGGCTGTACTTACCAGGGCAGCACTCAGGGCAACTCCATCATTGGCTTTCCTGACGCCTCCCACCACAGGGCTCAGTTCCATGGGGCTGGCAGAGCTGCTTGGAGTACAGCCCTGCTGAGCACAGCCTGGTGGTAGGAGGCTCTGCAGCCCCATGGAGCTGAGCTGGGTGGCAGGAGACAACAGAAAGCCAGCGGCAGAGATGCTCAGAGTGCAGCCCTGGCTCCAAGTGCAGTTCTGGTCAGTCGCTACCCCCTGCCTCCCGCCATCAGGCTGAGCTCCATGGGGTGGGTTGAGCCATCCAGAGCAAAGCCCTGTGGCAGGAGGTAAGGGACAGCCAGGACTGCACTCCATGGGGTCATGCATCCAGAACACAGTGTGCCCCAGCATGTCCTGGAGGGTGCCTCAGACTTCCAGGATGGCCTCCCTAGCAGTCTCCTTGCCCACACTGAAGAGGTTGCCAACATAGTGTAGCCTGATGGGTGCGGCCACTTTGAGTATGCCGATTCTGTCGGGTCTCTGCAGGGAGTGGCAACTTTAGGTGTGGCAACTCCTGGTGTGAGTTAAGCTGATCGAGGAGCTCCTGGAAGGTGGCCTGGGTCATACAAAAGGACTTCAGTAACTGCTCATCATCCTGGGTGCTCTGGATCATGTGCAGCCACCAGTCCTGGCTGGCTGGGTGGGCACACAGATGGTGGGGCTGGAGCCCCAGGAGCTCAAGGATGGCAACAGTGGCAGTATCCATATGTGAGTTGTCAGCATCTGCAGGGTAGCCCAGAGGCTCAGCAGCAACAGCATGGAGCAAGGGGCCTCAGACACCACAGTGAGCCTGACCATACAAATGCCCAGCATGGAGCATACAGCAAGGGCTGAGACTGACCTGGGCCAGGTGGCGGTCACCATGCTGGCAAAACATGGTAATCAGGGTGGAAAGCCAGAGCCTGGGGCATGGGTCATAGTTCCAGCAAGTGACAGAGAGAAGCGGAGGTCAAAGCCTTATGCACCCGCTCTTAGCAGAGAGGCATGTAAATGAATGAAATGCATAGGCAATTCCACGCTAGTGAAGTAAACAGTAAACAGAGGCGGAGCTTGAAAAGGGAGGAGAAATGGGTGGAACAATAGGAGGGACAGAGGCAGAGCAAATATTAATGATCATAAACTAAGGTGTATAAAATGTGAAAAGAACTATTGTTCAGAGCAGCTCCCCAGTTAGTTGGTTTTTTGGGAGCTAGTCCAAAACTGTCTATTCTAAATAAAGCTGTTGTGAGCAATGTGTGCTGGTGTTTCCTCCCTGCTTGCTCTGGCTAATGAGTAACAGGATTCATGGGCAATTGGATCCTTGTCTTCCTAGTCACTGGGCACTGCATGGAGTCAGGGTCTAACAATGTGGATCTGTGAAACTTGTAATAAACTATGTCATTCTTGAATTGGGCTTGTCAGCTGCAGATTCATCAGGCATCTGACTAGACCTGTTATGTGTACCCTATGATCCAGAAGATCAACAGTTGCTTATTGAATTCATCCAGCTGCTGATTATCTGTAAGCAATAAGACATCAAGGTCCCTGCACTCTCCTAAAAATGAGTTGCAACTAAGGTCTGTATTGGTTTAATGCTGGCAATAGGACTTGAGGCTTCTGCATAAGATGAGCAAGAAATTGTGTTGTCTTGTGAAGCTTTGAACTTTCAAAATTTTTCTCATCCACTTCTCTCACTTTCAGTATTAATTTCTCTCCTCTTTTCCTTCACCATTGACAGCCAATTGATGATTAGGGCTCCTACCTAGAACTGAGAAAAAAATGTTCAAATACCTTCTCTGCAGTTCTCTCACACCTCAGGTGGGAGTGTCTAGTTTTTACCAGAAACCTAAGAAAATGTTCCTAAAGAAAAGGTGGAAAACTGGTACAGTTGAATGAAAAGCTTCTGTTCCAATCATCTAGTTAAAAAAACCAAAACAAAACATGTTGACCAGCGACTGTTCTCACTGTCTCTGTGACTCAGATGCAGATAAGTGCTCAGAGTGGCAGATGAGAGAGAGATCGGGTCTTCTGAAGACTTTACTGGGGAGGCAAACTGAAGTGTATCAGCAGCTGACTGTTACCTTTCTGAGACCTCTTGGAGAGAAAACATTAGTACCAATTTATTGTTGCGCTGTCCATTTTAAGAAATGTCTCCTTTATAATAGTCTTTCTTTAAAATATTTGTTGTTTAATTTTTTTCACTTTGCCTTTTTTGAGACAGGTTTTACAGTCCCTTTCATTTCCGCATTCTGCTTTTGTTTTCTTTTTCTCTCTTCTCTGATACTCTTTTATTCCTGTATAGTCTCATGCTGTGCAGCTCCTATTGCCATTGAGTCAAAAACCAAATGAAAGTGAAAAAAGCTCTTTGACCATTCTGCCATGGAAAAGATTAGTGAACATCTCTCTCCTTTTAATTGTATTTGTTATTTCCTTGGTGGGTCCAAGAATCAGCCTCTTTGCTCACTCCACTGACTAACACTTGCTTCCTGCCTCCTGAAGTAAAAAGAGCCTAACATTTCTGAAACAATATCTTGAAGCTACAATTGTGACTATTTTAGCCTGTTTTGGAAAAGATAGCTATAGGACAAGTTTATCTATGGCTTTTTTTTGCCAATAGGAAACAAAAATTAAACTCAGGTTTTTCCCAGCTGGGGAGGTACCATTCTAATCAAAGTACATGAGGCACTGAGTAGAGTATTGGAGAAACAGGGGTAAGGAAAAAAGTATTTTGCCTGCAGCTCAGAAGCACAAGAGACAGCTGCTTGAAAGCTTTCTGCATTTCCTTCTTCATGCCATGGCAGTAGCTATTGCAACTGAACTTAAGGGCAGCTGACAAGAGCTACAGTTCCTGTATGTGATACACAGGAACTAGAATTGCAGACTTTTTTCCCCTTAAATGTTCAGACATGGTCTACTGAACGATGTTCCCCTTGTCAGATGAATTTTGTCTTGTAGCCTAAGGTTTCGTAATGATCTTAAGGGAATGTTCACAAATAGCAAGGCTAGAAGATAGTAATCTGATGTTCTAGAAAAAGCACAGCACAAGAGTAACTTAGAGAGAGCCACTATCTGACATTTGGCTTTATACTGTGGGTACTTTCATTTCCTCTACTTTGCCAGTGAACCACTTAGATATGAAAAAGAATTAGGAAAATGGAGGAAGAGAGGGTATATTTAGATCATAAATGGATTTCAGATAGTTGTGATGCTATTATGTAGATGCTAGAATACAGCACAACCACAACACTTCTATATAGTCAATAATTTCTGATGCTCTTTTTCCTTAGTAGTCTACAAAAAATATGCATTTTCAGATCCCTTAAATCAAGGAGGTTGAACACTAGTCCACAGAGTTCCTGCAGATAAGAATTTGGGGGTGGAGCTCACTACCAACCTCTGAAGTGAGAAGCCTCACTAGGGATGGATTTCAGTGATGGGGAGTGAGCGAGGGCTGTGTCAACCTCTCTGGCTCCCTAATGCCACTTATCCAGCTGCCACCACTACTCATCTTATCACAAGAGGTGGGTCTGAATCTAGCTCCCAAAGAGCCTAAGAGTCTGGATGTCACCCAGGGGATCAAAATGGCTTAACAGCCCTGCCTTCAATGGTAAAAATGTAAGCATTTTATATTCCCCCATTCTCTCTCTGAACGTTCTAAATAATTATATTTAATTTTTTTTTTTCCTAATATCTAGTCTGCCACTGACTCCCTGTATAACAACAGGTAAAATCAGCTGTTGTGCCTCAATTTGCTAATCTATAAAATGGAAATCATGTCTACTCCACAACAAAGATAGTATATTTTATTAATGTTTGTAAAGAAATCAGATTTTTTTTGACTGGCAAGGCTTTTAAAGCTGTTTCAAAGCAACTGAAGGAATGGAAAGACTGAATTTCAATTCCTATTGAGTGGTTTACTATGCAGAAATTATCATACTCCTTTTAAGTTAGTGAGGCTCCAAGACCTTAAGCAATACTTCCTACAAAAAGTGTTCCTAATGTGTTTGTAGAAGGGTGAAGCAAATAACTGGGGAGTCCTTTCACACTTAAATAAAATCATTTGTTTATACTGGGTACATATATTTTCTCTAAATATTTTGATTATGTCTATATTTTTTGGAAAACACCCTATAACTTTAAGTTTTCAGTTTTTCCCTTCTTCATTTCCCTGGAGATAAGGGGTTCTATTAACTGAAAACATAATTTATTTTCTATTCTCCAACCTGTTAAAGGAAAGTAATCTGGAAGGTTATTAAATTTCATTAGAGATGCATGTGGATACATTGATAAGACAGTTGTCTAGAGCAGCATCGGTGAGTCTCTCCAAAACACTGTATACCATAAAATGATGACAAGGCCATAGACAAGCTTTTGAACTAGTACTTAAGATTCTGAAGAATGTGCCAGTTTAAATTCTGCCACTGACTATGTATACTGCTCTCTTAAGGTTAAAACATCTTCCAATTCCAGTCCTTAAACTTGTATTGATGTAAAGGTCCTTAACAGGCAGCAAGCAAATATTTTCATCTTGAAATCTGAAAAATTACAGCTCTCTTAATTAGACCATGCAACAATAAAATCATTCAAGTTTTACATCTTTACCTTCCAATTGATTATTTTCCAATTTGCCTTGCTTTTAGTGCTGTACCACCAAGACAGAAGGGTTCCCCCCATCATCTTTAAAGCTTACCTTACAACTGTCATCTTCTGTTTAGTTTATGGTTTTTCCCCTCCTTGTAAAAAAAGTATTTGTAATACTGTATATTAAGGACAACATATATATATATATAACATACTTTTACTATATTGTCTGAAGAAGAGTTATGTCAATTTCCTAACCCAGTTTTTATATATATAAATTTCTGCTGAGTAACTTCTTCTAGTAGACTACCTATAAAGTATGGGCAACAAACTGACAGAATCATGTCATAATACTAAATCAACATGCAAAGATTCATCAGAGGGAACAAATCCCAGAGACTTACATAAAAGGCAAAACGACACCTGATCATTTGAAAATATAGCAGTCAAACCAAGAGGTCTGTCTTCCTTTTTCAGGAGAGGCGGCATTGGCTGATGGAGTCACACTATAAATTTACTGACACAAACACAAAGGACAATGTTCGCAAACATGCTGAAAAAACAAACCTGATAATAAGATAGCACAACACTGATATATTTTCTTAGGTAAATGTAAAAGAAAAGAAACAAAGGAAAAGCACAGAACACTGCGGAGAGGATATATATTTTGTTCCTGAAGTTTATAACTCTGTATTGCAACTGAAAGGAAGTTCCCTAATGACCCTGTAATTTAAAGCAGAAAAAGCATCAACCCAGCTGATGAGTACTGGGTCTCATGATACTAATGTATAATGCACTTCAATGAAATGGGATGCTTGAAAAGGGACAGTTTACTCAGGGGTTCCTGAAGAAGAAATCCTAACGTCAGAGTGCGGGGACATCTTTCTCCAAGAACATCTGTCACTACAGGTAAGAAGTCAGAAACCTCATTAACTTTACCCATAAGCACAGGGGTGCCCTTATCCCATATACTTGCTGCAAAATATTCCCATTTTCAACTAATTAATATTGACATTGCCTGAAAAATTGACAGACCTTTTAATGGCTTTTCTTGGCTTTCCTCATTCAGACTAGAGTTATTCCTTTATATGTTTGGAATTTATCTTAAGCTTAAGGCCAAAAACATGTATAGTTTTGGAAAACATCTTCCTACATTCTAACTATAATTTTAACATATTTTAATAATTTTCAATATGACACAACCACCATTTTATTCAAGTGAAACAGTTAAATCTGAAAAATTATTGTTGAATCACAAGGATATTACATTGTAAAGTTATGGCATCATCATACATAAGGTAAAATTCCAGTGCCTTTGAAATCAATGGGACAACTGCTATTGACATCAGTGGGCCTAGAATCAACCTATTTGGACTTGTCACATATGTAAACCTTCAAAACCCCTCCACATTTGGAAAAATGATGTTGAAAATTAGTAGGATACTACTTGTAAACAAAGTATTGGTTATCAAGGAATGTGTAAACGAGAAAAAAGAGAATGCTGGAGACATACCGCAATTATATTTCTGATTTAATCTGTCAATTTATAACTGTAACACAAAGCCAGAAGGCTCCTGTTATTTGAGGGGAAAAGAGTAGCAGGCAAATTAGCTACAAGGAAAATAGCAAGCTAGGGGAAGATGTGGAAGCCAGGAGTGCCTATCACAGGGCTGGTCACTCTGCAATAATCCAGAAAGACAGAACCCTGTTTGGGAAGCATGGGCCCTGCTGCAGCAGTGAGAACAGCAGCAACAAGCTTCACTGGAGGCTATTCAGCAAGCTAAGAAAACACCTATGGCAGCCACATGGCCAAAAAATGTGGCTCAGCTTCAAGCTATCTAAGTCCAGAGCCTGAGCCACAGCAATCAGTCTGGCCCTGGAGACTGCAGTGGAAGGAGCTCCAGAGCAGGAAGGGCCAGGAGAGCTTCAAACTGAACTGGTGCTACTTTAGGAGAGTCAAACAGAATGCTGCTGCCTTGCAGAACAATGTGACCCAAAATAAGTGAAACCTTGGTTGAAAAGACAGGCAGCCACTGTTTACTTACAGACCCAGAATGGGTTAATTGGTGTGATAGCCAAAGGGCTTATTCCTTTATTACAATTTACCAGCTGTTTGGGACTAGCAGGGATGGTACAGAGGTCCCAGTAGTGCCCAAGGGCACCAGATTATCCTGATCCTGTCTAGGGCTAAGGGGGCCTAGGACACAGCATGGGCTTGAGCCTTCTAGGGTGGAAGCTTAGGGAAGAACTGCAATTTAACACAACTCAATCCAGATAGGGCCAGGGTCCCAGACAAAGCCAAGGCAGGCTCGTTGCCCAGAGAAGGGCAGAGATAAGGCCAGGAGGCCAGGAAGCAACATAATCAAGATGCAAGCCTATAAGCCAGGTAAAGTACAGTTTCATAGTTTATAAGGTCAGAAGGGACATGAACAGATCATTGAGTCTGACCCCCTGCCCTGGGCAGAAACAAGTGCTAGAATCATAATACCCCAGCCAGATATCTATCCAACCTCCTCTTGAAGATCCCCAAGGTAGGGGAGAGCACCACCACCCTTGGGAGCCCATTCCAGAGCCTGACAGCCATAACCATAAAGTAATGCCTCCTGATATCAATCCTGAACCTGCTCTCAATCAATTTGTGACCATTATTCCTTGTTATCCCAGGTGGTGCACAGGGGAACCTATTTTCCACTGGTCCCCCCGGTGAATTTATAGATGGCCACCAGATCCCTTCTCAGTCTTCTCTTGTGGAGGCTGAATAGATTCAGGCCCTTTAATATATCTTCGTAGGGCCTGGCCTGCTGACCCCTGACCATGTGAGTGGCCCTCCTTTGGACCATCTCAAGGATAGCCACATTCTTCTTAAAGTTTGGCACCCAGAACTGGATGCAGTATTTCAACTGTGGCCTGACCAGTGCCATATAGAGAAGAAAGATCACCTCCTTGGACCTGCTTGCGATGCATCTATAGATGCATGACAAGTTGCGGTTAGCCTTACTGACCGCTTCCTCGCATTTGCAGCTTATGTCCATCTTGGAGTGGACCTGGACTAGAAGGCTCAGAAAGAGAAAAGTGATGGAGGCTGAGAAGGCCAAGCCCCTGACAAGGGAATGACTACATCTGTGAGGCATAGGTATGATGTAAGGGGTAGAGGTGCACTGATACATCAGTTGCATATTGGATCAGCACCAACAAGAGGAAAATTGACTGCATCGCCAATTGGCTTTTTTTTGGCTGATGTAGCCAACACTGTGGCTCATAATGGGGCTGGGGTAGGTGCTGCACAATGGAGGCAAAGCATGGGACGGAGTCGTAAGCGGCTTTTCGGGGGGGCATGGGAAGTGGGGGGCAGCACCCACTGCTGCATGCATCCTGAGAGGCCATTGGAATCATGTGCCCCCAGATCTACATGAGGGGCGAGGGCAGGCTGCCATTGCAGGCTGGGGCTAGGGCTGCGCCAAGCTCTTCCTGGTGGGAGGATGGGCCAGGCTGTGCTTGGGGCAGGCAGTGGCAGTGCTGCTATGGTGGGGCTATGGTAAATTTTAGGGTGGCTGAAGCCCCCTATAGCCCCCCTTCAGCACCAACCCTGAGTGCAGCCTGGCCCAGGCCCCCACCAGGAAGAGCTTGGCACTGCCCTGGCCCCAGCCCACAGTGTGACCTGTCAGCCCCATGTTCTTGGGGAACCCTGACACAGGATGCAAACTGTCTGACTCACAAAGAATCCCCCCCCACCTAAACAGAAACTGATTAAAATGCAGTGAGAGACACACCTAAAACCCTCCAGATAAGGGTGACAAGAGTGAAACAACTGCCCTAGGTCTCATTTACATTTGGGATGGAACCAGATGACCATTCATTTACATAAGAGATGGAGAACAGAAAACCTGAAGCAGAGACTGCAGTGAATTCTGGGATCAGCGAAGCAGGGGAGCACTGCATGATGGGGAATCTGTGCTCCAAATGCTCATCAACCCCCACACCCAGCTCAGCATTTATCAGACAAGTTCTAATCTGGATTTACAAAGAACTTTTCCTCCCCTCCCCCCCACACACCTCCAAGCAAAAGTAAGTTTACTAGGCATCTCAGGCCGTACATTCCCTGGTCCCACTATGGAAGGCCTCTGTAAACTTAATTGGCTAAAACTCGGTTGCCAGGTTAGGGAATGCTGAGGCAATATACCAAGTCAGAGGGGGTATGGATAACATTTGAACAATGGTACAGGGTTCATCACAGCGTCCAGCCCGTTGGAGCCCTGACCACAAGTGTTATCATACTTTTCCCGAGACGACTGGTGGAAGTCCTCTCCACAACAGGTTATGAACACTCCAATAATAGCCTGAAGTCTGTTAAAAGATCTGTAGTAAGTCTGTAGTAAGATATGGAAAAGTCATGCTAAGCTGAGGCTTGTTCACAGCAAGTAAAAATTCAAAAACCTGATGCTGCAATCTATTGTTTCTGAAGACACCAGGAGATATCCCATCAAGTATATGTGCTATCCATAGGAATGATAAGCTGGCTCCTAAGTATGTGTTTCCTGAGTATCAGTCAGGTTCCTGAGATGTTCCAATCAGATAACCCCTTGTCAACAGAAAAGACAATTTGATTTACACTATTGAGAATGATTGAAAGAAGCTGAACTGAGGGTATAAAAATCTGTAGAAGAAGCAGCAGTGTGTGTGCTGACACCACCCACTTTCTTCTGGAGAGGCTGAAGGAGGCAGATCATCTCCCTTCAAGGATCATGCTAAGAACTTTAACCTGTCAGATTTGCAACTCTAGTACCTTGGACTGGTGAGATCCCAGCTCGCTCACTCTCTTCTCTCTCTCTAAGCATAGATTTCTGAATTTCAACTGTATTAGTTAAGTTTGAGCTAGGTTTCCCCAAATACTTAGTGAAACCAAGCTAATACTGTAACTGTTTGTGTTTGTTTTTCTTTTGCATGTCTATTACTACTAGTGTCATTATATATTTCATCTACTTAGCAATAAATAACTTTTATAGTCAAACTGGTGGTAATTGGGTATATTTTTCCTTCTTTATTTCTCTTTCCCCACTTGCTATGCAACAATGCTCCTTTT
>NW_017728886.1:131850644-131893469 GCF_001723895.1 Crocodylus porosus
GATAGCTCCACTGGGGGTGAGGGCTTGCAGGGGGAGAGATACAGCTCTGTATAGAAACACCAGTAACACAAGCAGCACATTAATAGAATTACCAAGACCCTAGCCCTAATAAATGAGCACACCCCAAAGTAGCAGGCAAATCTGGTAACAACAGTGTCAGGCTGCCCTCACCCCACATGCAGATCCAGGGGCCACATGCCCCCCATGCCCTCCCGGCGTGCATGCAGTGGCGAGAACTGCTCCTATCCCCACATCCCCCGGATGAGCCATGGCTCTGTCCCACACTCCACCCTACCACAGCTGTGCAGTGCCTGCCCCTGCCCCACTCCCTCCCTCACCGCAGGGGCCTCGATCTATCACCTCCATGCCCCTTCTGTCACAACAGACTTTCCAGCTGGATGCTACTCTGCAAGCAGCCCAGCTGCATATTGGCTATTGGATCAGTATCAGCTGATATGGCTTGTTAAAAATTGGGCATTGGTATCAGCCCAAAAAATCTCTATCAGGCTAGTAAGGAGAGATCAGAGCCACGTGATTAGGTCTTAAGGCTATACAGGTGCCCTGAGGTACTGACACCTCTCTCCTGAGAGTGCCCACTCATTTTAAAGGCAGAATTGAGACCGGAGGAGTCCAGGAGGGATCTGCTATCTATTAGACAGGTTGAGGCTTGTTCTAGGACCCTTAAGATGCCTACATTTCAATCCATTAAGGACATCAAGATGTGGCAGGTGAGAAGAAAGGGAGGGTATCTTAGAGGCAGAGCACGGCATGAGTTGGGTGATCAGGGATCATCTCACACACAAATCTGGTTCCAATTACACATTTTTTCAGTAGAGGATTGAGTCTGCTTGGATTGACAGCAAAATATGCAAAAAAGTTTTATGTTGCAGATGAGACATCTGTAATGCAGATTAGAGGGAATGCATTTTATCTTTATTTACTATGTGTTTATACCTATTACTTAAACACCATATACAGAGTTTCTTCTCTTCAATCTACTGTTATTATTAAGCAAAAAAAATTAAATAAATGTAAATTAGTATATGGCAAATGCCTAGAATTAGAACATTTATGATTATAATATAACCCAAGAGCTTTATATAACCAAGGTTTAGGTTGAACACACTGCTCCACAGCTTACCTTCCTCTCACTGGTATGGCAAGAGCCTCTGGTAACATTTCCAACTATTTCAACCCCTTGCAGCACCTACAGCTGAACTGTGGCATTACAGGATTCTTTTTTTGCATTATGATGAAATTCTTAGGTTTATACCATGTGTTGTCTTAAATTGGGCTAAAGAAACAAGTGTGACTAGTAGATTAAATCTGAGCTAAGTTTTGGATTCAAAGTGAATCATTACTAGAGTCTGGATTTGGTTCTAATAGTTCTCCATGAATTTAGATTTAGAAAAGTACACATTTCATATGATAACCTCTTCTCACAGAATTTCTGCCCTTTCAAGGGGAATCATTCCGATGATTTCAAAAGATTCAACATAATCTGAATTAGAAAAAAAAGACCATTTTAATTCTAGATGCCGTACAAAAAATGCAGAAACTGTTAGTGATCAGTCACTCACCCAAGCACAATTCAAAATAGCTTAGACACAGGTTCTGGCATTGGCTCATATCTAGTAATTAACATGGTTTGATATGTTAAATCTGTTATTACCATGTAAGGCCAAATTCTATTCTACCTATTTGGCATCTGAGTAGTCTTAGGCACCTAAGTGAGATGTTGTCTGAAAGTCTATTAATGCATCTATTTTTGTAACACACTGGGTATGATTAAATGAGATCCTATACTGCACATTAGACTAATCTAACATGTAGTAAAGCATCACCCTCTACACATGCACGGGACTTAATGTGCAGTAAATTAAGCTAATGCACTGTTTTCTAGTACCAGGAAATACAGGTACTAGATTAATGGCACATTAGCTACTGTGCAGTAACACAATTTGCTCCTGGTCAGCCCAGGCAGCTGGAGGCCTGCTGCTTCCTAGCTAAGCCCAAATGTGGGGGGAGCTGTCCCGAGGGCTGGGACAACTGTGTCTTAGCCATGCAAAGATCAGGTCCCTGGAGTGAACTGTTCTTGTTGGGAGCAAATTTGCTCCCAACAGCCGCACAGTTACGTGGGGAGGGGCACAATTTAATGCCCCTGAATTTTCTGTGAAAAAAATTCAGGTGTATTAATTGCATGTGTAGACGCACCCACAGTCATCTTACCTTTAAGACTGAGTCCCAGAAAAAGCAGCAAGGATGAGACAGCCCACCCACCTTTTCCAATAATGGATTTTCAGGGACCTAAGCAAAGTATAGAATCATACTCTGGCACCCAAAGTCCACTTACATGCCTAATGAATGGCAGAGAATCTGGCCCACAGTTATTAGAAGAAAAAGTACTGAAAAATTAGCGTGCCACATTAAGGACATTCTCCAAAACTGAATCTTAGTTTCAAACTGCAAGCAGGAATGAAATAGACTCCATTAAAAACAGGGAAGTTAGCCATAGAGAGCAAAGCACTGACTCCTAGATATTCAGAGGTTGAATAACCCCCTAGATGTGAACAACTCTGAGATGTAAAGAGTTCTTAAATCCCTGCAGAAAACAAACAGTTGCTGAAGCTTCAGGGTATTCAGCTTTACTGTTCACATGTATCATATTGTATTATGTTGGCTTGATCTGTGACATGGGATCAGAATCCAGGACCTAGAATTCAGAAACATGGTTTGGATCTTTCTCTGATAACAGTAGAGGTCATGAGCAAAGCATGAAAGGAACAAAACACTGATACTACAATGTGTAGCAAGAATCATTGCTACTTTCTGGAGTCTCCATGGGGCAGTCAGGGAACAGATAGGATGGGCTAATTACATAGGGACTCTTGAGTGATGAGCAGGCTATAAAAGCATACCACATACTAGGGTTCTGAAGTATACAATTAGTAAAGGTATCACCTAATTTGTATATTTTGTACCCCTTAGGAAGGTCAGAGGCAGGATAAGCAGTTTTAATAGTGATACACTTAGAAAGTGTTAGGGTTAGGCCAGTGAGTATTCCCCTGAAGACTGGACTATGTGGAATGCCACCCGACCAAAGCTCTGAGTTGAGCCCAAGCATAAAATGAGATTAGAACTGGATGACTATTTTTGAAAATGATAACAAACTGCACTCTGTGCTATGATCTGTGGGACCATGTTCTTTGTTACTGGCAAATATTCAGAGGACCAGCAATTATTAGGAGTGTTTGCAACCTGGGTGCTTAAACTAACATTCATTAAACAAAATATTCAGCCAAAAAAATTCTGGATATTTGTTCTTCAATATTCACCATTTATTAGTCACTACATTAAAATTCTATAAGGTTTTACATGGCTCCATCTTTACAGAGGCAGGAAACTTCTCTACGTCTCACATGTAGTGTTATAATAACCTTGCTCCAGTGTTGCAACTTTTCACTTCTCATGTTCAATGAACAGACTGGGACTGTTGGTAAGATCAGCAAAAATGCCTTGGTCTCTAGGTAAGACTGAGATACTGAATGAGAGCTAACTGACTGTTGTTCTTTACAGATAGGACAGAAGTGATGTCAGTTGCTTGGGAGAAAGAATAAGAGGATGAAAATTTTAAGTGTCCCTTTTACTGAAGATACCTGCAATTCATTGGTCAGATTAGAAATGAATAGGTCAAACTGGACATGTGAAAGTCAGGTAAAAATAACAGACAGATCAAGTTTTAGACATCTGTGTATATCCAAGATGTTACAGTGATTCCTGTCAGAAATATCACCAATCACCTTATTACCTTAGGTTAGACTATTCTTCATAAAACTACACTTTGAAACCACACAGTCAAAATAGGGCAGGATTCAATAGCTCAGTTGGTAAGCTGGTATCATTGCTGTAAATATTACCCCCTGATCTGTACTTACTGTGCAAATTTCCATTTGTAAACTAAGATGTTTGATCCTTATAGATTTAAGTATTTTATGATCTCACTGATGCCACAGGGGTTTTTCACAAGCATTTTACTAGGCATGTCTACACAGGATGCTACATCATCATAAAGATGAGCTATGTCTCCGTAGCTTGTTGCTACAGTGATGTAGTGCCAGCAGACATGAACCATGGGAACTGAGCAGTAACCTGGGGAAAAAACTCATGTGGCATCAGGATTGTACAGTAACTCCAGTTAAGCAAGTGGATTTAGAATTGGGTTATGGAGCCACCTGAGGACTCACTAGTAAGATCCTTAATAGGAAGACAATCTTATTCATTCACAAGTGATCAACCATCAATTGATAAGCAAGTATGAAATGCTTAAGCAAGTACTAAATGACTGCACAGTAACAACTGCACAGTCTGGTGCACGTGTAGGTGTGCCCACTGTGAAAAAGACAAGCTGTGCAGTAAAGCGTCACTGTCTACATGTGTGACTATGGTTAGGCTGCAGTAAACTACTTTATAACAGTGTAAAATAGTACTGTCAGAGACTGTTCTATATCAGGAAGACCGTATCTACATGTCACCCTACAGAGACATAATGACACGCTACATTTGCCGTACAGCATGCTACAGCACTGTAGTGATCACATAGGTCTACAGGTGATTGCCAACTATGTTGCTATAGCACTCTCCCAGCATAATGCATCACTACAGCGATAAAGCAGCAAAATCTAACTGTGCACCATGTTCATGGTTCAGTAACCACCCATACTGTGCTGCACTGCAAAAGGAACTATTAAAGCATGGGAATGTGTAGACACAATCAGACATCACTATCTTATGCCAGGATAATTGACTATAATTATATGCACATGTAGACACTGCACCTGGGAGTAGTTTACTCCAGCTCAAACTGCTCCAGAGTTTATTGCTGCTCATTAGTTGCATGTGTAGATACACCCAATGGGCAATAATCACTCAGATGTGCTCAGTGGGTGACCTGCTTTTAACTGTCAAAGCATGTCATCCTGGCCCCAAATAGTCAGGAAATCAATCACCTATTTTGCTCTCCAGCTGGGTCCCTAGTGCCAGCCCTAGGCAGGCTCCTCTGCCTGGGTCCCACCACTTGTCTCACTAGCAGGAATCCTGGTGTTCCATGTTTAAAAATTGCAAATTCTCTGGTAAAAAAATCCCAAATTCATTCTTTAAAATACCAAAAAAAATTTGTTTTCCATGATTAAAACCACTATTAATACCACATTATTAATTACCATATTGCCCAACTGACTGATTGATCTCTTTCTATATATAAATCCTGGTGCTTCCTGTTTAAAAATTGTAAAATCTCTGATAAAAAATCTGAAATTCACTCTTTAGGCTTTGGTGTTTGCTTTTGTTTTTTATTATCAAAGAAAAATCAGAGATTCCCCTGACCCCTTCACTAACCAGGATGTGGGGACAGGTGCACCTGCAGCCACAGCTGCCACCAGCAGGTCCCATCCTGTGTGGCAGCTGAGCATGCAGGATATGAGATGTGTGTGGGGGGGGTGGATGTGGGGTTTGTAGGAGGGGGATTGGAAGAAGTGGGGGGGTAGGTGTGCGGTTCTTGGGTGTGCGTGTGGTGAGGGTGAGGGGGGTTCAGTGGTGGATGTGTAGGAGGTGTGGGTATAGGGGGAAGTGGGATTTGTGACTGGGTATGTGGGGTGTGGGGGGGACATGGGGTTGGTGTGTGAAGGGATGTGTAATGTGTGAGGAGTGGTGGGAGGTGTGGGGGTGATGTAGGATGTATGGAGGGATGTGGAGTTTGTGGGTGGTTTTGTGAGTGGGTTGTGGGGGGCCCCACATGCCTGTCTTCCTACCCACCCTGTGTGGCACTGGCAGCAGCAGCCAACCAGGTCATTGGGGACATAGCAGCTAGTTTCCCAGCCTGCTAGTGCACAGCTTTGGACAGGACTGGGAAAGCCATGCACTACCAGGGTGGGCCAGGCCAGGTCTGTTCAGCACAGAACTCACATTAGGCAGTGCCACATTGCTACGAAATGTGCCTGCAGCCAGGCCATGGCCCCAGTGATCCAGCTGGCTGCTGCTGCCAGCACTGCAGGAGGCAGGTGGGTAGGACAGGTATGTGGCAACCCGCATTCAAGCCTCCTGACACACCCCCCCACACCCCACCCCTATAACCCCTCCCACCCCCACATCCCTGCTAATGTACCTGGGACAGCACATGAATCCAGGTCATGCTGCTACCTTTCCCTGCTTCTATTTACACCAGCAAGCTAAGGGAGCATTCTGGGGCTGCAGAAGCACCATAGAGATGCACTGGCCAGATACCAGAGTATCTCTTTGGAGGACCCAGCCTCCGAGTTTCCTCAGGGCACATTCCTGAACTGTGCCTTACCCACTTTTTCTGTAGGTTTTTTTCTTTTTTCTTTTTTGAAACTTCAATTTCCAGGTATCAAATTAGAGTCTGCACTGCATATTTGCAACACAGGGAAATTTTTTCCATTCCTAGCATGCCTCTTGCAGTGTCTCAAACTGCTTTGAGATGCCACAACAGGCACATGTGCACTTGCCTGTCACACCCAGGGAGATTAAAACAAATCATATTGCTGAATTCCAATACAAAAAGTTTCCTGAGGTCCCTTCCAATCCTGATTTTCTATGGGAAGTTAAAAAAATAAGATGATACTGGTATTTCTTCCTATAAATCTTGTTTGCTTTTGTATTTCTAAGGAAGAAATGAGTTGCTATGGTTTTCATTTGAAATAATAATACTTTGGCTATAACTTTTAGCTCAAGGAAAGAAAGAGGGGTTAAACACAAAGACAAGGCTTTTGTATTTGAATATGAAAGCTTTGGTAGCACTTTCTCAGGTGTGGTATTATGTGGGTTCAAGAAGTTCAAATATGTTATTTTGTACACCTATGTTTTTTCATTTTTAATGGGGCTTGAGTTGCACATGTGAAACATGTACTTGCAAGGCAGTGAAATACAGAAGTCATTAATCATTTGCTAATAAACTGCCCCCACAAAAAGATACATCTCAGGTATCAGTTTTTAATGGTGATCAGCATACAGTCTCCACCAAAAGTGCACAGCTCTTTAAAGTATATGTAATTAGGTATGACAACATATTGTTCTGCTGTATCTGTTGCTCTATTGTAGATAAACCAATGAATATCCAAAGGATTTTTAATTTAACAAAAAGAATACATGTATTAAAAAATCTAAACACGTTTTACAATTGAAAAATTCCTCATTTTAGAATTTTAGGGCACTTACACACATGCATCAAGGCTACTTCGACATACTGTAATAACAGCACATTGGAGCCGACACAATTAATTGAATCTGCTAGAGTGTGGTAATTACTGAAAAATGGTGGTGGGGGCACTTTAACCAAAGCTCACAGAATGACCTTTAGTTAAAGTGCTCCTACTACCATTTTTCAGCATAGGGAGACTACTACACATGATGCTCCAGGCACTTAAAGTACCTTCCCCACCCCACACCCCAGAGCACAATAAATACAAATATAAATGCCCTTAGAATTTCATTGCTTTAAAACAGGAATATTTTGCTCTCTCAATATTGGAAGCATTTCTCAATCAATTATTTTACCCATCAGAGTGAAAAAAGTAGTATTCAAAAGATCAGTATAGAAGACAGAAGAATGAAAGGGACAGACAACTAAGATAAAACCTGGGTTCATCTACACATGCAATTAATGCAACGTGATAAACTCTATCACTGTTTGCACTACAGTCAACTGCTTACAGGCTCAGCATCCACATGTGTGCCCAGGACAAAAGCAATATGAGCTGGGGTGGAACAACTCTAGACTGACCCCACTCAGGCCCAAGCTCCAGATAGCAACATCAGGTGGCAGAGAGGTTGCTTGGGACATAAGGATGAAAAAGTTCCGACTGTTGGCAGCTCCTGCACTTCAGCATCCTCATGCCCCATATAGCTCTTGTCACCATCTACGCATGCATTTTGACAGAGTTAAATACTCCACTGTAAAATAGTACTATCCTCTACAGTACTATCATATGGCATAATTAATTTACTACACCCTAACACCAGCCCACGTGCAGTTAATCATGGTTAGGCCACCAGGGGGAGACAGAGGCAGAGTCCAAGTCACAGATCAAGTCAGGTTCCTAGAGCCAGAGATCAAATTCAAATTTGAATTGGTGCCACAACATTTTTGTTTATATCAGATTTTGAGATGTTTAGTAGGCTGTCTTGTATCAGGCAGGCTTTTATGAAGGGCTGCTTTATGAGGTTTGAGGCTTGCCTGCTTTAAATAATTATTGTACGATTGCTAGATGCTTGTATCATAACCACAAAGATAGAAAAGTTGCCCTTAGTAAAGCGCACATGTAGATGTACCCCCTGAATATGTTTTTGAAGAATGTATATGTAAAAGAGTAGCAAAATAAAAGGCTCTCTCATGCTATCATTTCTCAGTCTCATGGACTCTACTGGGGATTTCTTCTCAAGACTGATGGCACAACATGCTCCAAACAAATCAAAAAATGCAAGACCCTCAACACAATAATTACGTTTGTATTCTAATCAATTACTAAATAATGACTCACTGGAAAATGTAAGTGAAAAAAGAAGAGAGAAAAGAGAAGGTACAAAGGTAATAGGATGAGGCAAGGAAAAAGTGCAGCAGAAAGATAGAAAATAAGACAGTGATATCCAGCACCCAGACAAACTGTCTTGTAATACAACTATTTTGTCAGGTTATAAAGGCTTCTTTATAAGTAACTTTAAGTCAGGCTAGCAATCAGAAACCCAGTGACAGCAGGTTTTTTGTTGTTTTTAATAAACTCTGTTCCTTTGAGAAGCAAATTTGAAGCACTACTGACAATCCTTTTCTTTACATCTAGAACTGGTACAGGTATGGCAGAGTGCACTTTTACCCCAAATTTCTTGCATCTGAATTTCTAGATATCAATCTCTGACTCTTCCCCAAAATGATATACCCCAGACTTCCACCCTTGCTGGCTAACTGCCAGGGGCCCTGAAAGGCAGTCCACCCTGAATAAGTTGCTCAGCTGGCCAACTATGCTAAAAGCTCTAACTGGCAGCCCCACATGATGAACCAGCTGACCACAATTACGGCTTCCTAATTTGCTGTTGGGGAATGTAGCCTCCCCATTTAAGCACACTTGTAGCAGGAAACTACAAACTGGTCAATAAACTTAGCTGAGGGTCTGCTCTGGATCCTGTGCTGTTTGGTTTTCCAGCTTCTGAACCTGTTTGACTCTGTTTCTGAACTCTGGCTTATGGGAACATTGCTTAGTTTTGGTAATTTGATCTCTGGCTCCAGGAACCTGACTTGATCTGTGACTTGGACTCTGCCTCTGTCTCCCCCTGGTGGCCTAACCACGAGACTAGACCACCTATGAAATATTCTTCCCATTATCAAGCTGCCTATGTGATCATGAAAGTATGATGAGCAATCCACCATATGGGTTTCACTGGGAAATCTAGTTTCTGTAACAGCACACAATGTGGAAAAGGCACTGATTAGTAGTGACTGTAAGCCAAAATAAATGCATTAAGTTATCTAATAAACTGATTTCAATAGTGTGAATGAAATCATCTGTGCCCAGGACTGGCACAAGCATATGTAGAACGTAAGGACCCAAGGTCCTTGTACTCAGCTCATTGCACAGAGGTGACTTTCATTATAAATACTCAATACAGCATTTAAGATGTCGAGTTTCCATTTTAATTTATACAGACACACACACACACACACACACACACACACACACACATATACATACTACTAGCAAATTGCCTGTCAAGAATGATAAGGGGGTGGGCAGAGATGGAGCCCCACATCCAGCCCTGCACCTTGCACCCACCACTGCAGGTCCAGCCCTGCTCAACTCCCCCCCGAACCACTCCGGGTCTGGTCCACCCTCACTCCAGCCCCCCACCACTGTGGGACCAGCCCAGCTCCACCTCCCACCCCTGCCACTCCAGGTCCAGCCCTACTCAACAACTCAATTACCCACCCCACTCCAGGTCTGGCCCTGCTCCACCTTCCCTCCCCTCACTACTCTGGGTCTGGCCCCACTCCACTTGCTCCCAGGTCTGGCCTCACTCCACCCCCCTCTACCAATCTGGCCCCACTCCACCCCACATCCCTGCCATTCGGTGTTTGGCCCTGCCCAACTCCCCTCTCCCCCACTGCTCCAGGTCCAGGCCCACTCTACCTCACCTCCCCACCACTCTGGGTACAGCCCCGCTCTATCCCACCTCCCGACCACTCCAGGTCTGGCCCCGCTCCACCCCCCCCACTCTGTGTCTGCCTGGCCTGCGTCCACCTCCACCTGTCCCTGCCCACCGCTCCTCCCTCTCTGCCAGTTGTGCTGAGGGGCAGGACTGTGATCCCTCCTTCACCCTCAGACAGGGAGGTGTGAGGAAGAGAGCCGCTGCCCAGGCAGCCAGGGTGTGTTTGCTGCCACCATAAACTTCCCCAGCAACTTGGGCACATGCAGCCCAGGCCATGCAGCCAGTCACTGCCTACTCTCTTGGTGATGCATGCACAGTTGCCCAAAAGTGTTATGGATGGACAGACATACAGACAGACACACATACAGATAGACTAAGTCTTTTATTTTATTACAATATATGCACCTTCACTTAAAAGCATGCATTTAACTATATGTTTTCAGCCTGTTTTGTCATTTGGCCATTTACAATCAGATAAGGTATGTCATAGATTCATAGATGTAGGGTCAGAAGTGACCTTGCAGATCTTCTAGTCCAACCCCCTGCCCTGGGCAGGAGAAAAAACTGGGCTCAAATGACCCCAGCTAGGTAATCATCAAGCCTCCTCTTAAAGACCCCCAAGGTAGGAGCCAGCACTACTTCCCTTGGAAGCTGGTTCCAGATCCTAGCCAGCCTGATTGTGAAGTAGTGCCTTCTAATCTCTAGTCTGAACCTAGTGTCAGTTCATCATGAATTGATGTCTAGTCTGAAGCTAATGTCAATGCATTATAGTTCCACACACCAGCATAACTCTAGAAAGCATAGCTCTACCTCTCCTCTCTTCTTTAATCTTGTATTTATAAGCAATATTATGCCTCATTTCATTGATAGGCTCTGCAGAGGCACCAAGGTCCACCTTTCCAGAGTTCATTTCAAGATCAGAGCCCAATATATCTTGTTAATGTACTACTATTCCTATAATTAAAGCTATTAGTTCTGAAGTAAGTATAAGCAGACCTGGTTCTATACCACTGAAGTCAACAGAAGATTTTTTCCATGACTGTAATGGGCAGACACTCAGATCTTATACCTTTTCTTGCCCATTCATTTACACAAATTTAAGCAAAATGATTTAGAGAATGATGAGTTAAGTGTAATGCTCAAACTGTATGTAGGCTAGGCCCCCATTCAAAGTTGCATAAATTTAATTTGAATTGGTGCCACAACATTTTTGTTTATATCAGATTTTGAGATGTTTAGTAGGCTGTCTTGTATCAGGCAGGCTTTTATGAAGGGCTGCTTTATGAGGTTTGAGGCTTGCCTGCTTTAAATAATTATTGTACGATTGCTAGATGCTTGTATCATAACCACAAAGATAGAAAACAAACAAATTAGTACATTGCAGAACTCCTGAATGATTAATATAATTTTTCCTCCAGAGTTCTGTAATTCTAAGAAGGCTGATTACAAGTAAAATCATTTAATTAGCTTTAAGTTGAAACGAAACATAACTTTGTGTCTATTAAATATTTATGTACACCACAAAAATACTGTTTATTTAATTGCATCATGAGACACCTATTAATGTGACATGTGGGTAGTGCATATTTAATTTAAAATATCAATTCTACTTTCACTTTGGATAAAATACAGAAGCACCATTTGAAGGACTGGTCAGAAGTTGCTTTCCTGGGAAGCCAGAAATGTGAGTTCACATACCTTTTGCTGAGAAGCCTCTAGAATCCAGTAGATCTTCAGCTTCTTCAGAAAGTGTTCTGACCAGTAGGATACTGGGCAAAAGGTGAAGGGACTAAGGTCCTCTTCCAGCTGCTCTTCTGCAAACCTCCCAGAGTTGAACATTTGCTTAGTATAGTTAGTCTTCATCATGAATTGAGAATTTACCCAGAGTACATGCTTTTTATAGGAATTTAGGTGGGGATAAACATTTATGTAGTTAATTCATAGATTAATCATAGCCTGCTCAATTGACCAAGTCTAGTCTCCTAGGCAGGGCCAACCCATCCTATCCTGTGAAACCTGTGGCTGCAGGGGGCCCTACAACCAATGGGCCCCCTGCATCCGGCCGCTCATCAACCCTCCCCACTCCTACACTGGCTTCACGTCTGGCTGCTCAACCCCCGCCACCATCACTGACACCACTGCCAATGGTTTCTTTGGCTGCTCATCACCCCTCCCCCCCACTGCAGGGGGTCTCATAAAATTGTAGGCTGGCCTTGCTCCTAGGGCTATTTCCAGGCCATAGTACTTTTAGACCCTAACTCTATGTGGCACCCAACAACTAGGGAGATGACAATCCATAGCAAGCAGGGAGCAAACAAATTGCTTGCAACAGCTTTATTTAAAATGAAGACAGCTTTGGACTAACTCCCTCACTTACATACAGCCTGTGAACACAGGGAGCCACCTTAAGCAATAGCTTTTCCACATTTTACACACTTTGGTTCATGCTCATTACCATTTATTTCACTCTCACTCCTCCTTTGTTCTACCCATATCTTCTCCCTTTCAAGCCCTGCCTCTGTTTACTGTTTGCTTCATTAGCATGGAATTGCATTTTACTCATTTACATGTCTTTTTGCTATGAGCACATGTCTAAGACCTTGACTCCTGCTTCCCTTGGTCACTTGAACTGTGACCAAAGCCTGGAAGCTTCTGGAGGCTTCTTTACCAATCACCATTCACCTTTTTGCATATGGTTATTTCAGATTCTGTTACCAATTACAGGTTGTCTTTCACATTCCAGTCTGTTTTTCAGTCCCATGTTTTACCATCTTCCACATTCCTGAGGCTTCACCTCATTCACAGCACACAGACTGACACAGACTCACTTGAAGCTGGCTGACACTGTTAAGATGGTTACTTAACATAAGCAAATGGCTGGCTTAGCATAAGTATTCATAAGCAAAATCTGCTCCATCTCCTAACAATAGCTGTTGGGCTGCACCTTGTTCTTTACACAGTGGGCTCTATACTTTACAACACTACAATCTTGTTAGAAAACTGCTTGCCTAAATGTTTGCAATATTAATTTTAATATATCATTCTGCCTTGTGGTTGTAGCAAAACTCCCAGTTTTTCTTGTTTTTCTTTTAAAATGCATTCCCCTTCCCCAACCATTTTTTTACTTTTTCTTTCCCTCTCTATTCCCTATAGAGAAGTATAAGTGACCTAAGACATAGGATAAGCTTCAGCATTTTATTTTGGTAGCAAGTTGTATTTGTTTTGTTTTTTTCTCCTTCTTTATATTGTAGAATTATTGTGTTTATATTGATTTTTACTGTTCTATATTACTGTTTTACTAGTACTATATGATTTAGGCCTACACATGTAAGTTAGCATAAGTCACGTCAAGTTTCCATTTTGTTTGTTAAGTCTCCATCCTGTCCCCTGGCCCGGTTGTGCAACCCATGACTCACACCTACCCCACCTATGTAACTTGGTTCCTGAATGAATGGGGATGAATGAGGGTGCTTGAGTGACAATGGCAGTAGGTCTAAAATAGCTCCCTCTGAATAACCAAACCATCAACACCAATACCTGGACCAGCACTTGAAACCACCCTCATCATGCAAGAAACAAAAGATGAGGCAACCCACCATTGTGCCAAGGCTGCACATGCTCAGTAAGAACACCTGGAGTCCTCTGGAATATGACTGACATTGCCTGGACAGGTCCTTCCCATAGGAGATTAGAGGTAGTCTGCCCCATAAAAGGGGTAGTGAAGACTGACTCTTTGGGATGCCCTCTCCATCCTGACCAGCATCATGCCACACTACCTATCCAGTGAGAGGCCCTGCCGGTGATCCCCCTCTGGACAACACCTACTGGACAAGGACCCCTTTCCAGCCTGGATAGGTAGCTATTACCCCCCACCCCCTCTTCAACCAAGGACTTGGACTCTGCTTCTCTTCCCCACCTGAACTCCAACCTTCAACTGAGTCTCTTGCTTCTGCTGCCATTGTGAGAGTTCGTGTGTGTATGTGTGTGTGCATGTGTGTGTGAACTAATAACTTCATGGGGCTGTGTAGTGTGTTGTCTGTGTAATGAAACTGTTATTTGGACCCCTAAGTTGGGTTTTGCTTTACTGTGGTTTGTCCCTGCTCCAATCTCTGCTCCTCACCCCTCTAACTTCTGTCTCATTTCTCCCCCTCCTGCTTCTGGCTCACTGCCACATCCAACACCTGTCCTGAGCACCTCTCTGCCTCTAACCCCCCTGTTTCTTTGCCACTGTCTTATCCCCACTGCCTTTTCCTTTTCCCCTGAGCAACCAGGTTTCTGCCTCTGTTTCTTTCCTGGCTGTCCCCTCCTTGCCACCACTTATCTGCCCTCCCCCAATATCTCAGCTGTCTGCCTCAGTGTCCAGCCCCAGTCTACCTTAAGCAAACCCAAACCTCAGTTGCTCAGCCAGCTTCTCTGTAGTCCACTGGTTCTCACAACTTTCACTCCCTACACTTTAACTATTTCTCTCTCATCTTAACCGTCCCCCAAATATCCCAGGTACCCCAAGCACACACATACATACTGTACCATCCAAGTTGGGAACTCACCTGTGTGTATGTGTAGGTGGGCTGTATGTGTGTGAACTGGTGACTGTGTGTCATTGTGTGCATGATATACGAATTAGTGATTGGTGTCTAACTTTTGGGGTGTATAGTATATGTGCTTGAATTGGTGATAGTTATGCATGTTTCTAGGCTGGTTTGGATGTGCATGTGCCTGAGCTGGTAGTGTGTGTGTGTGTATGTGTGTATATGCACCTAACTGATTTTTGTGTTTGTATATGTGCAATTGTGTCACACCCTCCTAACAGTGCAATATTGAGATTCTGAGAGTTGGCCTGACCCCACAGGGCAACATGGTCAGCAACTCTGCTAGGCCACAGGTTACAGCCTTTTATTCAGCTGCAAATCCAGGGCTCCCCAAAAGCCAATATTGTCACACTAACAAGTGCCACTCAGCTGTCTTAAAAGTGGGAATCTGGGATTGGCAGTCAATTGTTAATTCACTCATTTGACCAAAAATTACAAAGGCTTGTCTAGGTGGACACTTGAGTCTTAGAGAAAGTCTGTGCAGGGATTTGTCTAGGGTTTCCTGTTGCATTACTTAATATGACTTAATGTTAGTTAGCAATGGGCCATGCATTGGGAAGGTCCACAGTTAAGAACAAGTTAGCAAAGAACCACCAGAATGAGCATGAATCATCATTACAACAGGGAAGAGTAAATGTATATTAAATAAAACACTGCTATTTTGTTTTGGTAGCATATCACAGCCACTTACAACTACTTAAAATTATCACACACAATACAGGGTAACAGAGATCAGAAAAGGGGGAGTTCTAGGAGCTGACGATAAGAATATCCAGCAGACCTTAAAATACTGACAACCAATAAGATTGACAAGAGATGTGAAGAGCCCTTCTAAGTTGGGTGGGCAGTCTGGTAAGAATTTGATTTCACTTAAAATTTAGGCAAAAATCAACACTTTGCATGGAATGATTTTATATTTACACAATCACATTCCAGTGAAAAATCATTCCCCAAAAAACTCTGATTAGCCTTTTGAAAACTTTTTAGTTAACAAAACCAACAGATAATAATCTCTGTACACAAATGGTGCAACCAAACTATCAAAAAGATGTTGAAATGTTTGTAAGGTTACTTTCTGAACAAGAAGAGAAGTAGCTGTCACTCAAGTAATCTACTTGCATATTCAAAAGTATGTGTATTCACGTAACTTAAAAACAAATCAGCATATTTCAAATTACAGTTTCTAAGTGGAGCTAATAATACGAATTATTACTAAGTGGTTATTTTTTATTTTAGTAATTTGCCCTATCTTCCATTAGATTTTCATCTTTAAATTCATTCTGTGCTAATTTGTATACATTTTATTGGAAGTAGAAGTAAGCAAGCAGAATTCTTTTGTAATATATACTTCTCACTATCTTTCAAAATATTGTGAGTTGCTTATTTCTTCAAAACTTAATATATAAACCAAATAAAATTGTACAGAGATTCAAGTGACTACTCTCTGCATCTACAAATAACCTTTGGCCACATATATAAACTTTAATGCCCATAATCATCATGCCACAGAATCAAGGGCTTTTGTGTTTATAAGAATTTTGGCATCCTATTTATTGATTATACACTAGGGAATCTTTTCACTTGATTTCTATAAATAAGTAGAAGAACAAATAACTGGACAATTTTCACTAGAAAGCATAAGCAGAAGATCAAATTATTATTGTTCTATATAATTTACACTGTGGCACAAAGACAGTATGCACGGTGTGCATGATAGTATCTGTAACTAGCAACTAATATATGAAGAGGGTTATTCTACAGTTTCCAAAGCTTCACACTGGCAACTTATTTTCACTGACAATTAACAGCAAGAAGAGACGCATCAAAAAGTGTCAAGGGGAAATTGAGATTTTGATAAAGTTCCAGCTGGTTTTAAATGGCTTTGACACTTAATTAAAAAAAGCTGATTTTTTGTTTAATTTTAAACACTATTATATTTTAACATCTTTATGCTGTGCAACAGCATTTAGTCCCTTAGGGCTCAGCATATTCAACAATGCTTATGAACCCATTTCATAATGTGAAACACAATTCAAAGCCAAATATGCCTCCATTGCAATGAATGGTAACTATGGTATTTCCCAAATCCCAGGAATTAGTGTTAAGAAAGACCCATGTCACACATTAAAAGTATGTAGGCCTAGAATTTGCTCCCTATTAACATTTTTCCATGAAACTGCTGGGAGCAGGGGAAGGTCTGGTGTGCTAGAGTTCCAGGACACACTGTCACCATGGTGTAAACATACCTTCAATTCACTGATAATTAATAAGCTGAAGGGTCGCAGGGATAAGATTCAATTTCTACTCAGTCCTTACATAAATAGAACCCCTATTCTCTGCAATGGAAATTTAATCTGAAAAAGGCCCAAAATCAATAGTCTAGATTTCATAACACATTAAGGTGGGAGTTATCTCTATGTTGTTAAACTGCAGTGCACCAAAAGTTACGTTTTAGAAGATTCTAAAGAAAATGAAACTTTTATTGTTATAATTATGCATGTGAATATCTTCAGGCCTTCATTTGAAAGAACTGAAAGATAACCTTGAATTTTGACTATAACAATAGGACCAATACCTACATAGTATGAACTCTAAAAATGTACTGACTACATTTATCATTGTTTTCACTTCTAAACGCAGAAGCAAAAAATTATGTTGGGGCTGGCTGGATCATCTTCTGCCTTCTACAGGAATAACTGAGATTAATGTAATCAAGGAAGTGAAGAAAGGAATAAATTAGGATGCCTACTTTTCTTGCATGATTTTTGGAGAGACAGAGGGATAATCATGTGCATCACTGGTAATGGGATAACATTTAATCATCTTTTTACAGGTGCAAATTAAAGATGGGCAAGATCAGAGTACAGAAAATTATTTTCTGCTTCCTTGTTGCATAAATCATTGTTTCATAAACATCTTGTATAACCCTTAATTCTTTACATCCATTAGGAAGTTGTTTGCTTTGTTTGTCTGATTCTTCAGTTTTGAGGTAAAATAGCATCAGGTACCAAACTATTTCAGACTGCAGAAGAAAATGGGGAGAGAAGGGAGAAACAGAGCAAAGACAGGATTAGGGCATTCCTCCAAAAACATAAAATGGAAAAATAAAAACTTCCTTGAATGTTTATTGTGGGAATGATGAAAACACAAAAGACTGAAAGATATATTGATAGGGACACAAGCGAACAAGCTGGCTGTCTATAGGCAGAAGAGTTATTACAAAGGATATGGGATGCCTGCTTGGAGAAATCAAAAAGCTTTTAAATTTTTAAGGACATGTTAGCTAAGCAGTTTGGTCTAATGGAAGAAAGCCAGGAAAAAAAAAACAAAGCACAATGGCAAATAAGCACTGTCAACATCCTTGGCATTTAGATATTCAGTTTCTGGCTAAACAGACTATCATGGGCAAAGTATTTAACTTCTGCCTTATTAGAAACAGAAATACCTGGAAGAATTCTTTGCATATGCTGGATAATAAGATATGAACCACCAAAACCCAACAAATTTAAATTTTGAGTAAATTCTTATGCTGCTGCATGAGTTAACGTGTTTTGCAGTGAGTGATAATGAATAAAGTCAAAGAGCGACATCACAACTAGGATCATCAGAGTGAATCACAAGAGAAATACAAGAAGGCAGGATTTGTTTCACTGCTTCATCCGATTACCCAAATTTACATAAACTAAGAAAGTATATAACAAAGCAAGTGGAAATATTACTTCTTAGCCTGTATCCTGCATTTTATGCTGAGACAATGCCTGACCTGAGATACATTAACAAGTTATACAGCTTAGTGAAAAAAAATTCATTTCATCCTTGAAATTTTGATCCAATCGCCTGCCTAATTTACAGAGGAATTAGGATTCCCAGCAGGCATATTTTCATCTTCTCTTCACTGTTCGAGAAAAACTAAACCATAGGAATACAACACAGTTTTCCTAATCTCATGAATGCCCGGTGGGCATCTCCCACTTTCACTGTTTCCACTGAGCACCACCCCACTACTCAGTTTTCTTCCAGCAGTTGTCATATCTTCATTCATTCTCTAAATACCAGGGTACATCATCCTTAATCATGTCCCTTCCTTGGGTCTTGACCCAGTCTTGGATTGCCTAATTTTCCTCTCACTTGCTCTGATTGTAGCATGAAAAAGAGAGCAAGCAATACAAAACCAACAATAACTAAGCAAAGAAGGAAAGTGCAAGTGAACTTGAAAAATCCACTTTTTCCTCAGTTCCTTCCCACCTGCTTCCACTCCTAGTATCACCATGCACAGGAGCAGAGGCAGTTCTTAACCTATCTCGAAACTCCTTTTCTGCTTCCTTTCCTGGGTCATTTCCTTATAATTCACAAGTAGCCTGTGGACATGGAATTGGAGGCAACAAGCATCCTGGCCTAACTGGTATCTTGGTCTAACTGGAATAGTAACTTACCCCAATTTGTCACCCTCCTTGTCATGGGTGACTGGTGCCACCTTAGTCGGGGGGGCACATGCCCCCCACAGCGACCAGTCAGTGACCAAGGGGGACAATCTCACTGACCAGTGGGAAGGTCCCCTGATGGCAAAACTCACCAACCAGGAAACAGCCATGGTGCTCCCGGAAGTGGCCACGGTGCTGCATCCGGCACTCCCACTCCCCACCCAGTGCTTGTGGGGTGGAGCACTGGTGCTCATTCCTGCCCACCCCCGCCCATCACCTAAGTGGGGAGTGCAGCCTGCCAGGGGTGCAGGAGCACTCTCAGGGTGTGCATGTGCACCCCTGTGCACCCCCTACATGTCACCACTGCCCACTGTGGTTCCCAAAGCCTGGATATACCCAAGACTTCTGTTAATGCACGAGGCTCTGTACCCTCCCTGAAGCCTAAGCAGCTGGTTGACAACACCTAACCAGCTATTCACCTACTTAAAGCCAGGGAAATGAAGAGGAAGTGCCTGGACAACAGAGTTCTTTCTGCTCCTGGAATGTGCTCTGGCAACTCTGCTTAACGCCCAAGTCCTTCGTTCCTAACCTCACTCACCTTTTGATCTCTTGGGTACTGACTCACCTCATTTTTGGACTCCACTCCCATCTTGATTTCTTGGTTCTCAGACCAGCTCACTACTGAATTTCACTTGCCTCCTGATTCTTTGGCGACTGACTTGACTTGCTGCTAGATTCTGCTTGCCCACTCCAACCCCAGCTTCAATGCCTTCCAGTCTGGTCTGGCCACCCACAGCCTGGCACTGATACTCTGCAACTCAAGTTCAGTGCCTCCAGTTTATATGTCCTATACTGACACCTAGGAACTAAAATCAATACAGGACAGATTTTTGAGAAAGCCTGGTTCAGGCCTGCTAAAAGCAATAAAGCAATAAAGCCTATGTTTATATGGCAAACTTAGTATGTCCAACAGCGGTACCCTCAAGTACACTGCTTCTCCACACAATCTGACTCCTGAAATGGAAACGGGTTAGTTAGATCTGTAATGTATTACTGGGTGACAGTGCCAATAAGCCAGCTGAAGCACTACATAAATACATCTAACTGCTTTAACTTCAAGATGCAGCATGTCTGAGGATGACACTGAACAGCACGGTAGGTATAATATTTGTACTGCATTCACCTAATACAATACTGGACACTTAAAATAACTTAGTCCATATTGCTCTCTGTGTCTCCATTCTCCTCCAGCCTTCTCCTGTCCCCACCATATAATGTGCTCTGATAACTTTGGTTCCCATCCCAAAGTTCCAGCTATCATTATATTAGGCTTGCCGCATGGAACTGGCCAGTCATTTGCAGCATTTCACAAATTACAAAGATATAAGTAGAGATCATGACTTGACCAAATACAGACAAGTTTGTGCAAGTTCTTTCCCCAAAAGATTTCTTAAGGCAACATGGAGAGGACTTGGCCACCTTAGAGTGTAAGCAAATTGAATAAATAAACAGCTAACACAAAAAACCCTGTGAACTGTATATATCCTGGGGGGGACACACATACAGTCCCTCTATAATGCAGGATTAACACATGACAGAATCTTAACATTAAATCACTATTCTATCATGTGCAGAGCAATAAACTTACCCAAAGTCAAAGCTACAAATCCCTGCCTGAATTCAGATGTGAGCAGTCTTCTGTAGTTGAAACTTTACAGGGCAAGTATATAGCATACTTAACAGAACATCACTATTCTACACTCAGTATGAGGAATGAACATATACAGATTAAGTTCATCATTATTTTATTGATTTTTAATTGTAATGAAAAGATCTGAAACGTGTGTATGCATCTATATCAAGTACATACATATCTGAAATGCATATATATCTATATTAAAGGAAGTATTTTTTTTTTACACAACACATAGATAACATGTGGAATTCATTGCCACAAAAAGTTGTAGAGGTAGATAGTAAAGCCAGGTTCAAAAAGGGATTTGACCAAGTCATGGATGATAGACCCATTAATAGCTATTAAACAGAACAGTCTGCAGTATATCCTTAGGCATCTCTAAACCAACGATGGTGTATGCCAGGAAGGATACAACAGGGGATAGATCACTCAGTATCTGCAGTGTTCATATGTTTTCTCTCTAAAGCATCCACTCCTGCTGCTGTCTGAGACAGGATGGATCATTGGTCTGATGGAGTATGGCCTTCCTGGTCATGTCCCCACATGCAGGGGTGTGTGAATGCAGCGGCACAAAAAAGTAGTGGAACAAATTTGCCTGCTACTTTTTGCTGCTGCACATACCCCTGCATGTGTACTGTGGCGTGGGGCAAAATGACTTGCCTCAAGCAAACTACCTACCCCACATTTCTTCTGGCTTCCAGCATGCTAGAGGAGCCAGGTTGGACCTAGAGGAGGGGAGACTTTTAGGGCCAGCAGCCACAGCATTTCCCTGGAAGACTCAGTCACAAGTTGCTTCGGCACATACTCGGAGCATGTGCTATACCGCTTTTATCTGCTGTGGGTTTTTTTGAGACTGGGAGTTCCTAGTATGAAATTGGTAGCATGGAGCATGGTACCATTTGTGTCACATGTGGTTTGCAGTGCTTCCAACAGGCTTGAGGCACCACAAATCCTTTGGGCATGTCCAAACAAGTGCAGTAATGAAATATGTGGCTCTGCAAACATGTCTGCAACACCAGTTACCGCATAGTCCTGTGTGCTCTGCACTGCAAGGGTGCACTGCCCAAGTGTGTGCTGCACTGGGTTTTTTTCCAAGGGTATTTTTGACCCCTGCAAATCCTTTGAGATGCCGCAATAGGTATATGCTTGCTCATCTGGATGAGCCCCTTAGGTTCTTATTATGAATAATAAGCAATAAATGTAAGGGGAACAAGGGAAGATTGAGAAATAGAAAAAATAAGTGTGCAAGGAATACTAAGCCCACTAAAGCTGGCAAAAATATCCTAAAAAAACTTTCTAAATTGCTTTAAACTTTTCAACGTAGTTATACATGCAAAACATGAGTGTTTCCACAGATGCCAATTGTGGCATTTCATTGTTCCAGGATTCAACATTTAAAGATGCCCTGTTTTTTTCCAGGGGAGTAAAACAGTTCTGCATGTTACTACTAAGGCCTGCTTTAGAGATGCAACCTGGGAAAAATTCAATATGAGTTCCTTGGGCATATACCCAAGAAAACACATTTTGGCAAAGGTGCCAGTGCTGTGTTCAAAGTTACACACACACACATACACACACACACATACAGACATAGCTATCTATAAATATATATAGCTAGATCTATAGGTATCTCTATATGTAGATAGATATCTATAGATCAAGAGATATTGATACTACTAGTACTTCTAGGACTAATACTTCTGGTCCACTTTCGGGTTTCCAGCCAAGCATGCAAGGGGGGCTCCCCGCACCCCTGTGGGATGTTTTATTCACCTCAGCATCACAGCGTTCAAAAGCTGTACCTGGTACCTCGAGGCATGTAGAAAAAACATTTAAAGCTGTGTCTATGTCCAAACTGCTGATTCTCCGAATCAACATTGAATCTTCATATTCGGATTCAGCCAATTTGAATCGGGGACAGTGATCCAAATCAACAATTGAATCACTGTCCCTGATTTGGGCTGAATCTGAATCGAATACAGCCTATTTCGCACACCCCAATAGATATCTATATCTATATCTATAGTCACACACACAATACAGACCTGTCCTACCCCATTTCCATTTCAGCATGCAGCTTATGTGGAGAAGCAGTGTACTTGAGGGTACTGCTATTGGATATAGAAAATTTGCCATGAAGGCATGCATACATACGAACATACTGATGTGTGTGTAGATATACGTATCTACACACACATACACATGTGTGTGTGCGATTTAATGTACCCCTGCCACCATTTTGAAGCATGGAACATTGAATACACGATATGCTGTGAGTGCTTTAATTAGAGCATCCTCTCTCACCACAGAGCATATGTAAACACACCCTCAGAGACTAACACATTCAGAAATTCATAAGCTTTCTTGTGTGACAGTCTACTTCATCAGATGCTCAAGCTGTGTCTATTTCTTTCTCAGACTTGAAGAAGAGTACTTTATGCTCTAATGCCTGTCTAAAATCTCTCCAAACAATTTAGTTAGTCCAATAAAGTATAATCAGCTCCCAAAATTACACTTTCTTAAAGAAAATTACCCTTGCTTCAAGCACCTACTCTGGACTCCTTTAAGAGACATTTGGACATTTATCTTGCTGGGATCTTTTGACCTCAGCTGACTTCCTGCCCCTGGGGCAGGGGGCTGGACTTGATTATCTCCTGAGGTCCCTTCCAGCCCTAATGTCTATGAAATCTGTGAAAATGTCATAGTTTTAATTTCAAGCAAGTTTTGTAATATTTAATTAGGAATTAAATGCTCCAGTATTTCATGAACAACTTTATACTTGTTGAGCTTGTGTTCTTCTTCTTTTTCCTATGGCTAAGACAAGCAATGGTAGAGAAGGCACAGGTTATTTAAGGTGTATGTTGAGGTTTGATAGCCAGTTGATGACATCCATGCTGTGTAAGTAGACTGCTTCAATCCCTCCATGATATGCCAATTTAGGGCAGAAGTTTGCAATGTGGCTCACTAATTGCATTTCACCTCATACGCAGTTCAGCGGGTCTTTGAAGCCCCATTTTTTTCAATACAAAGGCCTGTACAAATGTGGTTCCACGCAGTCCCATATTTACATTTCAGCTGGAAACCCAGAAGCTTGATGATCAGATCTCTGACCACTGTTTTATTTCACACTGTTGCTGCAGACTAGATTTTGCTGACCAGTGGCTCTCAGTGTCCAGACTGTGCAATGAAAGTTGGAGTGCGTGTAATCAGAAAGGTTTCCTTGACTTAAGCCTACATCTTGATGAGTGGGCAATATCTTCATACAACAGGAGTTCAGGGTCAGCAAGATCTTTCCATACTCTCAAAGTATGGCCAAATTCTTCTCACCGTAGAAGGAGTGATATTCTGTAACACAAGCAGCCATGGCAGTGGTGTAGATTTTAGAGCATCACTTACTACTCTAATAGTGGCATTCATCTGTGTACCGCTGTAACAAGTGTGAGGGCTTTGGCAGCAGATGGGAGTGCAGTATTCAGTTGTAGAGAGTACTAGTGCCTAGGTTGATCTATGGAGGGTAGGAGCATCACTTCCCCAGGATGTTCCAGTGAGCTTTTGTATAATGTTTACCCTTGTTGCTGTATTGTTGCTGGTAATTTGGAAGTGCTGGTGGTAATTGAGAGTTTGATCTAAAGTGACTCCAAGGTACTGTAAATGTTTTTGTGAATTATTTTAGTTCTACAAAACTGTAACTTTAGCATTTACTGACCTGAGAGTTGTTAAACTGGAACAAGGAACCAACCATCTTAGCTGCATTAGCTTTCACACGTCAAGTTCAGCAATAGTTCTCTAGGATATGCAGATTGTTTTCAAGGACTTTTTCTATTGCCTCAAAAGAATCACCTTGTGTGGCAAATGCAATACCATCAGCATAACTAAATTTACGCAATGCCATCAGCAGGATGTTGCTGGTATGTTGGCTGAAAAGAATCAGAAAAAGAGAGACCCCTGAGGGAGACTGTCATTTACCACTCACCAGTGACTCAAACCCTCACTGAGATGTACCGAGAATCTACAGTTTGATAAGGATCTGTTTATCAGTGAGAGAGTTGGTCTGCATTTGATGGCATGCACCAACTTTAGCAAAAGTCCTTTACTTGAAGTAGTTGCATATGCAGAGAAAATGTCTATAAATGCTGCACTTGTTTTTAATTTGCACTGAAATACAAGCTTAATTGGAGCTTGTCTACCACACTGAGACTGCACACATGGCCAGGTAGAGGTATGAGAATGAGAGTGAGACAGTAAAGGGTACCTTTATTTTTCAAGTATTTTTCAAGAACTGGATGAGTATATGACTGGTAACATAACTGATAACAATTAATTTCCCAGTCCTGAGCCTCATTCAAAAACCCCAACAGAAGCTAAAGCTAAACAGATTTTTGTCAAACTTTTTAAACATTTAACCTCTGGAATGAGCACAAATGTGAGAAATTTCTTTCAAGAGTTAATGGTTTGGAAAGTTATAAGCGCCAGAAATTAAAGACTTAAAATGAAAAGAACATCCTAACTGTAACTATTAAGCTTATACCCACATCACCTCAAGCTGTGAGTTCAGATCTCAAAAGATAAGTAGCATTAGGCTGGCTCAGTACTTGGATAAGAGCCCTCCAGGGAACAGTCAAGTAGAAATCCAATAGATAGCTTTCCTGCTGAGATACTAATGAACTAATGCCCCAGGCAAGGTGTTTGCAGCTCTAGCAGATAAGACATAAAACTATTGTCTTGTTCACCAGTGATTATAGATACCTTGACAATACAAGAGAGAATTCTGGTACCCTGGCTGAAACGTAATATATACATACATTTTATGCCTTCTTAAATTCTCTCTTTATCCTCATTTGGGTATAAAAGTCTTTTATTTCTTTTTCTGGAAGCAGTGCTTTGCACTGCTCAACAATAGTAACTGAATTTAACCTCACTTGGAGCAGCACATTCAACAAAAGCAACAATAGTTGATGACTATAGAACTGGGAACTGGGTACCCTTGAGCTCTAAAATGGTTATACCATATACTTACTATTTCTTCCTCCCTGATCAAGTCACATAGGCTGGATTATTAAACTCATACACCTAAATAAGACAAATTAGACACCTAAATAAGCACCTTGAATTCCAAAGTGTCATAAACCTGGCAGCTGTCATTCATTCCAACTCTTAAATTTAGCTTCTTGTGTTAAGTGATAGGTACCTCTAAAGTAATTTCATTTTTTTAAATGAAATCTTCATAATTTTTCAAGAAAGAAGCAAGCTTTATCACCTTAAACCTGAAACCCTGCTCCTGCCTTTGTTAGAAGTAATTTGCATCACCACAGAGCCCAAAGCTCACCACATCAGAAATTCCTTCCCAGAAGACCATTCCATCCTTTTACTCTTCTATGAAATATGAACAACGTATGCCCCTGTCAGCTGGTGGGGGCACAGCTGCACTGGCGGCGGTAAGCATGGAGGTCCTGCAGATGCTGCCGGAGCTGGCGGCGGTGGGGGCGGAGTGCTGAGCACCGACCAGGGGTTGGCGACCACCCGCAGGCATCACCAGCAGCACCAGTGGCAGCCAGCAGCAATCATGGATGGCCCACAAATACCGCCAGCAGTGTCAGCAGCACCTTTTTGTAGGGAGTGCGCCATCATGTAGGGTATGCAACCCCTGCGCTTTGCCCCTGCTGTGAAATGTGAAACAACGTAACCAGAAGGAAATATGACTACATCCCGCTTGCCACTAAACAACTTTGAGATAAACAGATTATTGCAACTTTTCTCTGAGGCTAAGCTGCATAAAATGAACAGTACCAAACAAGAGATTTTACCACACCTTTAATTCTCCTATGAAATAACTTTCATTTCTACCTGGGAGAACTTTTATAATCTTTTCTCCTGTGCCTGAAGAAGGGTGCTTGTGCCTGAGAGCTTGCAATTAAAGATTTTGTTTTGGGGAAAAATCTAGTTGATCTAATGAAAGATATCACCTCTACCATGAGTTCTGATTCCAGGGACCTATAAATAATTTTTGTATCTAACTTCAGCTGCAGCCTTTATTTCATAGAGAAGTAGGACTGGAAGGGATCTCCAGAGACCATCTAGACTAACCCACTACCTGAGGCAGGATCATCAGTATCCAAGCCATCCTATACAAACCCATAACCTAAATTCATCATAAAACTACCATCAACCCTGACACAACACAAAATATAACACTCTAGCCAGCCACAGGCAAAGCAGAGGTACCATGGCAAGCACAGGAACCCTGACAGCCAGCCTCCTGCTTCTGTAAAAGGTTGTTAATATGAACTCAAGAAGAGATCCTGCTACAAAAGGAAGGCAAAAATCCCTACAGCCCATAATCAATCTGACCGTGGTCTAAAATTCCTATCTTTCCCGAAATATGGTGATTGGTGTGAACTTGAGGAGGAAGGCAAGACCCTCTATCCCAGAACATCTGGTTTTAAGTCCCAGAAACACGTCAGTCAAAATCCCTAGTCTTGGCTGCAGCCAACACCCAGTGCCCTAAGGAAGGCTGAAAAACACCTGCCTGATATCTAGCAGAACAGGAAGGGGATGGGAGGGGGAGACAATCAGAAAAGCCCAGAATCATAAAAAATAGGCATAGCTATGCCTAGATCAGTGGTTTTCAACTGTAGTAAGAGGATCCCTAGGAGTCCACAGACTATGCTTGAGGGATCCACAAAAGATGACTATGTTGATGAGTCAAAAGTATATGAATACCCACTTACAATTCCAAGGGGTCCACACCACCTTAAAAAAATGTAGGGTACTCAAAATAAAAAAAAGCTGAAAACCACTGGCCTAGATCATCCCCGACCAGTGGCTGTCCAACTTCTTCCTGAGCACCTCCAGTGATGGAGAGTCTACAGCGTCCCTATGCAGTCTCTTCCACTGCCTCACTGTTTTAACAGTGAAGAAGCTTTTCAGCTACCCCATCACCAATATGAGAAAATAGTAGGGTAAAACAAGATATAAACACATTAAAAACACAGAATTAATGCAAGAAATACAGGGAATCATTTTTTCCCATTTGCAGATGACCTGATACAAGCATATTCCCTGTTCACATAAAAATACTTGCCTTTCTGACAGCATGGAGTTAAAAACAGCAGGCATTGTGCATCACTGATAATCAAACAGTAAAAAATTCTGATAATTTTCCTATAAATTGGTTAGCTATTTGCAAGTTAATTTCCAAAACTCTTCACAAGTCTTGGAACTTAAGTACAGGTGTGGGTACTTATTAAAATTGCTGGTTATTAACATCAAAATACTTTGCTCTATATACAGCAAACGCTGTTCATACAATTTTGTGTCTAATAACAAGCAAAAATGAAATTTGCACTACATGTTGATCCTGTACCACCTGCTGTTATTAGTATATAGATGAAGAAAAAATTAAATTAAATTCTTGCATAAGTGCACACAATGTTTCTCCCAGACTGTGTGAACTTATAACAAACTGGTACTATACAAGCTTATCTCACACCGGTATTTTGAAAATTAATGAGTTAATGTTTACACAATTCCATGTGAGATAAGGTGGAAGAATGATATGTTTATACAGAGAGAATAGTTGAAAAAGTTTGTAAAATACCATGGGATTCATTTAGCTGAAAGATACTATACAAATGAAAGCTCATCATCGTTCCAAAAACACACAGTGTGAGCTGTTCATTAAAGATCAGACTCAAAATCTGCAGTCTGGAAAGCTAAATAGGACTTAGGTGGAGTTTAGTTACCTAAGTTACAAAGAAAAATTCAAAATGTCTCTTCTTCCTTCATAGGGCAAAAACAGTGTCGTATCTTTATTTTTGTGCGCTTTGGCAATTTTGTTGATTCGGGTGCTCTTGGCTGTCAGAGATGTTACCAGGGGTCACTACGTGGAAGTGGCTCTCATCAATCCCCAAAATGTCCCTATACCACCAGCACAAAATACATTATTTATCTAAATTCACAAGACCCAAATTGATTTAAGAAGGGAATGTTTCTTAGGAATCTATAAAAGTGCTTCTGAATATGTTCAGAAGCAATTCAGATGGATGACCTAAGCCTTCAGTTGTACCTAAACCCTACCTAACCTCTGTTGTGATTCCCTGGGAGACATTTAAACTCTGCCTAAATTCCCAGAAATGCTGGTAGACAACATACACTACTAACCGAATTCTTTGAATGGTATAGGTACCAACTACCTTTTGTCCAGTCACTTAATGGTCAGTACATTTGTCCAAGATGGAGATACCTGGATTCTAGCTCCACTTGCACTCTGAGTGGGGCTGAACCTGGATCCTGGGCTGTTAATCTGAACTCCATAGAAAAGGTCAGGTAAGCACACTCTCTGCTCCTCCTCTCCAAATAGAGTCACTTGGAAGTCCTAGGGTAAGAGTCAAGCTGTCATAAAGGGTAGGTGGGACACAGTATATCATAGAATCATAGAAAATTAGGGTTGGAGGGACCCCAGAAGGCCATCTAGCTAATCCAAACCTCAACTCAAAGCAGGACCATCACCAACTAGATCCAAGGCTTTGTCTAACTATGTCTTAAAAACCTCTGAGAATGAAGAGTCCACCTCTTCTCCAGGTAGCCTGTTCTAGTGTTTTACTACCCTCCTAGTGAGAAAGTTCATCTTAGTATCTAACGTAAACTTCCCTTGCTGCCATTTGAGACCACTGCTCTTTGTTTTGTCATCTGCCACCACTGAGAACAATCTAGATTCATCCTCCTTTGAACCACCCTTCAGGTAGTTGAAGGCTGCTATCAAATCCTCTCTCAGTTTTTTCTTCTTCAGACTAAATAAACCCAGTTCCCTCAGCCTCTCTTCTAACTCATGTGCTCCAGCCCACTAACCATTTCATTGCCCTCTGCTGATATATCTCTAACTTGTCCGCATTCTTTCTGTAGTGGGGGGACACAAAACTGGACACAGTACTCCAGATGTGGCCTCACTAGTGCCAAATAGAGGGAAGAATCATTTCCTTTCATCTGCTGGCTACACTCCTACCAATGTAGCCCAGTACGCCATTAGCCTTCTTGGCAACAAGGGCACGTTGCTGGCTCATATTCAGCTTATTGTCCACTGTAACCCCCAGATTTTTTTCTGCAGAGTTGCTGCATAGCCAGTCAGTCCCCAGACTGTACCCGTGCATGGGATTGTTCCATCCTAAGTGCAGGATTTACCACTTCTTATTGAACCTCATGAGATTCCTTTTGGTCCAATCCTCCAATGTATCTAGGTCTCTCTGAATCCTAGCCCTACCCTCCAGCATATCTACTACTCCCCCCCAGCTTGGTGTCATCTGCAGATTTTCTGAGGGTGCACTCTATGCCATCTTCCAGGTCACTGATGAAGATATTGAACAAAACCAGCCCCAGGACTGACCCCTGGGGAACTCCACTTGATGCTGGCTGCCAACTAGACATCAAGGCATTGACTACTACCCTTTCAGCCTGATGATCCAGCCAGTTTTCTATCCACCTTACAGTCTATTCATCTAGCCTATACTTCCTTGGCTTGCCCACTAGAATGTTGTGGGAGACCGTGTCAAAAACCCTGCTAAAGTCAAGGTACACCTTATGTACTGCTCTCCCCACATTCACATAGCCAGTCACCTCATCATAGAAGGCAATCAGGTAGGTCAACCATGACATCCCCTTGATGAATCCATGCTGGCTCTTCCTAATCACCTCCTTCTCCTCCAAGTGCTTGAGGACCTGCTCCATGAATTTTCCAGGGACTGAGGTGAGGCTGACCAGTCTGTAGTTCCCTGGATCCTCCTTTTCCCTTTCTTAAATATGGGAACTATATTTGCCATTTTACTCTCATCAAGGACCTCTCCTGATCACCATGAGTTTTCACAGATGATGGCCAGTGGCTCTGCAATCACATCAGCCAACTCCCTTACACCCTCAGTTGCATCTCATCCAGCCCGATGGGCTTGCATATGTCCAGATTTTCTAAATAGTTCCTAACCTGTTCCTTCACCACTGGGGGCTACTCACCTCCTCCCCAAACTGGGCTGCCGGATGCAGGAGTCTGGGAGCTGACCTTGCCTGTGAAGACTATGGTGAAAAAGGCATTGAGTAATTCAGCCTTTCCTACATCCTCTGTCAGTAGGTTGTCTCCCTCATTCAGTAAGGGACCCACACTTTTCCTGATCCTCCTCTTGTTACTGACATACTTGTAGAAACCCTTCTTGTTCCCTGCATGTTCCTTGCTAGCTGCAACTCCAATTGTGCTTTGGCCTTCCTAACTTCATCCCTGCATGCCTGATCAATACTCTTATACTACTCTCTAGTTGGTCGTCCAAGTTTCCACTTCTTATAAGCTTCCTTTTTGTGTTTTAGCTCACTGAAGAGTTCCCTGCTAAGCCATGCTGGTCTTCTGCCATACTTGTAGTCTTCCTGGACATCAGGATGGTTCGTTCCTGAACTCTCAGCAAGGTTTCTTTAGAATGCAGCCATATCTCTTGGACTCCTATCCCCCTCAAACTGGCTTCCCAGGGGATCCTGCCTATAAGTTCCCCGAGTGAGTCAAAATCCAGGGTCCATACTCTGCTGCTCTCCTTCAGTCCTTTCCTCCAAAGCCCTGCTGGTGACAATACCTGAGCAGCCATGTCTTGATCTGCAGCACTTACCTGCTCCTGCCCAGGTTCATTCCCTTGACTGGAAGGATCAAGGAAAATACCACCTGAGCCCACGTTCCCTTCACCCTTGCACCCAGAGCCCTGTAGTCACTTTTAATCTACTCAAGGTCTCTCCTAGCAGTATCATTGGTGCAGACATGAATGAGCAGCATGGGGTAGTAGTCAGACAGCTGGACAAGTCCTGGTAATCCCTCTGTCATATCTCAGATCTGGACTCTGGACAAGAAGCAGACCTCCTGAGGTAACAGGTCGGGCCAGCATATGGATGCTGATGGCTAGAAAATGGTATTTAGAGGTTTGCTTTTGGGAACTGGTTTATAGGTAAAGTAGATATACACTAGAACAATGGTCCAGGCCAACAGCAAGGGTTAATTGATTTCTAAAAGCCAGTTTGGGCCTTCAAGGCCCACTATGTCTGACACAGGCAAGCAGCAAATACACACAGGCAAGGAAATGAAAGACATGTCCCACAGTGTTCCATAACTTGAGATAAGTTGGCACTAGGTCACAGTGCTCAACTGTAGGACCCTCCAGTTTTGAGGAACAGACCAAATTAGGAGAAGACCAGGAAAGCCCAAATTAGGATGGGTGCATGTGATGCGTTTTTGAAACAAAGGAAGATGCTGACAGGACAAAACGTGGACAGCATTACGACCACAGAGATCAGTAAGTGAGGCTTAAAGATGAAGTCAAATCAGGAGGGGAAAAGAATACAAAAGGAGGGATTTCATAGCAGCAAAGGTCACCATGAGAGGGCAACCTGAGGTCACCATGGACAGAAGGCATACTACTAGTACTTCTCACCCACCTCACTGAGGGGAGGGTGTGGGCCTCAGCCTTCAACCTCCAGGCTGCTGAAATCTGACATCCAAGAGAGAAACTCAGAGTAAAGCTCACGTACTTGCCAGACATACCTTGACTCTGCAGCAATAGGACTGGTGGATATATAATTGTTTGCATTATTCTTATCTGCTATCACTGTGTATCAATAAAATTCATCTATTGTCGAATGGAGAAGTTGTGGCTTTTCTGAGGGTTTGGGTCCGCCCAGAACAAGGCATCCAGGTCATAAATCCAATGCCAACAGATGCCTCTGTCCCCAACAAAAGGGAGTCTCCAACCACCACCATAACCTTCTAGCCTTGGGAAGGGGAGTCTTGATTTTCAATCTCTCCTATGTAAAGGTGTAAACAGTGCTAAAAAGCAAACCACAGAAAAAAGAACGCCCCTCTGTAGTCAGTGCCATAACTGTTAGACTTAAGAGGCAGAGTCTCTCATTTGCTCCCAGCACTGACTATTCATTTTATTTTTATATTACATAGCCAGAAATTGGAAACCCCCCCAACAGATATTAGAACTCAGGGCTATACCTTCCTAGAGCAGGACCAAGACATTGCCATACAAATAAGAATGCATCTGGCATGTCCTCTCTTCAGAAACCCACTGCATAGCTATCTCCAGTATTCTAGGAAGTATGAATTGCAAAAGAATAGAAACACCAATGGATAGCCTGGATCAGACACCAAAGCTCCTGGAAGAACTAAGACTTCAGGCAATTCACTATATTTTAGAGGTTTCCACTAGATAACTCACCCTTCAGAGGCTTTTCAAGCTCCCTATTTCTCTGAATAAAATACCTAAGCAACAAAACCTGAATTGTTCTCTAAAATCTCTCCATTGACTGCATGGATCTTATGTACCTAAATGGGTCATTTTGAATCATGTCCTTGGGACAGCTGCTCAAGGGTTGGTGGCGGGGGGGGGGCAACATTTTCAATACGGACCCAAAGATCTGCTTTCCAGCAACTGTAATATTTATATGAAGTAAGAAAGAGCTGCTAGTAAACACTCCCACTAAAAATCAGGCCATATTGTTTTCATTCTGTTATCTAATTATTCCAAAGCAGGTATGGTAGAACCTAGATCATTTGTTTCAAAACCTGCTTAATTCACATAGAGTTGCTAAAAGAAAAAAGGAGGAAAAAAAAAAGAAGTGAGCTGCTCTGCTGTTTGCTGTGGCTTTTACATCAAAGCATGCTGCTTCTCCAATCAGCCAGAGCTCATCAGTGGATCCTGATTCAATAAGTGGTGTTCTTTAAAATAAAAGCCTCAGCAGGCAGCTGGAGAACTTCAGTGGTCCCACACAGTTGTTTGCTGAGGCTATATATACCCCCAGTTAATTAAAAAATGCTCATCTTCACATGGTTAGCAGAGGGAGTATCAGGAATTTATCTCTCTGAAGAATTTGGGTTCTACTTCATACTGAGTTCAGAACCATTACCCCAATGAAATTTCCTGCACAGCTATTGTGTTGTTCTAATATTGCAATCCATTCCAAGCCTGGCATTTCCTTACTAGATCTGTTGCTTGTACCATATATGTTTATCATTAGTATGTGTTACTTGAATGACTTTAGCTCACAGGAACATTTCACAAAAGAAATATAATGGTTCTTGTCTTATGTTTTGTTTACTTAATATAGCTATTCTGCTAACATGAAGTAATATTTGTTTTCCTCTATTGAAAATCTAGGCCACAGCACTACTTATATAAATATCAATAGACATTTTTTTCCCACTCTATATTTGGTCCATCAAATGATTATCAGAAACCTGGCACATTATTAAATAATGTCCTGTAGAGACCTCTGTTTATTGCCTTAAAGACCTTATATCAGTGTATTGCCATATGTATAACCCAATAGACAGATAAAATAATGTTAAGAATTTTTGCCCACCCCTATTTCCCCCAATAACAACCAGTATTAAATTTTAAATAAATTTACTCCACTAAGAAAACAGTACTGTTATTTTTTCAATTGCTAACATTTCTGTTTTGTTTTCTTTGTGTGCAGGGAATATGGGGGTATGGCTAAGGGATGGGGAAATTATTTTTATTATATATCAGATATCTGTCCAGATGCATAGATAAAATAAGTCAATATCACAGCAATGAAATCAGTGGATCTTGATCAATTTTCCTATTTGAAGATCTGTTTATTACAGAAGATTTCTTTAGGACAATCTGAATTATGGATGAAATTCCATCCACCTACATAAAGCATGATCAGCTTAAAACCTAACTGAATGCAGGAAGTACAGGCAGAGAAAATGAAATCTGCCCACTCCAACCATGACCTAAGGGACACAGCATCCTCCTTTACCCATGGCTTCTATTCTAACCCAATTGCTGTATAGGCTGTTCGGATCAGAAGATCCATTTGTATGTATTTGATGGATTAGTACATGGACTTAATGTAGGTATATGTTTTCCCTGACATTACAATTTTGCAGCAACTTAAGGTTCAGTCCAGGGTGACCAATCTAATTAAGAGCTTTACTGAATGTGTCATGCAGGCAATTCTTTTTTCTTTCTTCATACTATGTGTTAATGAGCATCTATGGTATAATGGTCTACTGATTCATATTTGATTCATATCTCTGGGACCAAATTGATTTGGCTTTCCTTGATTATTTTATAAAACTATATGTTTAATATATAATAAAATACATTATACAGACAGACCTTTTGAGCCTATCCAAATAATTTGCTGATATAGATACTAAACACAAATAGCTCTGGAGTCTGGAACAAGTGCACATCCACTTTTGAATTTAGGAAAACAACAGCAGAAACTCTTTACCATGGGGATCCCCCAAAACCTATGCAAATGTCTGATATTAGTTTGTATAAAACATACAAAGATGCTTGAGTATCATATTTTATAACTAAGACTATGTGCATGTATTCAGTCTATGAGGGACAAATAAATCTAAAAGGTATATCCCTAAACAGAATCAATATACATGGCAGGTGTATGAAACGCTGTGCATCATTTCAGCTGGGATGGGAGAATACACAACAATTCCCAGAACCAACCCTAGCAAAATGCCTGCCGCTTAGGAAATTAACAGAATTAACTGAAAAACAAAGATTGATGATCAAACATGTTGCAGCTGGGAATCTGCCTGTGTATTTGATTAATCTCTTTTGGAAATGGCAACAACCCTCCTCATTCACTATTTATCCTGCATATTATCAATGGCATGGTATATTCATCTGGCATGTACAAAAAAAATATTTTCTGCTCATGTGCTAAGACTGTATAAAAGTTTGCTATTTTATTATGTCACTTGGAAAATGTATACTAATTTCTCTAAGTCCTGTATCATTGTATATATATTAAAGCAGACTTTTAAGTGCACTTGGCTAACTTCAATTTTGGCACATTCTGACTTGAATGCTTAAAAAGGAGATTGTGGTTAACTGTGGTATTGTACTCTATATACTTAATTTTATAATGGGATATATAAATGTATATAGATATTCATTATAACCATATTGAGTTCACTCATTGAACATGTACCTCATTTAATGAATACTTATTTACAATTCATTTCACATTTCATATATTGAATCATAGGAAAAAAGCAAACAAACAATTAAAAGATAATCCTAGATTCTTAGCTGGTGAAATTAAGCATAAAACTTTATTAAACGTTTGTAATGCCTGTACTTCTAGGACAAATTATTTATCTATGTGGGAAAAAATGTGTAGGGGCCAGGAGTACTTCCCAATTCACATATAGCAGCAATTTCTTGAGTGCCAAACTGGATCCAAGGTAACTGTTGCCATTGCTCACAGCTCCTACCACTTTGGTCTTTGTGTTCCCACAGGTTTGGCTTCTACTGTTCTGCTTCCTAAGGTAAGCCTCATTTCTCCCTGAGAGAAATGATAACTTAATATTCATTTTACTTGTATAAATTATTTTATTCCATAAAGAAAAATGTGATGCCTCACACATTGCTTGAACATGGTATTCTGATTATCTAATGCTCAAAAGTTACCAGTATGAGCAACTCATAGACAGCTCAGGATTAAATGTCTAAAAATTATTCATTGAGCCATGCCAAACAATGAACAAGAGTAACTAGTCCCTGGTCCTACGTACTAGAACAAGTAGGGATATAAGATGCATCTTTATTCTCCTGACATCTGCCAAGTCCTAGGGAAGTGTAGAAAACTACATCCATAAGGGCATGTTTCCTGTGTAAAGATCAGCAAATATGCTGAAGCCTCAACTCAGTCCCACAATGTGTCAATAAACACAGATAAACTAGAAAAAGGGGCAAGGAGTAAATTATAACACAGCAAGAAGAAAAAAGTCTCTTTTCTCAGCTCCTGAAACAGGACAGTACTCCTTGGGGGAAAACAACAGTTCACTACAACTGATTTAGGTTTAAGAGGCTTACTTTAAGCCATCCAAATCTAGCATGTACAGCCAATCACAATTGCTGGGAGCAGCATGGGCAAAGTTAGTAACTTGGGGGGGAGGGGCTGACTCCTCATCCAGTTGGGGGAGTCAGAGGCCTAAAAATAGCCCAGTCAGAGTCTGGGCTTTTCTGGACCTAGAGCTATGATTCAAACACAATCAGGTACTCAAGAGATCAAGTTAACTCCTTACTAGGTCTAGTTAACGTTTCTCAATATAAGTTAGTGCACCTCCTAATGCAGGGGTGGGCAAAATGCGGCCCGCCAGGCCATTCTATCCAGCCTGAGGGTCCCCTAAAAATTTTAGAAAATTAATATTTATCTGCCCTGGGCTGCCTGTCATGCAGCCTTCGATAGCTAGCCAAAACTCAATAAGTGGCCCTCTGCCCAAAATAACCACCCCTGTCCTAAGGGGAACTAGCTTAAATTGGATGTACCATTTTTTGGCTGCATTAAACCCCCAAAATGCCTGCACATGTGGGCATTTAGATCAATCTAACCCTGGTTAAGTCAACCTCAAGGAAATGCTTGTACATAACCTCTCTTAATCAGGGCACATTGTGCACTTACATCTATTCACAACTCTGAATTCACCAGAATCAATCTCTTCACAGACAATTCAAACATTAAAAATAAACAAGTAAATAAAAAACAAGTAAATGTACAAGTAAATGTATTTGCCACAAAAACGTCCATCAAGCTCCAGCAAATAACTATAGGGGATACATTAAAGAGTATCACTGGCTTATTTTTGTCCATTTTAATGAAAAAGCTTCATAGGCTACAAAATGTACAAGACCGTGTTACCTGAATTTTAACTCAGACTGAATGGGCCCAGCATGTCATTTCAGTCTTAAAGGACCTACGTTGGTATTCAACCAAATGCCAAATTGATTTTAAAATTGCTTTTACGACTCATAAAAGCATTGCTCATTTTGAAGCCACAATATAATCTGCACTGAAATCTCTGTACCGTTGTGTGTTGTACACGTGTCTGAGATCATCTGGCTATTCTAAAGTATAGTAGGATGCACTTTTCTTTGTCATGTGTACTGAAGTGGGAATTTATTCTTTGTTCTGGCTGAAATGCCGAGTTAAATTAATTGTAAATCTAAATATATATATATATTTTTATCTTTCAGCATTAGCTGACTTTGAAAATACAACTTTTTTTGTTTAGCTCTACTAGTGGTGCTAAAATGGAAGAAAGCATGCAAAAAATGTGTTATCATACATAAGGTTAAATGAAAAGGAGGAGCATCCTACATGTAAGAATTGTTTTTTTTGTAGGGAGGGGATTTTACCCATTGCATTACTGTCTTAAGTGTCTCTTACAGAAACTGGATGTCTGTATAAGGCCAGCATAGACCTGCCATACATAAACCCAGAATCCTACTTTGATGTTCTATTTATGTTATTTTAATAATTAAGATCTCTTACTTCTGATAATTTAAAACTGCATTGAAAGTTTAAGATGCTGTAGAAGCACATTACTGCATAATGTAGAACTTAATGTACAATTAGAAATAAGAGCTTCTCTGGATGTAAAGGTACCTTAATAATGATCTGTGAGCTGAGATCACATATTTTAAAATAATTACTTACTTAAGTCACAAGTGAACTGTAGTACTAGTTGCCACAAAATATCACTGAAGCTTGGATCTTAGCAGAAGTCAAAAATGAATTAGAAGCACATGAATTTTATGAATATCCACAGTTACATGAGTAAGAAATTTAATTCTTACTATATATGTATGAAAGAATCCTCATTTGTCAAGGCATAAACGAATACAGGGGTCAGCAACCCCAGCACTCGTGCCAAGCATGGCACGCAAGGCCATTTTGCTTGGCACACCACTGCCAGCCTGGGCTCTAAGCAGCTGCTCCCAGCAGGTGGCTGGTAGGCTGCTAGCCCTGCTGCAAACAGACCCGGATCCCTGGGCTGACTGCAGCTGGGAGGCTGCAAAGAGCTGCTATGGCATGTCAGCACTCTGTCACCTTCCAAGGTAGATATTGTGGGTTTTTTCAGCACTCCACCCAAAAAACATTGCTTACCCCTGAACTAATATATAACACACAACCTGATTCAGGTACCAATTTCCCTGAAAAGTCAAGTTATTCATTAAGGCCCTCCCTACACATTGCATCTATTACACAATGATCTTGTTAATTGTACAATACACTTGGACTGGGTATAGGTGCAAATTAACCAGGGCACCTTAAAAAGGTCTGACCAGCTATAAAGTTATTGATTGAAAACATGTAATAACTTTACAGCTTGTTTCTATCCAGCTTTAATTTGCACATGTAGGTTGTCTGCAGCTGGGAGTCCACTGCAGTTACAATCTCATACCCACTAGGCACATCTACAGAAAATGTTTATTGTGGAATTGCATAATTATCTCCACAGTATACATTATGACATCTACATATGCAGGGTATTAGGCTGGAGTAAGCCAATTTACTCTGCAATCCAGTAGTACTTGAAAATATAGGAACTATCCTGCTGTGGAGTTTTTCCTCCACAGCACTGCATGTGTAGAGACACTGACATGACTAGCTGGGGCACAAGGATGCTTCAGTGTGGGGGCTGCCTGCCAGCTAGCCAGCCTCACACTGCAGCACCCTCGTACCCCAGACAGCCCCATCATATCACACTGAGTCAGGTCCGAACAGCCCCGGGCTGGCAGGCTGACCCCCTGAACTTTCTGCCAGTTGGAGCTGCTCCAGCCTGGCTCAATGTGCCTGGGTGCATGTGTAGATGCAGTGCCCAGGAGGAATCAACTCTGGCATGATATGCACTCGAGTTTATTGAATTACATTAATATGAACATGTAGACACATTCACTGAGAAGCACAGTAGACCCCCAAGGTTGGGAGATTGCAGCCACTTAAACTATCAGGTGCAGGGACACTCAGTTTTGTGGCTGGGAGATTGCAGGTGCTGCAATCTCTTGGCCACAGCAATCTCCCAGCCACACAGTATTTCATGCACCCCCAATTCTGGGAGTTCATAGCAGTGCCCCACAGGGCTGATAGTCTTGCATCTGATGGGACTCTTGGACTCTGTGGAGGGAGCTCCCAGCCTACTTTATGCTGATGCATGAAGACCCAACATGTGGCATGGCAGGAGGTGTGATTATGTGGATCACACATTAGATCCCACGATGCTTTTACCTGCATATGCAGAGGGGACCCAAGTGAAACAGGAATCCTGTTAAAATAGGATGTGATTGTTTAACTAAAGGTTTTAGCAAAACACATATGTATTAGAAAAGCAAATTAAAAATACAAACAATGCTGGTGTTGGCATTTCTTAACCTTTAAATACTTGACTGTATGATCCAAACTATTCTGTTAATACACTTTTTTGTAAGGAATGATGGAAGGAAGGAAAGAAGGAAGGAATTTGACTTTTTAGTTACTTTATTCAGGGGATTGGGGTACAACAAGCCCTTCCCTGCCCCCACGGTCCAAGTCCAATATACAAATTAAAATCAGACAAATCGCCATGAAACCAAAAGCACCATGCCATTATGTGCATAACATCACACCATGACAGACACCATCTCCGTACTACTCATCATGCCTAACATGAAGTCATGTGGTCGGGACACCCAGCCATGTGGTCATACAGACCAAAGCCCTCTATAAACAAATGGTTCCTACTCAACTCTATTCGTTAGTACATGTAATAAAACTTACAACTACTCACACAAAGAAAAAAAGCACTTGGTGAGGTCCCAGGGCATGGCATTAGCTTGGATTCGCAGTCTGCCACTGAGCCTGCCCAGTTGTCCAGACTGGTTATGTCATCACAGTGCATATTGAAGATCTTTCATGTGGCACCCCCTCAACAGCCCAGAATGCCTCAAAGGCAGGAACTGCCCACCAGAGCACAGCATGCTCAAACTCCAGTGAGAGGTACGCCCATAGCAGGAGGCTGAAAAGTCGCAGGGCATTATCTGAGCCGGGCCCGGCAAGTGAATTGTGGCAGCTCTTGAGGATGGCCATCTTGGCCTGATCCAGTGGAAAGTTGGCCAGGCAGATGGTACCCTAGTCAGCAACCCAGTACAGGTAGGAGCACACATAGTTGTTCTCTGAAGGGCTTCTGACCAGCACCCACAGTGACAGCTCAAGGGTGAAAAAGATTGGCCATGGATGGGGACAGTTGAGGAAGGTGTGAAAGAGGCTCTCCTCAATACCCCTGGGGCACCAGAGGCAGGCCATCGAGGTGGCTGGGTCAAATTGGGATGCAAATGTGCTAGTGGCAAGGATATCGTGCAGCAACCATCACTGCAGTTTTCCAGTCTTCTTGGCAGTTGGTGGCTTATACATTGTGCGCCAAGCCAAGTGGGTCTGTGGGGAATCTGGAGGTCCCAGGCACCGTTGTCACGGTGTATTGGGGGGGCCCACCAGCACCTGGGTGTGGCAAATGTGAACCACCCAAGCATACAGGCTTCTATGGGGCAGAGAAACAAAGGGGAAACCCCGTGTCACTGTTGGGAGGCATGGGGATCATCGGTATGGTGCCAGGCTTGCCGGCCAGCTCACCAGAGTGACTGCCAATAGGAGGAAGGTCTCACTCAGGGCATCCAGTGAGGGGAATCTGGTGCACATGGAGATCATCATCCAGCATGGCCACTGCCTTTGGTGGGAGGACAGCCTGGATGTCATCCAGGAGACAGCCGATGCAGCGGCCCATGGAGTGCATGCTCAGCCAGGTGGTCAGGGCCTCAGGCAAGAATCAGGCTGACCAAGTGGGGTCAAGGAAATGGCACAGGCAGAGGACATGCACCCAGATGAGGGTGGCTGTGAGGCTGGTGGAGGCCAGGCTCAGCATGGGATGCCATGGGGCTAAGTTGTGCAACAGGGGCTCCTTCAGCAGCTGCCAGAACCACAAGTACTAGGCCTGGGGCTAGAGGTGGAAGGTTCCCTGCCAGGCTCATACCACACTGCAGCAGAAGGCCAGAAGCATTGCCCAGTTAAGGACTGTGAGGTCCAGCAGGAAGAGCTCCCAGTTGAAGCGAAGACCCCCACCCTCTGCAGGAACTGGCACACCAGTTGTTACCAGGGCAGGCACTCCTTACCATAGAGGAATTTCTGAAGGGCTTGCAGGCAGAAGGCAACCACCTTACTCACCAGGTCAACCAGGCTCTGGCCTCCCTCAGTGACAGGTAAGCAAAGGATGGCCCATGGGAGCCAGTGACACCCATCTCAAACAACATTTACAAGGAGGCACTGGATTCTCTTGATTAGGTCCTATGGTGGGTTAAGAATGGCACATGGATGCCACAGGGTTGCTTCCACTAGGTTGCTGGCAGTGACGACCTGTCCATGGTAGAAGAGGCTGGATAGGCACCAGCACCACTGTTGCTGACCAGCCTCCACCCTCTCCTCAAGGCACCATGAAGGTTGGCAGCCCCCCGCAAACACACCCTGGACCTTGAGGCCCTTGTGGTATCAGGAGAGGCCTCACTGGAAAGCCAGGAGGGTCATACTGGTCCATGCACTGAGCAGCAGGGTATCACCCTTTGCCCCAAATGACACGGGCCAAGAAGGTGCACTCATAGGCTCACTGGCAGTCCATAAGGGCCCACGCATCTTCCTGGGTATTGAGGTAGGTAGTCACATCATCTACATACACTGACAGCCAGAGCAGAGGGCCAATGGACAGGCCCATGGCCATTGGCAGGGCCATACCACTCAGATGGCGCCACAGTGCATGCAGCAGTGGCTCAATGGCTAGGGCATAGAGCACATCCAACAAGGGGCAGCCCTGATGAATGCCCCTGCACACAGAGAACAGTGTGCAGAGCACACTGTTTCATAGTTTCATAGTTTCATAGTAGCTAGAGTCGGAAGGGACCTAGGTAGATCATCTAGTCCGACCCCCTGCCTGAGCAGGAAAGAGCACCGGGGTCAGATGACCCCGGCAAGGTGCTCATCTAACTTCCTTTTAAAAATCCCCAGGCTTGGAGCCTGCACCACTTCC
>NW_017728886.1:131893480-131924160 GCF_001723895.1 Crocodylus porosus
TGCAGCCCTTTGCCACCTTACGCTGGATGGTGAATTCCAGCAAGCGATGATCACTGTCTCCCAGGTGGCCCATCACTCGCAGCCCCCTCACCAGGTCATCACCCGTGGCCAGCACCAGGTCCAACAAGGCTTGACCTTGAGCAGGCTGGAGGAGTCTTGGTTCAAGACCTGGAGGGCCCCGGTGAAGAGGCGCCTAAAGCCAGAGGCCTCCAGGGTCTGGAAGAGGTAAGGCATGGCCCACCCAGTTAAAGGCCTTCTCCTGGTCCAGAGAGATGAGGCCAATATGCAGGCTGAAGAGTTCACTTACTGTGAGTAGTTCACTTAGCAGGAACAGGTTGTCTTGGGTGGTCCTGCCCGGCCTGCAGTAGCTCTGCCGCGGCCAAGTGACAGAGGCCATGACAGTGTGGAGGAGGGTTGCCAGTGCCTTCATCAGAATCTTGTAGTCAATGTACAGCTGAAGACCAGCCACCAGTTCTTAATGCAGCTAAGGTCTTGGGCAGCAGCTTGGGCACCGCTCAGCAGCTGACCTATAGGATCTTGTTGGCAAGGGTCTCCCATTCAATGCACAGGAGGGTAACCAGTCAAGGCCTGGGGCTTTGCTAGAGGTGAGGCCAGTGGCAGCAGCTGCCAGCTCCTCCAGAGACATTTTCTGCTCAAGCTGACTGGCCTCCAGGGCACAGAGATGTGGTTGGCCCTCGGGGGTGGTCCTGCCCAGCATGTGGCCTTGGGGCAGGATGGCTTGGCTGCAAACAGGTCACAATAGAAGGTCACGGCATGCTCATGAACTTCAGCTGGGTCCATGATTACCTGGCCCTCAGGGGTCTTGAGGTGATCTAAGACTTTGTTTGCTGCCTACTGCCACTCCAGGTCAAACAACAAGCAATTTGGGGCATCAGTTTCTGTCAGCTCTTGGCAACGGGCATGGATCCTTGATCTGTGGGCTGCAATCTCCACTGCAGTCATTTCCTGTGGAACTAGAGGCTCTCACACAGCACTGCATCACTGCCAGCAGCCAGCAGGGCAGCCTCAAGCTCTGCCACATCTTCCTCCAGCTCTCAGATATGGAAGTGCTGTTCGTTTGTGGCCAGTTGAGTGTAGTGCTGGAAAAAGCTCTGATGTGTACCTTGCTTGCATCCCACCACAGCTTCCAGGAGGAGTAGCTCAATCTTGCAGTTTCTCAGCCCTGCCAAAAGTGGGCAAAGCAGTCCCGAAAGTAGAAGTCTTAGAGCAGGCTAATGTTGAAGCACCAGTAAGGCACCTGCATTCAGATTCTGCCAGGTGGGCTCAGTTTGCAGCAGGTTAGGCCATGACCTGACAGTCCCAAGGGAACAATGCGACCACTGTGTAGGAGTGGCAGGTGGTGCTTGGTGACATAAAGGCAGTCAAAGCGGGCCATGGTCAGGCCGCTGGCACTCATCCTGGCCCAAGTGTACTGGCACATATCAAGATCCAGGGCTCACCAGACATCGATGAGGTCCACGGTCTCCAGGGAAGACTCAAGCTTGCAGGCTGAGGGCAGGTGAGACTGTGCAGTTGAGCAAGGCATAAATGGTGCAGTTAAAGTCTCTGCCTATGAGAAGCAGGTCATCATCCACATTAGCATCATGCAGAAGGGCAGCCAAGGTCTCAAAGAAAACAACCCTCTCCTGGCCATCAGTGGATGCATAGACATTGGCAAGCAGCAGGTGCTGTTGTGCTATGGTGACACAAACAGTCAGCAGGTGGCCAGGGACAACCTCCCATGCCACTGCCATGTCAAGCTTCAGCTGTGGTGATAGAAGAGTCATGACCTCAGTGCTAAGGTTGGTGCCATGGCTCAGGAAGCTCAAGGTGCCTTGCCAGGCAGCGTGCCAGGCTACCTGGTTGAACTCATCAGAATTTTTCTCGTGAAGGAAAGTGATGGCCAGCCACTTCTGGCACAGTAGCTCTAGAACAGCCTCCTGTTTCACTGGATCTCAACAACCGTTGATGTTAAAAGTGCCAATGGTTGTGGCTGCCATGGGTGTGGGTATGGGAAAGGAAGAGTGAGGCAAGGTGTGGGTGGAAGAGCGAGCACCCAAGAGTACAGCAAGATAACTGAGACAGGTCAGGGAAGGAGTACCATGCCCTACTCTACTCCAGGGACCCTCCCAGGCCCCACTCATCTCTCACCCACTGTGTAAGCTTCTCCAAATGGTAGGCCATCTTCCGGGTGCCTAGATCTTCCTGCATCAGTTTGGCAGCAGCCCTGGCAGTCTTGAAAAAAGCTCGGCCACCACTGCACACCATTGGGTGATGCACCCTGCTACATTGTTGTGTTGTTTAGTCCGCTTAAGAAAGGTCAGGAGAACCCCATAGTTGGAGGCAACCCCCGGGGGGGGATCTGCCAATGTGGCCTGGATGTTTCCAATAGAAGACCAGTGAGGCCGCACCCCAGGTGGGAGCTCACCCAGAAACAGTGTTTAAGCCCGCAATGTCCAAGAACAACAACCTTCTCTCATCATCCAGGTGGAAGATCGGCTCCAGGAGAGCAATCTCTGCCTTCTTGGAGGAAGAGAGGTCATCCTCCTGCTTGTGACACTCAGAAAGCTGGATCTCCTCATCCAATATGGCAGGCTGGGACATGACCTAGGGGTCAACAAACCCCTCTGCCGCCTTCTGGGTCAGGCCTCCAGAAGAAAGGTATTCTGTATCACCTTCTCTGCCACTTGACTCCAGGTGGGAGACAGGTGATGGGTTGGTGACCCCTGCCACCACCACCACCACTGAGTCATCCCTGGTCATGGCCACATGCAATGGGGTTGCCAGCAGGACAGCCAGGCTCTCCAGTGGGACCCCCCCTAGCACTCACTGAGGAAGGACCCAGCAGGGATGAGGTCTCCTGAGAAGCTCCCTTCATCTTCCTCTCTTTGTTCTTCTTCTTAGTGGTGGGCAGCACCCCCCCCTTTGTAGGGGATGGGATGGACTGCTCCCAGCCCACCCCCTTGGGGCTGGCCACCTCAGACAAGGCCACAGTGGCGGGCAGCTGGGAGGAGGCCCAAGCCTCATTGTGCGACAGGGCCCTGGCACCACAGTCACCAGCCACCCCAGCCAGCTTGGCCTCGGTGGTCAGGGTGGGCAGGGGGCAAGTGGAGGCATTAGCCCCTCTACCTGGTGGGGCCTCTGCATCAGGGGGTGGGCACTGTAGGTGGAATGGGTGGGGGAGAGGGCTGGGTAGTAGTCCCAGCTCATCTGCTGAACAGCGTTCTCACACCAGAGACCCCAGCCCCCTCAGATGGAACAGGGCTGAAAGGAGGTCAGAAAGAGATCCCAGCCTCACTGGGAGGAACCTGTGTCCCAGAAGTGGATGCACCATCCTTAAACACTGCTGCAGTCACCGATGTTCTGGCTGCTTTTCCCAGTGGGATGGAGTTGTCTGCTTTACAGCTTCTCTCTTACTGTTTCTCTTTCTTTCTTTCTATTTTGCCTGCTTGCCATGGGGAGTTATATTATTTTATCTTTTGCCTTTTGAGGGGTGCTAATTATCCCCTTTTCTCTTTTTCTTTTTTTTCTTAACTCTTTCACACTCCTCCATTTTTTACCTGGTATTGGGCCGGCACAGGGCTGCTAGGTAGAAAGAGCTACCACACTGGAAACACATGGTCTCCTCCAAGGAAAAATATATCACAAACTTCTGCCTGTTGACCTTGAGGTGCAAGGAGTGAGGCAGAGACCAGGCACCTTCCCTGAGGAGCATGAAGACTTTGCTTTCGAAAGGACAGGACATGCTTCAACTTTGGATTCTTGTTTCCAATCATCAGTTGGTAAAAGGGACTTGTAAGAGCCCAATAGGGCTCGAGTCCTTTGGCCAGCTCCCAGTCGAACAAGTGTGGGGGCACCCTTACCGCCTGGATGTTAAGGGATAAAATGTTTATCATGCTAACTTAGCTTTCACCCCCTTAGCTATAATATTACTGAAATAATTTTGAAGGAAAAATAACAATAGATACCTATATTTTTGGTGCCTATAACAGATTACTGTATAACGTAGTCAGAAGGCAGGGTAGATATGCACCTTTATAGACCAACTAAATAAGATCTATATGTAGGGCAGAAATTTTTGTGAATCTAAGTTCACTTCATCAGATACTGTAAAAGGGCATGCAGAAAGTAGAGTATAATGCATTGCAATTAATATGGCTGTAGACTCATGAGGAATGAGTTTTTACTAACTATTTGGAAGTTAACATAAAGGAAAGCATTAACAGAGACTTGATTGCATGTACCTTATTCTTTTATTGTGACAGGAGCCAAAAAACAATCTACTATGCAAAACTTACTTTTCAAACAACAGAAAAAGAGGACTACAAGGACAAAAAAATCAGAAATAGGAACAATGTGTGATCCCTTGGGGTGTGAATATTGAAGCTGCTGAATTCCAGCATTGAGTGATCAGTAACATGCATTAACACTATGCTGCTTTTGAACATGTTTAAAAATAAGCAAATGCTATTCAATACTGGAAAAGCAATTAGCATGGCACAGTATTCGGGAAGGTAAAATACTGGATGATGGTGGGTGACAGTGATAGCTATCTGGTTTACTTAAGGGTGTTTAATCAGCTGGACTACATAAAAAATATTTGTACTAAAGTATGTAGCTGCTGACACTAGACAAATATCTGGGCCAATAGGGCATGCCTATATGGATTCCCTCCTGAGCCTGAGACTGCCACTGACAAAATAAACCCCAGCAACTCACTCCTATTGAGAACACTAAAAACTGATATTTTGGCCAGATTGGAACAGCATGTGTCCCAGGGGCATTATCAGGCTCTCTTTTTGGGTTTACTCCAGGTTACTCAGGGCTATTTGCAGCCACAAATTTAGATAGAGACATACATCGAATGCTTATGGACCAATTCACAACCATGGGCTGCATCCAGATAAGCACAGTTGTTTGCTTCCCCAGAGAAAAGTAGCAGTGACGTACCTTGAGCCATGGCTACTTGTCTCCAGGGAATACCTGTTCCATGCACACTTTGGTATGTGGCAGGTTACCCAAGGAGTAGAAGAGGCTAGTTCCAACAGCCCCAGCTGGCATTGGGCTGGCCCCAACAGCCTTACCTGGAGTCCTGGGGGCCTCCCAGGGCTGCAGCCACAGCGATCCTGCTGGGAGGAGCCTGGCTGGAAGCTGCCACACAGCTCTGGGCCACCCAGCACTGCTTTTCAGCAGCACACACTGCTCAAACATGTGCTGCTCTGTTTTTTTTTTTCTGTGGGTTTTTTGGCCTCTGCATACCTGTGTGTCTGAAGATGGCTATCTTCAGACACACAGGTATCCAGAAGATCAAAAAACCCACAGAAAAAAAAAACTGGAGCAGCACACGCACGGGCAGCATGCCCTTGCAGCATGGAGAACACTGGAATGTACAATATATGGTGCTGCAAACATGTTGGTGGCACCACACACTGCGCGACTGTGCCCATCTGGATGTGCCCACTATGATCAATGGAAAGACTCCTGTGGACTACAGTGAGTTGTGGATTAAAGCTTGAAAGCAGAGTTGCAGGTTGCAGAAGTCCAAGTCTCTTCAGTGGCACTAATGCTAACAATGCATATCTCATCTCAGAGGAAATTAACCTAAATTAACCTGAAAAGGGGGAGATTTATATTAATTCTTCTTATAACTGGTTATTGAGCAATTTTATTAACTGGATACAACATGAATATTTCATTATGAATTTCAATATTCAAAATCCATTTTGTACTTTGTGTTTGTAGTTTAAAACAAAGTTTATGGTACCTAATTATTGAACTGTAGAGTCATCCCCCCACTTTTTGGCCCAGTTAATTATGAATTTTCTACTGTGGAGTGACACAGGTTCAACAGGATGGGTGGAAAGTATGCCCACTCCAGACCAGCCTATTATCTGGTGAATAGGGCCTTCAATGGGGACATTTGAACACCATCATGCTGAGAACATCACTCATGGGAGCTCTCTAACCATTCAGTTATTAGATAAAAGATAACATCATCCCCACATTGTTTTAATAGAAGTGTTAGTGTGTTTTCAGTCATGCTTTGAATATGTCTATGATTAAGTGGAGGAACACTTGGTTTGATGATCTCTGTTGTTCTTCTGCATTCAACAGACACTGAGCTGTTCTGCCTGGTCAAGATGGGGACAGTCTGTGGCATGACAAAGACTGGAACACGGTATGTTTAGGGAACTTACCTATGGGAAATGTAAGTACCTGAGGAAATAGGTAGGGTATTTTGAGGTTCTGATTCTGGACATGGGTGTCCATGTTCAATCTAATTTTTACAAGAGAGACTGAAGTTCTTTCACAGCTCTTAGGCTTTACCAATTTACAAAAGGTTACAAAGGAAGTTGATGGCAGAGCAGAAAACTGAAATAATGTCTTATGTCAACTAGTGGACTAATCAGTGCAACATCTCATGGGCTCCATGGTCCATGTTGTCACCAAACCCCACTAAATTGACTCAAAGATTCACATCTCCATTTCTTCCTTTCTGAAACCTCACAGGAATGGAATTATAAATTATGGACATCTTCAGAAATGTATTTATCTACATTATGCAAAAATAACTAAATGTAATCAAGGCTCTGAACTTAAATGGCCTTACATATTCCACAGTATTTACAATGTGCTTTAACCTTACACTCTTTACTATATTATTTACAATGGGTGGGATGATGTGTATACAAACAGTCAAACTGCCAAGTAGCAAAATTAAATCCACAACTCCACCTAATGAAAGAATGAATGACAAAAGTGGCCAGAGTTGGGAAAGAGTGCCAAAAGAAACACAGATAAATTATACTTCAGTTCAAGCAAATAGGATTTCTTTTCAGCCCAGATAGAAATATAAAAATAATAAACAGTAAAACAAGCAAAACCCAACAACAACACAGTAAAACCAAAGAAACTGTATTTATCTTACTAAACAAAAACTATTTTATCTAAGTTGCAAAACAGTAAAAGCAGAGAAAAACCAACAACGTCTCCAAAACTTTCACATCAGTCTGTATGAGTTGTTATTGAACTGGGAGTAGATACCCTTGATGGTCAAAGTAATAAACCACAAAGTAATAATAAGCCCTTTTTTCCCCCGCTTTCAAATACTTCCTGAAAACCTACTGTATGATCGTAATAACCCCCAGTCTCTCACCAAACTGATGTGGTCAAAATTACTTTTGACTTTAGCAGGAGCTGCAAGTGCTCGACATATCTGAAAAGCAGGCCTTTTTTACAACCTTAAGTACTGATTTAGAAACCTAATTTCCAAAGTCTTTGAAAGTTTGCCATCCACTTCCTTCTACCTTCTACCCCTCCCCCCTCTTCCCCTAGTCCTCCACAGCACTGAGCAGCAGCAATATGTTAAAGATGTAACAAAGAATTAATTAGAAGTCTACACTCTCTAGAGACCAACATTTGCGGGGGTAGTAGCTATAAAAATAAATCTGACCAGTTGTAATTTGTACCATTCAGTATCAAAGGTAAAGAGGTCTATAATACCACCATGGGAGAATGTGCTGGAAATGGATCGTCCTCCAGCTGCAATCCTGATGACAGATGAAAACAAACAGAAGGAGTACTATTTTTTGTTTGTTTTTTGAGAGCACCAGGGAAAGGAAGAAGAGTTAGCAAATATTAGGATGGAATATATATTCTTGACCTGTCTGGCCTATTTACAGAAATAAAATAGAAAGGAAGCTAAGATATCTATTTAGAACGGGAGTATTTTAATCCCTTTGTTTATATAGATAAGATGTCCATTGTATATCTTTCACTATAAATATATGATTACAGAGACCTGTGTGTCTAAGACACTCTTAAATAAATCAGTTGGAATTGTTGGTAGTGTTGTGAAAGATTCATCTTAACTGCTGCTGTTAGCACTTGCGTTAACCAATTAGTTAGCAAGCAAATGTAATGAGTATTGAGGCAATGATAATCCACCATCAACTTGATTGGGCCGGCAATGTCATCCTGATGTCTAACTCTAAACTCCCAAAGCAAGTTTTATTCTCCCAGCTCAGCCAAGGTATAAGCTCAGCTAAGGTGTATGCTCAAGTGGAGGACAGAGGAAGCGCTTCAGTGATGTCCTCAAAAAAAACTTTAAAAAATGCAACATCAATGTCAGCTCATGGGAAACTATGACGTTAGGACCACCCCAAATGGATGAAGAGTCTGCTGCAGGGATCTCAGTAATTTGAAACCTCAACAGGAGGTGGAAAAGTGGGAGCAGCAATGTAACAGGGCATTATGCCCAAAGTGGTCGAAACCCCCTCAAGGCACCCCAAAGTCCCCGTTTTTCAGCTCACTCTGGGAAGAGTCTCCCCTTCACTCATCTGCCATGCCTTGATGTTCCTTTTAGTTCTCAAAGGGGAGGCTGCTCCAGGGCTTCCCAGATTTGGTCCCACTCCAGAGAACTCCTGGAAGTGTAGACCTCCTGTCTTAAGGGCTAATTGCACTACTCCATACCTTCCCTACACCTTGCCCCATGCCTCGCAGAGTTCGATTCTCCAATCAGATGGGACACTTGCCTCAGTATCTCCAGGCCATTGTAGGCCTTTCCTTTTCTCTTTTTGTCAGGGATTTAGCCTTCCTGGCTTCCGGCCCTCTATTCTGGCTGGGACCACAGCCCCAGCACACTGCTCTAGGCCTGGCTTCTGGGCCACAGTTCCTGCCTTGTGCTCTCTGCCCACTCCAGGCTCAACAACTACTCAGGCCTTGAGCCTGCTCCTGGCAGGGCTCAAAGCTATTATGTGCCCCACGGGCACTATTGGGATATCCTTATACCACCCCTCACAGTCACAGCCCAAACCACTTGTTTAAACTGAAACATAAGCATGAAGCTTCTAGGCTATAACATAAGAAGAAAAACCATAGAGGCAGCATGTCTGCTTACCAAAAATCTTTTTCTCTCTTGGTCGCTCTGTCTTGTTTCCCCAGTCTAAAGAGCTGTATTCTTCTGGTCTCCTAGGCATTCAGGAGCCCCCACACTCCACCACTGCCAAGGCTAGCCATCTTCCCTGGCTAGCTCAACCCCAGGGCATAAATAGCTCTGTCCTGAACGCTCTATCCCAGTCATGTGATGGCCCCAGACAGCTGACCACCTCAAAGGGCTGTCCTTTAATTCCTGCTCTACTGGTAGGCTGCACTCTAAAAACCCTACCCATAAGGGGGCTGCCCTGCTTTCTAGTAACAGGGCTAGGGTTCTACTGGCAGCAACAGTATACCATCATGGACCAAATAAAAAATCCAGCTCCATCCTGTCCACACAGAAACGTATGTCTGAACTGCAGTAGCAGCTGTTTATCCTGTATAGGCCTTACCAGCCATCTTCAGACAGACAGATAATGTAATGGAAGACAATTATCCTCAACTGTCAGGGATTGCCAAAGAGTTAGCACTCAGACACTAAATTAAATGGAAAAGGGGGTGGGAGGAGATACTGACAGGGGGGAGTCTTACCAGACATGCAAAAAATTCTGGCTGCTGCTGCTGACCACCGCTACCACCACAGTGAAGTCTCTTCTCACATTTGTTGCAGGCAGAATGAGAAGGGTGCTCCTGCCACGGCCACAGTGCACTCTCTTCTCACATTTGGTAAGAAGGGTGCTGCTGCTGCTGCTGCTGCTGCCACTGCCATTGCACTAGTTCCCCACGAAACAGTGGCAGATCCTACTGCCACTGCTATGCACACTCCTCATGGGCTCCCATTCTTGTGTTCCCTTCATATCAGTATATGGGGTTGGTGCCTTGCTCACCCACCACTAACTACACTACTTAAGAAAATGGGCTACTGAGGTCCCTCTCACACAAGTATGGCAGGAGGCACAATAGTGGGATTGTGCATTAAATCCACTCATGCTTTATTGCTGGTGAAGGTCAAATCTGATATTGGGGGTGGGGGCTCCCAACCGCAGGACCATGCACAACAAGAACTGAGTCCTGAACCTGGTGTATGGTGCAGCTAAGACCAAGAGACCTGTCAGGTGTGACACTCTTGGCCCTGGCTGCATGTGTGGGCCACGGGGGTTTCATATAACCTTGAATTTTAAGGATTGGGGCTGTCATGATCCCCTGGGCCTGGGAGTTTCATGATGAGCATGACACAATCCTGCTACTAGGAGATCTGCCAGCTGGCAGGGCTCCGGCTGTAGGAGAGCCCTTGCTACATGTGTACATTAAAACTGGATAGCAACCAGCTATGAAGTTAATACACATTTTCAAAGTCTACTTTATAGCTAGTTGGAAATTTTATCATGTGGAAAAGTACTTTGCATATGTAGCTGGTCTTAAGGTAATTATGCAATTAACATGATACCTGTGTAAGGGGGACCATAGTGCTTATGTATTAATAATGAAAAGGGGGAATAAAGGAAACTTCCATGAAACCAATGTCTGAAAATATAGTAATGCTTTTAAAAAGTGTGGACCATTATTTAAATCCTTTCAACTCCCAAAGCTTCAAAAGAATCAAAAGCCAGGCCTTTTTTTCTGATATGAAGAATTATTGATTTCATCTATACACATAAAATAGATGCCAATGAGTATTACCTATAATTCTATAGCAAAACCCTCAGTTTTTCTTTTTTTTAAATTTTAAAATGCATTTCCTCCCCTTCCCTATTTCTGACCTTTTTCTCTCCCTCTCTATTCCCTACAGATAAGTATAAGTAAGCTAAGATGTAAGATAAGCTTTAACATTTTGTTTTAGGTAGCAAGTTTTATTTTTCTCTCCCCTCTTTGCAAATAAGTGCCCTGCTATTTTGATATAGATATCCACTGTTTTATAAGTGATAATTGTTATGTTCGTACTGATTTTGTTTAGTGCTTTTACATTGTGTGATACTGTTTTAGGCCTACATATGTATGTTAACATAAGTCATGTCAAGTTTCCATCTCATAATGTCAAGCCTCCATCTTGTGTCCCCTGACCTATGACACATACCTACCCCTCCTATGTAACTTGGTTCCTGAATGAATGGGAATGAATGAAGATGCATGAGAGACAATGGCAGTGGATCTAAAAATAGCTCCCTCTGAATGACCAAACCATCAACAGCAATACCTGGACCAACAACCCACCCATTGGAACCACCCTCAGCATTCATGAAACAAAAAATGAAGCAACCCACCATTGTGCCAAGGCTGCACATGCTCAGTAAGAACACCTGGAGCCCTCTGGAACAGGACTGACATTGCCTGGACAGGCCCTCCCATAGGAGATCATAGGTAGTCTGCCCCATAAAAAGGGGCAGTGAAGACTGACTCTTTGGGGTGCCCTTTCCATCTGGACCAGCCCCATACCACACCACCTATCCACCCAGAGGCGCTGCCAGCACCCCCCTTCCTGACAACACCTACTGAACAAAGATCCCTTTCCAGCCTGGATAGTTAGCTCTTACCCCGCTACCCCCTCTTCAATCAAGGACTTGGACTCTGTTTCTCTTCCCTACCTGGACTCCAACCCATCCACTGAGTCTCTTTTTCCTGCTGCCATTGTGAGTGCTTGTGGGGGTGGGATATGTGTGAACCAATAACTTCATGGGGCTGTGTAGTGTGTTGTCTGTTTAATAAAATTGTTATTTAGACCCCTGAGTTAGGTTTGCTTTACTACAAACTGCTTGGCCCTGCTCCAATCTCTGCTCCTTGCCCTTCTAACTTCTGTCTCATTTCTCCCTCTCCTGCTTCTGGCTCACTGCCACCTCCAACTCCTGTCCTGAGCTTCTCTCTGCCTGCAAATCCCTTGTTTATTTACCACCGTCTTATCCCCACGCCCCTTTCCCCTGAGCTCCCAGGTTTCTGCCTCAGTTTCTTTCCTGGTCGTCTCCTCCTTGCCACTACTTATCTGCTCCACCCCTGCAATATGTCCACTGTCTGCCTCAGTTTCCAGCCCCAAGCTCCTGTCTCTCTCTCTCTTTCTTGGCTGTCTCCTCCTTCAGGCTTTTTTCTCTTGCACCAGTGACCTCAAGGAACCCTAGGGCCACTTGATCTTAAGTAAATCCAAGCCTCAGTGCCTCAGCCAGCTTCTATCTAGTCCACCAGTTCTAATCCCAGTTCTGGCAACTTTCACTCCCTACACTTTAACACTCTCTCACCTTAACCTTCCCCCAAGTATCCCAGGTACTCCATACATACCACACCATCCAAGTTAGGAACTTACTTGTGTGTGTGTGTAGGTGGGTTGTATGTGTGCATATATATGTCATTGTGTGCATGATATACAAATTAGTGATCTGTGTATTTGTGCAGGTATGGACAATTGATTTTTGTCTACTTTTGGGGTGCATAGTGTATGTGCTTGAATTGGTGGTAGGTATGCATGTGCCTAGGCTGGTTTGGATATGTATGTGCCTGAGCTGGTAGTGTGTGTGTGTGTGTGTGTGTGTGTGTGTGTGTGTGTGTATGAACCTAATGGATTTGTGTGTTTGTATGTGCGCAATCATGTCATACACCCCTGTCTAACAGCACAATATTGAGATCCAAAGACATGGCCTGACCCCACAAGGCAACAATTCTGTAGTAAGAAATATATTAAATTATCTGGGTCTGATCCTTATTTACATCATTTACAGTGTGGTGACACTAATACTGTTCTCCACTGTACTCCACACATTTCTTCACTCGATCCTGCATGCCCTGGAAATTCTCACATAGTATGGGGCCCCATATCACTTGTCCTGGTTTCCCTCCTATAGATATGTGCTCCAGAGAATCTCTGGGGGGTATCTCTCCACAGCAAAAGCTGGAGTTTCTTACTTACCACTTCATTTGGCAACATCTATTTATGCCCTGACTTGAGCACAGTGAAAATACCTAGCCTTGTTACTCTGTAGTGAATCTGGTTCCTGATGGGAAGCAACTCACTGCTAGGTTCTGAAGGCAATTTCCAAACAAAAAGTATACATCATGACAATGCAACCACACTTAGGCTAGAAGGTCATTACTAAGTGCAAAATTAGTGTTTGGTTCAATGCCTGTTGAAATCAGTGGGAGACTTTCTACTATTGGGCTTCAGATCAGAATGTTAGCAGGTGATAAACTGCACAACAGTAGAATAGGAAACATTTCATCTCAGTATTGAAGAAAATCCTATCAAAATGTCAAGGTAACAACACAAGTTATCCATTGCTGAAACTCAGAGCATGTACTCTATGTTTTTATTTCTGTCATGAGAAGAAAATGGGTATAGAACAATGCTGAAGTTCCTAGATAAAGTATGTCATTGTGGGTGCATTTACATGTTCATTAATGCACCATAGTTACAGAGCATTAAGTTTAGTACTTGCATAACCATGTACTAATGTGCAGTAACTGGTGGTACTGCTCAGTAGTGCTAGCGCACAGATTTTAGTGATGCTAGTGAGCCTAATACTACTGCACAGTAGGGTATTAGCACAGATTTTGCCCTGCACATTACCGTGCAGTAGAATTAGGCTACTGCATAGTTAAAGTCTTGTGTAGATGCACCCTGTGTGCATGAGAAAACAAAGTGATGTTTTTAATTGCATTTCCCTTGGGAAAAAAATTAAAATAATTTCAAACAAAATTTAAATTGATGACCTGATCACAGAATTTACTACTTTAATTTCCAATAATTTAAAGAAACAATATTCCGAATACGGTTTTCACATGCACACCCACACACACTACATTTCTAGTACTGTGCCAAAGTTTCTGCACCACTATTGAACCTTAAATGTAACTTGACAGAACAACTTCTAGATATCAGACATTGTGCTCTGTGAAGAGCCAGTTATTGGCCTCTCTGCTAAGAAACCATGTAGTGCCATTTATGATGGTGTTTTATTATGGTGTTAACAACTCAAACAATTCTGTATTTGTGAAGGCCAGACAGATTTTAGTGGGAATGGCCATGTCCTCCGAAGATATGAACTGACTGCAGGAGAATTAAGGAAGGAGATGTACGTGAACTGAAGTTGGCATTGTTTTCTCAATTTTACCTCAATGTTGTCATAGAAATACAGGGCAGGTTGGCTCATAAAACTATCAATATGATGGCAACTGTTCCTTAACTGGAACACACACACACACACACACACACATCTATATATACACACATATATACATATATAAGTTGCCAAGGTATCTTTGATTATTATTACTTTGTAAATTAGTACCTGTCTATTTATTTATTAATTGCTGAAAATAATTCTCTTGGTTTAATTTTATTAAATAAAACTACATCACTTCATAAAAAGAAAATTCCTTCCCTGCTCATCTTCCTTAGCTCCAAAAGCATGGTTTACAACTCAGATGCTGATTTCTGAGATTTGGCTTGGACTCTGAACTCTAAGATGCCTCTTAGACAAACACATCTGTCAACCATACAACCTTTAGGATATTAAAAAATAAAAACATGAAAATTACAGTTATTTTATTTTTTGTCACAGACAAAAATAAGTAGACATGGTTAAAATCCTTTCCTTTTGTTTCCAGCTTTCTTGCCTTGCTTTTAGGTAAGTAATAAAGCCACACAGTATCATAAAAAGTAGTGTGTTATATAAGCAAAAGTGCCTGCAGAATCCAGAGGTGGAGAGAATAAGTGACTTTAGGATTGCAAATACTTCAACAAGTTTTTCCTGATGTTTCGGTGAGTATACAGTCAATTAATCTAATGAGAAGGACCCAGCATGCCACACCATCAAGTATATTTTGCATCCCACATTTCAAAATGGGAGTGGGAAATCTTGTCAAACAAGCTTTAGTTAAAGCAATCATTTTGAAATGCAAGATGCTGAATACATGTGATGCTGTGATGTTTTAATTAGAGTGGCTGTCTGGGAGCTACTCTAAAATGCCCTCCCCCTTCCCCACCCAAGTACTAGTATAGACACCCTTAACAGTTCAGTATGAGAAAGAGAAAGTTTTCTTTTAACTAGCTGTAACGCTTTGGGTTTTCTTAATTTCTTCCAGATGCTCAATAATTATACTGGGGATGTAACTATAGATTGTGAGAAAGAATATGTCAAGCTCTGAGAGAAGAAAAATGGAGGTGATGAAAGATTTTGAAGATTTTGAGTCTTTAGTTTGGTGTAGACTGGCATATTTCTACTGATGATTCCCAGTGCTAACCTGATTTCACCAACTGGGAGTTTAGCCCCATGAACCTGTGTTTTACATTCAAAGCCAGCTGTGGACTGAGAAACATTATGCAGTGTGTATCAAGGGGAAGAGAAAATTCAAGCGTACATCTATCAGGACTAGGGGAAGTAAGATGGTACAGCCATATAGGAAGCACAGGCTGAAGAGAGAGTGGGGATGATGTGGAAGAGAGCTTGGTGAGTCACACGCAGCACTTACATAACTGGCATGTCTTGTAATCATTCTGCTGTTGGGATATTTCTGCACCACAAACCAGACAGTAAGTACAGTCACGCCAACATTTACAGAGTTTGAAGAAAGCCACAGGAATGAACAGACAGACTTTAGTGACAAACTTCTTGGTGTGGGATTGTATGATTTTGCAGGTTAAAATTTTAGATTAAGGGGATTGTTAGATTTAGATTTTAGATTGTTAGGGGATTTAATTTTTTTATAAATGAAGCATTTAATTGGAAAGGGCTTTGATTTTAATTGGAAATTTTATTTATCTCAGTCATAGCTATGACTTAATCATGGCAAAGCAATTGTTTGTTGAACTGCGTGGGAATGAACAGTGATACATTTGTATCTGAAAAGGCTATTTATTCTTATATCTTGTATGCTGCTGGTATTCTCAGCAGAGAAACTGAATTGAGAATAGGGAGCATGGAGATTAAATGCCTTTTTCTCTGCTAGTAATGTTGCATCCGGTGCAGAATTTACGCATACACACCCTGAAGTAGGGAAGAGCTTGGAACTTTGTTATTAGCTGTATACTGTTATGGTGGATACATTAAATATTATTATTATTATTATTATAAAAAACATGAACAGACTTTCATATTTAAGATTGAAGAAACTTCCAAGTTGGATTCTGGGCTGTCACACAAGAATTATCCAAAATATTTGGTCCAAAATGTTTCAATTCAACAAAGAATTTAAGCACATACTTAACTTTAAATATGAGAACTGAAGTAGTAAGACTGCTCATACGCCTAAAGTAAGTGCTTATTTAAATGATTTGTTGGATTGGGATCAAAATCAGGCTGACAATCTAATTAGTCCATCTGTCTGGCAAGATTTATACTGCTTCTTCATGCCAGGGAATAAGACACACATTTTAGCATATCTCATGGAGTTTTAGGGTGCTTGTACACATGATGCCATTAACACATGCACATGATGAATATGTCACTGTGTGGCTTAATGGCATCAGGGTGTATACGTGCAAGACTTTTGGGGGTATTAAATGACTTTGTATCATTGCAAACTAACCTACACCCAGATGTAATTTAGTTTGCAATGTTGCAAATTGCAATGATACAGCTGTCAGCTCACCCCCCTGCTACATAAGAAGCAGGCAGGCCCTGCAGAAAAATAGGATTGGGCCCCTCACTACTTCTGCCTTCAGCAGGTTCCTGCAGCCAGCAGGACACCTAGGGTGGCCCAGGAATGGGCTACCTTGCCCCTGGGGTAATGCAGAAAGGTGGAAGGAGGGTGGCTGGATTTGCTGGTGGTGGGAGAAGGCAGCAGGGATGGTGCATGGGGTGCTGGAAGCCAGAAGTGGCTAGGGGCCTGATTCTTTTTTTTTTTTGGCAGAGCCTGCTTGTGGCTGGAGGGTGAGCTGAGCAGCTCCTGAACTTCAGGGGGTCCCAGGTCTTCCCTCTGCCCCCCGGAGTTGCCAAGGTGGACTGCTAGATGGCTAGGTGATGCCTCAGCTCAGAGGCAGCACCCAGGCCACTACAACTGAGCCTGCCCACTGGAAGCCTGCTGGGTGCTGCTCCTTGGGTGGGCTTGGAGAACAGTTGGATCAAGCTAGGCATTGCCTCCAAACAGAGGCGGCAACCAGCTTGCCAGCATCTCACCTGGGTGCCCCGCCCCCTCGCAGCTCAGGGGCCACTTGGCCTGCCGGCAGCTCACCGCCTGACCCCCACCCCCTACCCCATCTGGCCATGGGTAGGCTCTGGCTCCAAGCCTGACCAGAAAAAAGTATTGGGCCCCTTGCCATAATATGATGGGAAAACTGAAATGGTTTAGTCCTCAGAGTTTTATTCTATGCCCCACCATTTCAATTTAGGGGGCATAGAATAAAACCTTGTGGATTAAACCTGTCACATGTACAATCACGCTTAGTGCTTGCAGTTTAAGTCTTTCAGGAAAAACATTATCCAGATGCAAATTATACCTGTAAGTGGAGGCAAAGATGAGGTCCAGAAATAAAATTTAGACTATTACCTCCCTATATAAAAGACAAGCCATTTCTAACACCTTGCTTTTTATGGCCACATCCAGATAAGTGCAGACATCTGGTTTCCCAGTAAAAAGAAGCAGAGGCACACCTTGTGCCACTGCTGCTTGTCCCTAGCCATGGCATGGGTTACCCTGGGGAAGCAGGGAAGGCCTGGGACAACAACTGCGCAGGCCCCAGAAGTCTTATCTGGGCCCTGGGGGTTGGAAAAGCTGCAGCTGCAGTGTTCCTGCAGCTTGGAGCCTGGCTGGCAGCTGGGCCATGGCTCTGGCAGGCCAGACTCTGGTTTGGGGTAGAGCACGTTGCAGCCAAATATGCAGACCCACTTTTTTCCCCATGTGGGTTTATTTAAGTATGGGACCTCCTGGGGCCAAAAAAACCCCCACACTGCAAGGTAGCAGCGAGGGAAACACCTGAATTCAAGCGTACACACTGCAGCAAGTGGTGCCACAAACAGGTCTCCAGTGTCACACACCACATGTCCAGACTTGTCTGGACGCAGCTGATGTGTTCAAAATCATGTTCTAGTTGAAGAGTTTAAGTAGCAATTTTAAAGTTGGGGGTTTTTTTGATATTTCACCACAGATGGGAGATACCATGTTAAGACAAGTTGAGATGATCTATTGCTAGAAGGTGTAAGGATGTTTGCTCCCTCTGTTCATTGAAAGAGTGAAGTTACTCATGATAGGCCTGTCAACTTGAAATGTATTGTAGCATATTAACAGAAATAGAAACAGACAGCTTTGTATAGTAGTTATAGAGTAGGTATAAACCTACAGTTGAGTGAAAAGATCATTTATATGATTAATTTTGTAACTTTTTCTCCTTAATGAATCAGGAGATTGGGTCAAATAATGATTCATTTTACTCATTCAAGTAGGCCCATTAGCTTCAGTAAGACTAGCTGGAATGAGCAGAGCGAGATCAGTTTAACCTATTATGTTTTCCTTGACATTATCTATTATTCAAAGTTATTCCATGGCTTATTTTGTCATTTAAAATATATTCAAATACTCTAACTTGGTATTTGAAAGCAGACGTGGGCTTTTTGTTATATTATTACTATTAAACTCTCCTCTGCTGAATTGTTTCTGTTCATTGGTTGAAAGAGAACTCTTTTTATTATTTTTTTTTTTAAATGAGGGGATTCTGGTATACATGCTTTCAAAAGCTAATTTAAAATCAATTGTTACAAGAGCATCCTTACTAGTGAAATTTAAATGCATAAATGTTCAGAAAATACCAAAACAAAGAAACTATGAAAATAACTGAAGGTAATTAAAATTTAAATGAGTACTTATCAAGTTTCTGCTGCACACATCAACCTACAACAGTGACCATCAATGTTTGTAGCACTGTAGCATTTAGATCTAATTATAGTCCAAAGGATGGAGGAAGCAGTAATAATAATGATAACAAATTATTTAAATATTCTGTTTAGATCTGAGACAAATTAAATTGTTTTGCTCTTTTTAAATATTACATTTTCCCAATTAAAATTTCTGCATGTCTGAAACTGGACTGGATAAACATAAGCTAAAATAAAATAAAATGTATACATGACAGATTCAGAAGGCAGCAATTTTGGTGGCTGAATTAAGGCCTAACCAACCCAACCAACCCTCAGAAAGAATAAAAGTTAGCTGAAGTCCATATATTAACACTATCAATTGTCCTTTATAGGATAAACATTGCTAAGTGAAAAATGTTCTATTATCTGGCTTGCCTGGTATGCGATTTGTGTGTTGTCAACCATCTTGCCCTTCATTGACTACATTTTTCTGAAATGCTTTAGTATGTTCAAGTAACTGAGATCAGCATTATGCTTTCAGTGTTCCTATTTTAAATGTTAATTATGATCTCTTGCTAGAATAGTAGCTTGTAGTCTTTCAGATGGTTTGCTATTGCAAGGAAGAAGGATCTTGCAGTTAGCTAAAGAAATCTCAGGACTACTGGCAATATTATTTGCCAACTAATGGAAGACAGATAAGGTCCCTTACTAGAGCAAATTCTGAACCCGTCAATCTGGAGGACGAAGGGGCCATCACTAGCAGCCAACATCAATTTGTTAAGAACGTATCATTAAAAGCCAACATAATTCCTTTTTTTGACAGGGTAACTAGATTGGTGGATGAGGGAGGCTAATGGACATAATATGCCTCAACATTACTAAAATTTTTAAAACAATCCCATCTCAACAGTAAGCAGAAAAAATGTGATGAATAGACTTAAAATTAAGTGATTTATAATTGGATGAATAACCACAGAGGATTAATTAAATCAGTGGTAGACTGGGAAGGAGGTCTCAAATAATTTTAAAAGGGTATGGACACATGTAACAAATGAGCCATTCACAAATGTCCCTGACTGGAAACCAGTTCACAATTATTGCAGGTCACTGGTATCCACACATACAGCAGCTGAGCATGCCGCATATAATGGACATCTGTTGGGTGCTCAGGTGCTTTGGTGTTGACCTCAAGGGGGTGGGAGTGAGCACACAGCCCAGTAAACCTTGTAGTGGACAAGTGGGCATTGGGGACAAGTGCTTGCACCCAGGCTTTGGGTAGCCCAGTGGGTCAGTGACCTGTTGCTGTGAAGTTTTCACTTTTCTGCTTTTCAGTCTCTTCTTAACATAAAATGACCAAAGTTCAATAGTCTGCATTAGACTGAATTCAGTAGTGTACTTGCCTGACTTAGGGTGGCTGAGGAACACTTGATGTCCATACATAACATAGTTCACCAGTTTGAAACAGTACCTGATTTTCCAGGTACAATTTATACCATGCCAGGAAACTTTAAACTGGTTTAGGAGTCATGTATGTCTGTCCATTTCAAGTTTAAACTGCATTTAAACTAAAATAAGTGATATGTGTATCCATACCCAGAAAAAATGATCTGCTTTTGGATAAGTGTTCCTAAATATTTTATTAATAACATGGATGTGGGGACAGAGATTTTACTGTTCAAATATACAAAGAAATGGAAGAGGCTGCCAACACTTGGGAAGATAGAATGAAAGAAAACACTCTAGTCTTCAAATATTTGAAAACCTGCCAAAAAGAAGAAAAAAAGAGAGTACAAGGTAATGGGTTTAAACTGCAGCAAAGTAGATTCATATCAAATACCAGGAAACACTTCCTAACAGTAAGATCAATAAGATGATAGAACAAGTTGCCTGCAAGTTCCAGAGTCTCATCCTGAGCAATTATTCATAAAAAGGCTGTATAGGTATCTGTCAAAAATGCCTTGGCTTCAGTAAATCCCATCTTTTCAGAGGCTTGGAGTAGACCAGGCATGTCAAAGACATCACCTGAACACTGGATCCAGCCTGTGCAGCTGTATGGCCCAGCTTGTGGGTCTCAGACTGACCCTGAATGCTGCATGCAGTGTGCGGAGCGAGTCTGACGCTGGGCTGGAACTGATCCCTCAGGCACTGAACAAAGCCCTGGGGGGCTGGCATGGGGTGCACACTTCATGCTGAACCCTCCTGGACCAGCCCAGGAGCACTGGTTCTAGGGCCATAGCATGTTGCACATAGCACCTTACCAAACCAGCCTTGTACCCCTGCTTTTGCCCATAGACCAAACCAGCTCATCCAGCCCACAGGTCCAAATGAGTTCGAAACCCCTGTACTAAATTACCTTCCAACACTATGGCTACTTCATTTGCAACCTTCCCCACTCATCATTTTGTTTCTAATTTATCTTAGATCAACAGTTATTCTGGGGAAATACACTGAATACTTACATTCTGACTTTGCAGGCAGAACATTAAAGTGTTAAATGGACACGATTCTCTCTCTCATTGGTGTTGCTTCTGTGTTTGTATTATTGAAGTCAATAATTTATGTCATCATACAGGAGATCAGAATTAGGTTCTTAAGATTAAGGTTATAATCCCTTTTACTGAAATTTTTCCTTTCACTTTAGACCCCTCAGCAGCCATGGAGCCCCCGCCAACCCCTGGCACAGCCAGAGGTAAGCAGGGGCCATGGTGGGAGGGCATTAACCCCTTAGAGAGTGGGAGGAGGTGGCTGAGTGGAGCCGGGCTGGGTCTCATCCCACCCAGGCCCCTACTTTGCCCAGCCTCCAGGGAGCCACTTGACCAGAGCCGTGCAAACAGGCTGCACAAACAGGCGTGCTTGTCTGCCAGTATGTCAGTTAGCACGGAGTTTGTGCAGGAGGGTGCACGGGAGGGCCTGAGGCCCTGCCTGCGAGCCCTCTGAGGTAGACAGTCCCAGCCATAGCCAGCCTACCAGAGGCATGACGCAGATGGGCACGCGCCGCATCCCAAGGGTCCCCTCGGACTCTGCAGCCCCACCTTCTGGCACCTCAGAGATGGCCACCCAGACAGAGACCATGGTTCTGGTCTCCATGCAGATGGAGCTTCTGGCTCTTGGCTGCAGGGGCTGCCTGTCCCCTTTTCAGGCTCTGGGGCTGGGGAGCATGGCCACCTCCCCATGTGGGGTCTGCTCCCTTTTGGGGTCTCTGGTGCGCCAGCTGGAGGATCTCCAGGCCACATTGCAGAGACTGTGTGCCATCAGGGACTGTAAGCAGGAGATAGACTCCTACTGCCAGACCCTTCTCCCCGAGGAGCCAGAGGGTAGACCATGATCTCCCTCCAGGACAAAGGAGGACTCTAGGACCTCCCACTCTGTCCAGTCACGGGCATGGACCAAGGTAGCCAAGGCCCCTAAGGCCCACCGCACCAAGGCCCCTGCCCCGCCAGAGCTTAGCAACAGGTATGCACCTCTTGAGGCTCCAGAAGAGCCTGCTGAGTTGCCAGCAAGGTCCCACAGGCAACACAGGCTCAACTGTAGCTACTGCCCCCGCTCTCCTCAAGACAAAACGTAAGGTGTTTGTTGTGGGAGACTCCATCCTGAGGGGGACTGAGAGAGCAATCTGCTGCCCTGACCCCTTAGCTCGGGAAGTCTGCTGGTTCCCAGGGACATGCATCTGGGACATTGTGGAGAGGATCCCTAAGCTCCTCCAGCCCACAGACCACTGTCCCATGCTCCTTATTCATGTGGGCACCAATGACACGGCTCGGAGCACTCCCACCCAGGTCATGAGGCGCTACAGGGATTTGGAAGTGGGGCTAAAGGGTCTGACGTGGTGTTCTCTTCGATCCTCCCAGTCTCGGGCTATGGGCTGAGGAGGGAGAGGAGGATCCACGTAGTTAACCAAAGACTGTGATGCTGGTATCATAGGGAAGGCTTTGGCTTCCATGACCACAGCCTCCTTTTTGGCGAGAGAGGCAGCAAGCTTCTGGGAAGAGATGGCCTCCACCTCTCTCCCCTGGGGAGGGGGCTCTTCTCAGACAGACTGGCTGACCTGCTCCACTGGGCTTTAAACTAAGCCTGCTGGGGGATGGGGGGAACTACCGCCACCTCTGGCCCGCTGAGCAACCCTTGCAAAGCCAGCAGGCCAAGACACCACAGGGAACACAACAGTGGGATTCTATTACAGACCTCCCACCCAAAGTCAAAAGCTCAACCAGGAGTTCACCCAGGAACTGACTGAGGCCGCATGCTCCAGGACCGTGGTTGTCATGGGTGACTTCAATTACCCAGACATCTTGTGGGGGGATCAGTCAGCAAAATCTGAGCGGGTGCAAAGTTTCCTCTCATTCATGGATGACCTCTACCTGACTCAAGAAGTCTATGAGAGGCAAAGCACTGCTTGACTTGCTACTGGCTACTGAGGATGACCTAATCAGTGACCTAGTGATCGATGGGAAGCTGGGTGACAGTGACCACGAGCTGATCACCTTCATCATCTGCCATAAAGCTGACAAGTCAGTCAGCAACACTGAAGTCCTTGACTTCAGAAAGGCCAACTTTGACAAGCTCAGGAGTTTGGTCAGTGAGGCCCTAAGGAACCATGACCCCAGGGAGAGGGGAGTTCAAGAAGAGTGGTTGCTCCTGAAGGGAGCGATCCTCAATGCACAAGATAAGTCTATTCCATCTCAGAGGAAAGGCAGCAAGAGGGCACAGCAGCCCCCCTAGCTCTACAGGGACCTAGAAGACCTCCTGAGTCTAAAAAGACAGGCCTACAAAGGATGGAGGATGGGATTCACCTGCAAGAAGGATTATTCTGCACTGGTCCTGTCCTGCAGGGAGCAAACCAGGAAAGCCAAGGCTGCAACTGAACTCCAACTAGGTTTGAGCATCAAGGACAATAAAATGTCCTTTTTCAGATATGTAGGGAGCCGGAGGAAAAGCAAGGGCAACATTGTACTCCTGCTGAACCAGATGGGGCAACTGAAAACTGATACCCAGGAAAAAGCCAACCTATTAAATGGGTACTCTGCATCAGTCTTTCATCAGTCCCATGGGATGCCCATGCCCACTAGAAGACAGGGAGGTCCTGGTGAAGGAGATCCCCTGCCCTTCATCAATGCTGACCTCGTGAAGGAACACCTTGAGAAGCTGGATACCTTCAAGTCAGCTGGCCCTGACAATCTACACCCCAGGGTATTCAAGGAGCTGGCGAGCATCATAGCCCAGCCTCTACCATGGATTTTTGAAAACTCCTTGCTCTCTGGTGTAGTGCCTGAAGAATGGAAGGAGGCCAATGTGGTGCCTATCTTCAAGAAAAGGAGGAAAGTGGATCCGGCTTACTATAGGCCGATCAGCCTGACTTCTATCCTAGGGAAGATTTTAGAAAAGTTTATTAAAGAGGCCTTAATGGACTGGCCAATGCCAACATCCTAAGGGATAGCCAGCACGGGTTTCTTGCAGATAGGTCTTGCTTGACCGATCTCATTTCCTTCTATGACCAGGTAACCTAACACCTGGAAAAGGGAGAAAAAATTGATGTCATATATCTTGACTTCAAAAAAGCCTTCGATCTGGTATCCCATGATCACCTCTTGGCAAAAGTGGCCAATTGTGGCCTTGGGTCCACCATGATCCACTAGCTGGAAAACTGGCTCCGTGGTCAGACCCAGAGGGTAGTAATTGATGGAAGTCAATCATCATGGTGTCCTGTGACTGGTGGGGTCCTCCAAGGCTCTGTTCTTGGACGCATATTGTTCAACATCTTCATTAATGATGTGGATATTGGAGTCAGAAATGGACTGGCCAAGTATGCCGATGACACCAAACTTCAGGGCAAAGTATCCACACCAGAAGATAGGTGGGTGATCCAGGCTGACCTGGACAGGCTCAGCAAATGGGCGGATGAGAATCTGAAGGTGTTTAACACCGAAAAATGCAAGGTTCTCCACCTTGGGAACCTGCAGCATCCTTATAGGCTTGGCAGTGCTATGCTGGCTAACACTACAGAAGAAAGAGAGTTGGGGGTCATCATTGACCACAAGATGAACATGACCCTGGAATGTGATGCTGCGGCTACTAAAGCGACCAAAATGCTGGCTTGCATCCATAGATGCTTCTCAGGCAAATCCCAGGACGTCGTTCTCCCCTTGTATTCAGCTTTGGTGAGGCCACAGCTGGAGTACTGCATCCAGCTTTGGGCTCCACAATTCAAAAAGGATGTGGAGAAGCTTGAGTCCAAAGAAGAGCCATGTGCATGGTCAGAGGTCATGAAAACAGACCTTATGATGACAGACTGAGAGCCATGGGGCTCTTTAGCCTGGAAAAGCACAGGCTCAGGGGTGATCTGACCTATAAGTTTATCAGGGTGACCACCAGGATCTGGGGGAACATTTGTTCACTACAGCGCCCCAAGGGATGACGAGGTCGAACGGTGATAAACTACTACAAGACCATTTCAGACTGGATATAAGGAAGAAATTCTTTACTGTCCAAGCCCCCCAAGGTCTGGAACAGCCTGCCATCGGAGGTGGTTCAAGCACCTACTCTGAACAGCTTCAAGAGCAAATATGATGCTTATTTTGCTGGGATCCTATGACCCCAGCTGACTTCCTGCCCTTTGGGTGGGGAACTGGACTTGATGATCTTCCGAGGTCCCTTCCAGCCGTAATGTCTATGAAATCTATGAAAACTAGAGAACGACATAGTCTCTGATTTTTGTTTCAAGTATTAAATCTTAGAATTTTCAAAGTTGCCATTGGGATTTAGGTGCCTGCTGCCTATTAAAATTCACAGACAGCTTCCCAGCATAGATTTGTATTAGCTAATTGCAGTTATCATACATTCCAAGTACAGGTATTTCTGGGCTTGTATCTTTAATTTATCTATTTCATCTCACTGAAGATGTTTATTTAAATTTTGAAACTCTTTTAAAAATATTGATATTGGGCATTTTGTTTCAAGTTATGGTTTGTTTGTGTGTTTTGTTTTGGGTTGGATTTTTTTTACATTGGGGAAGGCTTTGTGGCCTCTTATCTAATTACAATCCAGGTATCATTCATTTTGTACTTCAGGATTTTTCTGTTTTTTAACTTTATTTCCAGATTCGCAGCTTTCCATGAACCTTCATTCCTGGAGGCCATCATTTCATTTTGTTAATCACTCAGACTAATATTGCAATTCTATACAAATACCTTCTGTATTTCTGGGTATCTCCCTTTGAAGAAATAATTCTTTTTTCTGTTTCATCAAATCCTCCATTTTTGTGTTCATTTTTACTTTCTGAAGTTTAAAGAACATAAATGTTATGCTCTGACAAGATTTTCTTCCTACTTTCAGCTAAGTCATTGGTAAACACACCTGATTAAATTGTGGTTTTACTGTCATATGCTGGTTGCAAGGACTATGTAGTCATGCTGATGAGCAGGAATTTCAAAAGTTAGCTGACCTGAAGCATTCACAGTATTGCATTAAGTACAGAAAATAATATATAGGCCCTGCTAGTACACCCTTTCAAAGGTTATCTATCATTTTTCCCATTCCAGAGTGCCAGGTTTGCAAGGCTGATATAGAAAAAGTGGAACCATGGCCCAGGATTTTGCCTCTGCTTCCAGGACCCAGTGCTGTCAGTGATTCTGGAATTATTAGGCCCAGTTCACTGTCATACTTCATTCCTTGTAGATGCCAATATGCTTTTAATTCTCAAGTATCACCATGCATACTGTTCTAAATGACTACATAAAAGGACAGGGAAATGCTGAATTAGGCCTGAATCACTGTGTTCCATGACTTCAAAACTGCAATTCTAAGTAAGCTTTCAAAAAGAGTTTTAAAAAAGGAGAAGAAAAAAAAGAAAATTATTTTCAACCTTCTTATTTCCTCCACCCCAATTATGCAAGGGAAGATGGCTCACAGGTTGTTTTTTTGTTTGTTTGTTTTGATTTTGTTTGCTTGTTTTCTTTTTTCAATGTTTTCAATGTATTATGAGAGTTCCATAATAATTTTCATCCCAATAACTGCTTAACAACACCAGGACTTTTCTGTTTCAGTTTGACCTGGAAAAATACCATAAATTGTCATCTGCAAATAGTCACATAATAAACAAATTTCCTTTAGGTAGCCAAGTGTTCATTTTTGTCACAATTTTCTGTGTCCAAAAAAATCAATGGGATGCTAGTGGAAAGCTACTTTTCAAATTACATATGCATATTTTTATATAACCAATTTAAAATTTACAATGTAAAAACAATCCATAAAGCTTGGTGTTTTTATCCAATTTCAGATAATAATCACTATAACTTGATATTATTTGGTTAATCTTGCCAACTATAATAATATAACCAAAATAAATACTCAAATGATTTTGCTATCACTCCAGCTTTAGAATTTAAAAAAAAAAAACCCAAAATCCTTTAGTTAAAAATAAACACACACCTGCTCATGTCATGTCATTGCATACATGACAAGAAAGGCATCTGAATCATTACTGATCATGGATTATTGGCTAATTTCTCATTTTCTTTGTGTATTTACACAGAGAGTGGGCAATTATTTGGGCTGGAGGGTCACTTAGTTTTGGTGAGCTGTTGTGGGCCAGGTCAGCACCCCCCCCCAATGGCCCATAACATCTCAACAAAACTCCTTAAGTGGCTCTCCTTTGCGGCTTAGTCCCATGCTGTCAGCACCCCACAGTCCTGGGGTTTCTATGTAGATGGGCAGGTAGGGTCAGGGCTGGGGCCAGGATTGCAGGGCGGTGATAGCATAGGGCTGGGGCCTGAGGCAGACCCATAATCCACTCTCCACATGCCCCTGCCCATGGAACCAACACCTGTTGCTGGGATGTGTGGGCAGTGGATCATGGCTCTGCTCTGGGCCCTGGCCCTGTGCTCTCACCACCCTGTGATCTCAGTCCCAGCCCTAGTCCTGGCTCTGCCCTCCTATCCCGCTCACAGATACCCCACTTACCCATGCCCCATCCCATGAATCCAGCCAAGCACACCCTGCCCCCATGGGTCGTGGGCTGATCTCCTTGGAGACTCTGCCCATCTGCCCTGCCTGTCTGAAGCCCCCAGTGGTTGGTACAAGGCAGATGGGCTGGGATGTCTGGGCAGCAGAGCTAGGTCCAGCAGCAACAGTGACACTAGCACTATTAGTTGGAAGAAGCTGCCAGTGCCCAGGCTGCTGACAAGTGGAAGCCAGCTGCCATGTTGCCTTGGCCTTACCATGCACCCAGGGATAGTGGGACTGGCCACACATGCTTCCCCCTGCCCCTGATCTGGGCAGGATAAAATGCCTTGGCAGGCTGGATCTGGCCCACAAGCCATATTTTGTCCACCCCTCATTTACATCAGTACAAGGGATTTAGAAAGCACAGGGTGCAATGCATCTAAAGATTCTACAACTTTTTAAGATACTACTTATATGTTCTTATTTTAAAAGAGACTGTTTAGAGAAACTCTCTTATTAGAGAACACATTGGGTTTATAGAATACAATTTGCCACTAATGCGTGCTAGTTTTGCATAGAGCTTTTTGCCCTCCTGTACACACCAAACTGCAAGACTCATTAAGAAGTAGAACTAGCTGAGACAACATGAATTGAAGGAAATGAACAAACAATGAAACCTGCCTACTCCATTATTAAGATTAATAGTCGACAAATTGTTCTTAATGATTAGATGGTAGAAATATTTACCAGAAAACATGTTTTAATAAAAGAATAAGCAAGCCAAACTGAATCATCAGTAAAACCAATGCAACAAAACTTGAAATGTCAATTGGAATAAATCAAGTGCTATATTGTTTATGTCTGTGGTACAATAAAGTTAGTTGGTAGATATGCTTCTGTTTTCAGCACATTGGCATGCAATGGGAAGTTAAAAGTGGTAAAGTTAACAGCAATCTTGAAATCTGTTACAGAATGCCAGAAAATGATGTTAATACAATTACAAGGGTATAATTTGCACTGAGAAGAACACCCAGGATTGTCACCTCACCAATCTTAAAACGGCTTTAACCCAACAGGGATGATTCTCCAGAGAGACAGTTCACACATTTGAAAGAGCCATCCAGATAACACGTGAAGAAGTGCTGCAGTACAGAAGAAAAACCCCCATGAATTGCACACCACTGGTTATGACATATCATCCCTCCCCCAAACCCATACAGAAAATCCTTAAACAATTGCAACCCATACCAGAAAGAGACCCTATTCTTAAAGAAACCTTCCCAGAGCCACCCATCCTAGACTTCAAACAAGCACCGAACCTCGCTAACCTCATCACCAGAAGCAAACTTCCTCAGGCCCAGAACACACCAAATGGATCCAGACCATGCCATGACAAGAAATGCAAAAGCTGCCAACACGTCTCCACCACCCCCACAATTACTACACCCCACAACAGAGCCATCAGCATTCCCAGATCTTACAGCTGCATCTCCAGAAATGTAATACATCACATCCAATGCACCAAATGCCCTGAGGAAAAATAAATAGGAGAGACCAAACAACAACTGTGCACCAGAATGAATGCACTCAGGAAATCTATCAAAGACAAGAATACCCAATTACCTGTAGGGGCACATTTCTCACAAGAAAACCACTCTTTCGCCAATCTCTCAGTTCTAATCCTCAAAGAAAACCTACAAAACACTTCCCAGAGACAAGCCTATGAACTCCACTTCATCAACCTCCTGGATACTAAAAATCATGGACTAAATATAGACATTGGATTTATGATGCACGATAACCTGCCTGACGTCTGACTCCCCAGCTACCCCTCCACTATTTATCCCCCTTCTCTCCCCACCACCCAGCCTGTCTCTGACCCATTGACTCCTTAATCTACATCTTCACTGACTATCTTGTATGCATACCAGCCCAGACACTGGTTTCTTTACTTTTCATTTCATCCAGGAAGAGCACACACCGAGTGCTGAAACTTTCTCAGTGCAACAACAGGTTTTTGAACCTGAAAGCTTCCTTTAAATTTTTTTTTTAACTATTTCAGTTGTTCTAATAAAAGAGATCAGATTCACCCAAAGAACCATTAGTTATTCAGAAAACTAATGAACACAAGTGGGGTTTCTTTGTTATGTCTCAAGAGAGTGCTTTTGTTTCTGTTTTAAGATATGCATGCAAAGCTAGAAAAGACCCCTGCCATCAGTGAAAAAAATACAAGTAAACTGCCAGCAGCATGATAAGCTTTCCCCGATAGTTCTTCCTCCCCACAAGTGAATTCCATTCAAATCTCAGTCTCAGTGGTAGCCTGTACAAATGAATATTTGTGCTTTACAACATAACCCAATAGTTAATGAAACTAGACTACTACAGGCCCAGAGGAATCCCTGTTCCAAAGTGGAAGGAATCCCTCAAAAAAATTAAAAGAAAATCAATGCCAGTGCCCACTCTTTAAGAAGCCAGCTCAAACACCTCTGCTGCAGCCAGGCATACAGTCAGTCCTCAGCCAAACCAAGAAATACAGTCACAGTTATAAAAATTGAACCTCAGTTATAGTCCTAGTAGGACTTCAGCCAAGATCTTGTATTTCTGGTCTAACTTAAACCTCACAAATAGAAGACACACCCCATTGTGCACATCTACACAAAATATGTATTGCTGAGTTGTCTAATTAGCTCCAGAGTAAAATGTCAGCATCTACAAGTTCTGTGCTATTAAGATAAGTAAACTAATTAGCTCCACTGTAGGACAGTAATGCAAGACACAAGTACTATCCTACAGTGGAGTTATTTATTTTGCCTCCATTTTCCTGAGCAGGGACCGGATCAACCCCCCCACTGAGTCCCCTCAAGCCCCAGGGGAGGCATACCTAGGCCAAGGGTCAGGGAGGATCTAGTCAGGGAACTTCTGGAGGGACTGGATGTATTTAAATCAGCTTGTCCGGATGATCTCCACCCCAAAGTGCTTCCCTACTTCTATGATTCTATGAATTAGCTGAGGTCATTGCAGGACACCTGGCATGGCTTTACAAGCACTCGTGGTGCTCTGGTGTGGTGCCAGAGGACTGGAAGAGGGCCAATGTGGTTC